>NC_143580.1:72224213-72533101 GCF_048544385.1 Mastigoproctus giganteus
TGAATACGAACGTGCTCAATGGGATAACTGTAGTTAATTTTATACTCAAACGACTGCGGGCTTCAAAAATGAGCTACTTAAATGCTCCAAGCCTGTCTGTAAATTATACAGTTTAGCTATAATAGGACATGCGTCTAATTTTATGGCATAGGCTGAAAAAGCATCTAGTGAAAGGCATTGATCACTCAAATTAGAGGTTTTCGCCAATATGCGATTCGTGAAACCGTAATATCTTTCTATACATTAAAATAATTTTACTCCTAGTGATATTTATTCAGCCAATGGGAGAAGAGAGATGCGATTCTGTGGTAATACATAACAAATACCAAATGTACGTAATAGAAGCTTGTTTTACTGTAGTTAAACAAGCTTCTGTTTAAGCGTGGTCACGCGCTATGTTTATCTAACACGACCACGCGGTACTATGCTTGATTTTAATATGTAACGTGCTTGTGTATTCATAGCAGAGGAAGAGATACACAGTGTCAAAAGCTGCTGTAAGAATTTTTTTTTTTTTTTTTTTACTTTATCGAAAGAAGCGAGCGCAGCAAGCAGAGGGCGAAGCTCTCTAGTCGATTATTATTATTTTTTTTTTTTTAATCACTACCTTACAAAGCTTGAAATAGCCACTACATTGTTTACGTGAGTAATATTTCAGAGTCATTCCATTAGCGAATTCGACAATGTGAAAAGGAGTTTCGGACAACTATTTTAGGGCTTAGTCAGGTCAAAGGAAGTAGTAGAAGTAATATCAAAATATCGAAATTCTTAAGACATAACGTAGGTTCTGGTAGTAAATATTTCTAAGGACAAATAAAACAAATTTTATATTTAAACTCCGGGATAACTTGTAAATTCCTCTGGCCTCGTGAGGATGCCAGAAGAATTTACAAGGTAGAGACAAGAAGACAGATGTATTGAATGGTATCACTAGGATTCGAACACGTGGCTCGGATATCTGCCTAGTTCCTCGCGCACAACTATCAAAATATGTCTCGTCTTGTTAAAAAGATGCTGAAAAAGTGTATGCCTCAACAAAAAACATAAAGGAGTTTTTGTGAGCCAAGTTATCCATTGTTTTGGGTTCCCCAAATGAGCTAATAAAATGCTCTGTGCCTGACTGTAAATAATATAGTTTTACTATAGTAGGATTTACATCCATATTTTATAGCACAGGTGGAAAAAAGACGCAGAATTCTAGTGAATTGTATTATACTTTTGCATCCCTCAAATTGCAGGATTGATCTCTCAAATTCTGAGGCTACCATCCTAATCGCCTCATATTGTACTACTAATTAGTAACACTTCTCAGAAAGTAGTACTGTACAATGTTCCTTATTAGTAATGAGGTGTGATTCCTCCTTCCCCAAAGACTGCATTTTCAAATGAGGTGTCAGATGCTACACTGATGAAGTATTCAGCTTCCCACCGATGTGGCGCCAACAAGCACGGCTTTTGAGGGGGTGTAACTTTATGTAAGGGATATTTATATATTACCTCAAAATATGAGGGAACACAAAATATGGTTCAAATTTGTTTGAGGAAAAGTATTCATAATCGCAGTTTAAGTGTTCGATATATCCACCTTCGTTTTTATTTAATCAGTCTAGTGGAGAAACAGATTACTCACAGAGTTATATAATTATTCTGGATCAATACTGAAAGCCTCTTATCTACTTGCATGTTTCAATTTAATAAATTGGAAGCCTGGGTTTTATGTGCAAGTTCCATAGTCAAAAAGTCACATGGATTTTAATCAAAATTTCTCGGAGGTCATCTAATATCAGAATTCTGACCAATGAGGATATTGCCAAATGCATTTTTGAGAAGACTACACTTTAACGGAAATGAAGTGGCGTTCCATTTTGTTGAAATATGGTCCTCTCAAGAACGCCTCGTTTATCTAATTCAGGCAAAACTATTCCTGGCAGCATCTTGGCATGTTTTTATCCATTTACTGTGACAGCAAAATCTGTCCTACTCATACGATCACTTAGACTCTTAGAGTTATTGATTGAGTAAATTTGACCGTGTAGCCTTGACATTTGCCTCATGACTTTTAAAATAACCCTCTATGGAATTTCCATGCACCGAACGACATTCCTGGTACTGCAAATGTCTAACCATAATGTTGAAGCAATTCCTTGAGCAGTTTGGAATATTTCCTCAGTTGTCTCAAGAGGAGTAGTAGGCATATTCTATCACTTCTAGGGGCGTCATGCACACTTCCCGTTCATGGTAGATGACTTTCATCAACCGGTGAAATACCACCACTTTGCTTATTGGAGGCTTGAAGTGGTGAAACCCATGTTTAGTCTCTAGAGCAAAGTTTCCGGCATCCCCCCTCCCCCCCATACTTCTCCTCCAACCCATGCATGGTACTTAGTACTATAGGTTTTGATACCTTTCGTGTTTGGGGTTTTCATTAAAAAAAAAAAAAAAAATTCAGATGTTTAAACCAGGGTAATGAGTTCCAGAGAGCAACTGGTCCAGGTGGCAGGGCGATCGTCGCCGGAGCCAACAGAAAATTTTAGTAATCAACTAATAGTCAATACAGCCCTGTATGGTCCAGAATTCTTAATCTTTCTCTCGTTTTAACAGAAACGAGAGAAGCTTTAAGGCATTTCATATTCTGTTCTTCAGTTGTTCATGTAATTTACAAGAGATTGCATAGTGAACACAATGTTCATTCAATCTGCCATCCAGATTTCTGTATTCTTAAAGCGCACAATACCTACAATTGGCATTTCGTGGGTTGTTGCATGATGATTAGCTAATAAAAAAAAAAAAAAAAAAAAAAGTATAATTTTTCTTGAAATAATAAAAAAACATGTTCTGTTTATACTTCGACACGACCATCAGGTCAGAGAAGTTTACAATTAATAATTTTGACAATAAATACAATCGTTAACAGTATTTAGAAGTCATGCAGGCTTCAGCGACGGTACATTCAAACGTGTGCTACTGCACTCTCGCGTTGACTATCCGTTTCGTCGGGCTACTACTGAAATAAAAGAATGAAAAGGCAGAGCGACTTGAAAGTTCTGCGTACAGTCAATATAGTGCTCGTAAATAAAGTAATAGCCGTCGATTGAGTGTGGACGGAAGCCAGAGACTCCTTCAGCTTCATTCTGTCACAGTAACCTTCGACCGACCTCTAAAGGGAAAGTAGGCTACTTCATACCCGTTGCTATGGTAGTTAATCCTTTGCTGATCATTGGTGGTGTTATTGGACCAAAGTCTTGAGAGCGGCTAACTAAGGGTCGGACATGAGATATCCTGATGACAGTGCTTAGCGCTCTCTATCTCTGAAAATTTCTTCTTTTTTCTAGTTAATTTTGAGGGTGTTTTTTTTTTTTTTTTTTTTGTTACACTCTATCCATTGTGAAACAAGAATACCTGCCACTGTAAGGCGTAGTTTCATCCTTAAGATGAGAGAATTCTTGCTGGTTGAATTAAAAGTATATCCTAATTAATATACTAATTATTTCTAGAATCAATTGCATTTTATTTGTAAAGAGAAACGATAAAAACAAAAAAGTTGCGTGAAGAATAAACAATGAATAAATGCATATCAATTTATTAACCTAAACTGAATTATGTGTAATTTCTTCTACTTGGCACACGACTAGTAGGAAATTCATCATGTCAAACACAGAATTGTAATACATCAAGCTGGACAGTATTAAAGTTTGGACTGTCTGTGATCTTGAGGTAACGTACATGGTCACAAATACGCATGTTGTATGGTCGAATCCCCCATGCCATTGTTAAAAATGAATATGTAAGCTCTTTCGGTCACTGACAGGCTTCTACAGTATAAAGAGAAAATTTTAATATTAACTTTAGGATAATAGAATGATCGTCAGTAATATTTCTAAAGTATATTTACAATTTTTCATCTGAATTTATAATTGTATCCTGGTTAGAAAAATTAATTCTGAAAGTTGATTGAATATATTTTACTCTCCATTAGTTTTCTTTCCAAAATAATATAAGATCTCTGTGTAGATTATCACTCTTCTTGCTGCAAGTAAATGCCTGTAGCGATTTTAATTGATCATTTTTTTGTATTTAATTAAATATCGATTAAAGTCATTCCACTTGCATTGTACTGCTAATAATAGATGGTATCGAATAGCACGACCAACGAGCTATATTAGCATTAGTAGAGGCATGCGATGCAAGGAAGCAAGCTAATGCAGCATCAGCCCAAAAAAAAAAAAAAAAAACGCTCGGATTTCACCCCTCCGTTCGTTTCAAATACCTCTCCAGCTCAGCCTTAAATTTATTTAGGCTTTCAACTTCCACAATAAAAGATGGAAGTCTGTTACACCAATGAACTACCGGCTGGCTAAAGGCAAACTTCCGCACATTTATCCTACAACTGTCTTTCCTCAATTTGCATTTATGTCCTCTCAGGTGATTAATCTGAGCAAGAGTAAGAGTCACATCAGCAATGAGCATGCTCAAACCATTTAAGGCTTTACACACCTCAATCAGATCACCTAGCAGGTGCCTAGTCTCCAGACACTGCAATTTACAGATCTTAAGTCTTCCTTTGTAAGAGCAACCCTTTGTTCCATTCACCAATCTTGTTGCCCTTCTCTGTACTCGTTCCAACAGCTCTACATCCTTCTTAAAATGAGGCCTCCAGACCTGTATATAGTACTCAAGGCGTGGCCTGACCATCGCCTTATACAAGGGGATAATCACTACTTATCCCTGCTAGAAAAATTCTTGTGACAAGACACCATGAGCTACTCTTGCAGACCGTCTGCACTGCTCAGAAAACTTCATATCTGAAATGCAAACTTGGACATTAAGACTGATATACCATCATCAATATCATTTATAAATACAGAAACCAACAATGGACCCAACACTAAACCCTGATGGACTCCACTAATAACAATAGTCCACGGAGCGGTGTCCATTGATTACCACTCTCTGTCTTCTCCCACTCAACCATCCCTTTATCCACAGCAGCAGTTTACCTCTAATGCCGCACTGCTCCAATTTGTTCAGCAGTCTTCCATGTGCAACAGTATCAAAAGCCTTTCTAAGATCCAAATATATGATATCAAAGTTATACCCTGCATCCAATTGCTTTGTGACCACATCATAGTATCCAATCATATTGTTCAGACAAGGCTTCCCTTTAACAAACCCATGCTGTGTCTGAGCTATACCGTAACTGAAGTCTTGTCTAGATGATCCTGAAATGCTTCTTTAACCAGTGCCACCATTAATTTCCCTGGAACAGAAGTTAAACTAACAGGTCTATAATTACTTGTGTCGCCCTTTGATCCTCCTTTGTGAATTGGGGTCATATTTACACTTCTCCAGTCAATGGATACCTTCCCTGAGTCCAAGTAAGCTCTCGTGATTATGGCTAAGGGTTTGCTTACTTCCTTTGCTGCCTCTTTTAATATAACTGGATAGATCCCATCCACCCCAGGTGCCTTTCTTATGGTTATCTTAAACAATTTCTCCACTTTCCTCTCAGTTGTTACAAAATCATCTAGCTCACTGCCAGAGTTTAGTTCACCTCTGGCATTCTCCTCCCTGAATAACTCCTCATGTGTGAAACTAGATGCAAAATACTCATTTAGTTTGTTAGCCACCTGAGCAGGATCATCAACAGTTGAACCATCGATATCCAGTGGGCCAATTTGATTCATCCCCTTCCTTTTAGAGTTTACACACGTAAAGAACTCTTTGCTGTTTTTCATTGCATCCTTTGCCAAAAATTTCTCATAATCTGCGTTTGCTTGCCTAACCTCCTTTATTACTTGGTTACAGACCAGCTTATATCTCTCATAGGCTTCCAATGTCACCCATAAATTTATATGTATCCCTTTTTCTCTGCCACATGTCTCATTAGTTCATCTGACATCCATTTACGCCTAAACCTTGACCTCCATAGTCGCCTTTACGAAAGCAAAAACCCTTCCCTTTACCCTTCATGATAGTTACCTCTTTGAGTAAATCCCACTTCAGCACACTGTGATCACTGCCACCTAGTGGTTTCTTTACCTGCAGATTCTTAATGCATAAAGAATCACTACTGATAATCAGATCAAGAGTATTACTCCCTCTAGTTGCCTCCCGAACATGCTGATGTAGAAAACAATCATCCAATAAATCCACAAAAGCCTTGCTAGTGTGTGAGTGACCGACCCACAAATTCCAGTCAATATCCGGGAAATTAAAATTCCCCATTATAAGACTCACTGATTTACTGGCCCACTCTATTTTCCTGTACAGTTTCTTATTATACTCATTGGAGTCATTAGGCCTATAGCACACTCCTACTCTCACTTTTGATCTCCCAGTGCTTATGTCACACCAAACTGACTCAACATTGCACTGTTCAGCGATGTCTACTGGCTGCACTTCCTTAGATTTTATATATTTTTTAACTAATAGCATAACCCATCCTCCCTTCCTATCCTGTCTGTCCTTCCTGTACACATTTTACTCCCCAAATTCCAGTTCTGCATTCTTTATATCTGTGTGACACCACGTCTCTGATATCCCAACAATATCTGCCTTTGATGTTTTGACCAACACCTCAAATTCATCAAATTTATTTACCAAATTCCTAGCATTGGTGTACACGCAATTATTCATACACCTGTTCCTATTCTTAGCTACCCTAACACAACCCATGTGTTTCCTTGTACTGCAATAACTCCCAGCAGTCTCTGATATCCCCTGCACCTTGTTTTCCAGCTCATTCTAATAGAAGCAGTGCAAGGATCACTTTCACCTCTGCCAGCGGCTACTGTTCAACTATTAGTCCGTGTATCCCCCCAAGCTATCAGTTTTCCAATCCACCTAACACTGCCTCCATAGCATCAGTAAATATTCTTGCACCCTTTCTATTTAAGTGTATCCCATCCCTGTAGAAGCAGTCGCTTCTGTTAACCACTACAGACCAGGCTGGGAAAAATTCTACCCCTTGAGCCTTGCACAATCTCTCCAGGGCCGAATTGATCAACAAAGCTCTCATCATATACTCCCTCCTATCTTGTCTGGGCAGAATTGCAGGCACTTTCAAATTCAACCATAATTCACGGCTTTTTTCAACAGTGACCTGTGCTTGTTAAGTAATTCCGCCGGTCTCGTACTCTTAATATCATTAGTACATACAGGGTGTCTCAAACATATTGGTACAACCGTTTAGGGGAGGTAGGTAACATCTAAAGGAATGTAAATCGCATAGGAACCCATAGGTATAGGTATAGGTATAGGTATGTTGAGGGTCTGACGGCTCCGGGGATTTCTCCCATCTCCGCGTATGTTCTTTGTATCGAGTGACAGTACCCTGTCTATGCCAGAGGTTTAAAAATAATGTATGGGTCATGTGGTATGTAGTTTGTTGTGCCCATTGTTCATCCGGCCTGTTGGCCGCCGGGCCCCCAGTGGGACCCGGCGTTACCATACCTAGCGACGGGGACGCCGGCCGGGTGTACCAAGAGACTAATTATACTCTGGCAGGTCCTGCCACTTACTTTCCTGGGATTTCGGTGACGAGGACCTAAAATAAAGGTTGGAGTTATCGCTAAGTTGGAGTTATCGGTTTAAGTAAAATTGCATTTAGAAAGCGCTGCGTGGGGTTTTACGCTGAAAGAACTATTTGTAGAGAGCCTAAAAGGTCGGGCAAAATTTGATGTGATTTAAATTTGGACATCTGGGGCAGTCGCTGTACAAGAGAAAGTGTTGGGAGGGGAGGGTGAAGACTGGGGGGATGAAATAGGAAGAAGAGGGGTCGGATAGAGAGGTGACCCCACATTTTCAGTGGGGCATGCCCATGCCCCACCAGAGTGAAAATATGGGGAGGCGAGGAGAGGAGAAGAGCAAATACCCCCTCCCCTCCCGCTCCCCGAAAAAAAAAAAAAAAAAAAAACCGCACAAGGGAGTGCAGTTTTGGGTCGATAGTAGGCCATTCAAATCATCCTCAAGTCTTGTCTTTCTGTGGTATGGTGAGTTTATTGCTTGTGTTTTTTTTTTTTTTTTTTTTTTTTATTACTTGTTTGACCTCCTGCATTCTTCCTAGTTGGGTTGCCTTTGGTATATTTCTATCATTGTTTTCCTTCTAGAAAATAGATCCTGGGCATATTGACTGAGTGCCTTGTAGTCCTCTTGAGTGTCTAGCAGTCTGGGTTCTTGGTTGTCTGGGATATATTGGATTGACGTTATTAGCTGTAGTCGCAGGTCGTCATACAAATCGCACTCAAACATTAAGTGTCTCCAGGACTCCGGGTTGCCACAGGGACAGTCCGCGTTATTTATGATACCAAGTTGGTGAAGTTTAGCTTTAAACGGGCCGTGTCCTGTAAGGAGAAAGGTGGTATTTCGACCAGGGTGAAACCACACTGGCGCCTTAGGGTACAGCTTGGTGACAGTGGGGAGGAATCTTCTGGTCACTGCACCTTTTTCTGTGTTGCTCCATCTCCTCTGCCAAATCTGGATGAGGTGGTCGGTGATTCTTCTCTTCTCATAGTTGCGGTCATTAGTGATGTCAGTGGTGAGGTCATACATCGTAGCCGATGTGTTTCTGGCAAGATGGTAGAGCAGACCACAGCGGGTAGCTTCGAGATCCAGGGGTAGAACTCCTACTAGGACTTGGAGGGCAGCCGTGCTAGTTGTTCTAGTTGCTCTCGACATGGTAAGGAGGATGGTCCTCTGAATGGTTTCGAGGATCCGTTTATTCACTTCTAGTGCCGCCCTCGCGTACCAGACAGGGGAGCCATATGTGATGGCAGGGATGAAGATAGCATTGTAGTACAAAGACAGGGTAGTACGTCTGAGTCCCCAGTCCCTGCGAGTGACTCTAGCGAAGAGGGCCGCGTATCTTCTTATCTTTTGTTTAATATATTCTAGGTGTGGTTTGAAATTTAATTTTCTGTCCAAGATTATTCCTAGGTATTTAATCTGTTCGCACAGCTTAACTGCTAGGAACAGCTAGGAACCCATAACCGGAAACGTCACCATAAGTCGGTAGACGGCGCTGTTCATCAGTTCGCGAGAGGGAAAATTTTTCTGGTTTACTCGTTCAAGTCGCCGCATGAAGATGATGCATCGTTATACGAACTGTGAGCTGGCAGACATGCACCTCATGTATGGGTTAGCAGAGGGCAATGGACGAGCCGCTCAATTTATGGAGAACGCTTACCAGACGGAAATGTACCGGATCACCGTTTATTTGGGCGTGTGCATCAAAATTTGTGCGATTATGGGTCATTTAGAGGTAACAGGAGTAGTGCGGACAGACCACGTTCAACGTGAACTCCCGCCATGGAAAAAAGTGTGTTGAATGCCGTCCAGAATAATCCTACTACTAGCACACGTGCCGTTGCCTCTGCCTTAGGAGTGTCTCGTTGCAGTGTACAGCGTGTTTGGCACGACGATTCCTTACACCCCTTTCATCTCCAAAGGGTTCAGTTACTGCTCCCCCAAGATCATCCTGCACATGTGGCTTTTGCGCAGTGGTTTCTCCAAGAAAGTGTTCAAGACTTGAATTTTCCAGCCTATGTTTTGGTCACGGATGAGGCTTATTTCACTCGGGAAAGCTTATTCAATCAGCACAATGCTCATGTTTGGGCTCACGACAACCCGCACGGTGTGCGCTCCCATGCGGCACAACATCGCTTCGCAATAAATGTGTGGGCAGGTATGGTTGGTGACTGCTTAGTCGGCCCATACCTGTTACCATCCCGCATGAACTCCGCTAAATATCGGATCTTTCTTGAACAAGTTCTACCAGGGTTACTTGACGATGTTCCAGCAAATGTAAGACGCAACATTTGGTTTCAACATGACGGGGCGCCTGCTAATTATGAAAGGTGTGTTCGTGACCATTTGAACAGGCGTTTTGGGAGTCGGTGGATTGGCCGTAGTGGACCCGTTACCTGGCCCCCACGCTCACCTGATTTATCGAGCCTTGATTTCTTTTTGTGGGGGCTCTCAAATCTATCGTGTATGAATCGCCTGTGGAGACGGAATGGATCTCGTGGCGAGACTCGTCTGCGCTGCTACTACTGTCAAAGAAGCTCGAAGTGTGTGTTCGACCGTGTCCGCCAATCTATGCTACGTCGGTGTCACGCATGCATCGCGTCTCATGGTGGAACCTTCGAGCATCTGTTGTAACATCATGAAATGCATCCATCTCGTACTCCATTGTCAATATTACGTCAAATAAATGTTTGCCACTAATTACTGTCTTGTGTGATTTCTGCTTCTTGTGCCTCTGCTACTACTTTCCCGTGACGTTTCCGGTTATGGGTTCCTATGCGATTCACATTCCTTTAGATGTTACTTACCTCCCCTAAACGTTTGTACCAATATTTTTGAGACACCCTGTATAATCACGTTTTGGCTAGAAATGTGACACAGTAATTCCTGTGAACAAACTAAGGTTTCCGTTGTTCTAAATTGGCGATAAAATGCGAGATGAATATAAACAACATCAAAACAAAAGCTAGTTAAGGTGGGGTGTTAAACCCCCCCATTCAACTAAGGCTATGGGTGATCGTGTGTGTTATGCGCTAAAAGAACTAAGGCGGTGAGGCGACAATATATTTTGTCTGTAAATTGCGTCTATTCCCAGAAAGTGGGGGAAAGGGAAACATGTTAACTCTGGCCTGCCTGTGATTGACCAACTAGGCCACGTTGTGAAAAAAAAAAATCCACAAAAATGCCTCGTGTCATTGACAGGATTCGAAATCAGGTTTTTGCCGCGTGGTGTGGAAGGACTGTGATTATATCAACTGTGCTACTTAGTTTTTATATTCCGCTTTTTGTTCGAGTGCAAACAAAAAACAGGATCTGAAACTATCTCGCTGTAGAAGTAAAAACAAATCTTTGATTTTCTGCACATTACGGGGTACAACAGAATAAATAAAAGTTCACACGTACTCGATTTACTTACACAACATTACCCTTGAGTTGAATGTTTTTTTTGTTTTTTTTTATCGCAGCACTTAGATAATATACATGAAAGCTTTGCTGAGATGGTGTTGACTCCTCTGCAGCTAGAGTTTCTGGTGGTGCTTTTAATGCAGCTCAACCTTAGAAATGTTCTCCCCCTCCCCTCCCTGTCTCTAAGTAGCGATGCTCAACATTATAGTAAGAAAAAAAACAATGCATGAATCGCTAGATTTCCCTCACCTCATTCACGCCATAGATTACGTAGTGAGTAGGCCTAATGAGTCGCCTGTTGCTTTTCTCCTTACAAATTCACCTGACGCAGAATTAAGAATTTTTTTTTTTATTAATTTCGCAGGTAATTTTGTTAGATCTGCATTCGGTTGGCATTTATTTGGCCCCGAGCGTTTTGTAACTAACACTAGAACTTGCCAACGGGTTGTGGCTATTTCGTTTGTACTTGGCACATATCATCTCTCGAAATCCACATTCCCTCTTCTCTTCCACCACCATTAATTTTATTTTTCACTTTTGGAGATTTTCGATGCATTCGTGCACTTTATCTGGTCATAACCACCAGATAAAGTGCACGAATGCAGGGGCAGTATTGATTCATCGAAGTTTGTGACCTTCGGTATGTACTCTCTAATTTGCTGCTGCTTGGTGAAATTATCTTTAGAAGTTAGCGCGATTATCAGATTTCTCTTGCCATAGTTTTTTTTCGCCCAACTCGAGATTTTCAATTCGGTCTTTCAGGAATTTTTTTTTTTTGAATAACCAGGTCCGTTTCTGTTAATAAGTATTATGTATTTAATCTGCTTTTATTTATGTTATTACTAATTATAGCAGGACTTTGATTATCCGAACTTCTATTAACTGAGGTTTCTGTTAACCGACACCGGTCAGCAAAATCTAAAATATAAATAAAATAATAATAACATGGGGCTTCGCCCCCTGCTCGCTTTTTTCGCCCTTTTCTACGTAAAATGTAGAGGTATGACGGAGTAAGTCAAATCTTACTCCGTCATACCTCTGATCGATACCTAATCAGGAAATGACGCATGTAATTATTTACATGTGCATTGTAGTGACGTAATTTCACCGCGCCAGTTGTACCACGTGACCCACATTCCTGTTCTCTCATTGTATATCCCACCCCCCCATCACGCGGCATTCTCAAGATGGAATAAATACCACTACGTAATTATTTACCTGCGTTTACATAGGTTACTTAGGAAAAGGTCTTTTGCTTCGGGTTCCATAATGCATGAGGAATATTGTTGCATCCGAAAGAGCACGCTAAAATATTTACAAACTATACAAATATTTAAAATATTTACAAGATGCTAACCTATTTACAAATACTGTATACAAACTATATCGGATCCCTTCATCAGCTTACATTGCAATGGAACATCAAATGATGCCCGGCATAGTCGTGTATTAGACAGTGAAACACGTGCATGAGGTTGGTGAACGTTATGGAGGCAGTTGTCTTTCAATGGAAGACAACAATGCAATTATTTACCCTGCGCATTTGTAGTGACGTAATTGTCCCTCCCGATTCTCCCATTAGCTCTGATAAATATCACTAGGAGGAAAACTTTTTTAATGTATAGATAGATAATAAATAATGTTAGAAGTCAAAAGAATGAACGACTAATTCGAAAGTGAAATATTTCGCACCAGTCTTAGAATTGTTTAAACAGTGCGTGGACCAATGATTCGTGTCACTCTCAACCAGAACTCGAACTGATATATGTATGCACGTCGTGTGTGGGGATTTCAATCTCCCATATATCCTGGGGAGCCTCAAGAGATGACAGGGTCGGCGTCCAGACATATTAGGTCTTAAACTAGTGAGCACACTACCAACGAGGGGTAAAAGCACATTGGATTTGATTAGCTACACAATTGTGTAGCTAATCAACACCTACAAGCAACATACAGTCTGACCATCATCCAACCCCATCATTCTCTCTGTGCAAATAGAAATGCCATTACTTCTGGCAGGAGGAAAGTCACAGCCAAAACAATTACAGCGCCCAAACACCTCAATCCTAAAAGGTGTGTTTATGCGGCCCAAGCAATTCCATGGGATGTCCTTGAGGAATGCGACCATGAACTCGGGATTGACCTAATGGCAAGATGGATAGCCTCTCTCTCTCTCTCTCTCTCTCTCTCTCTCTCTCTCTCTCTCTCTCTCTCTGATGCAATGAAGAAGCTAACCATTACAGAGCATTCAAAGGGCCTGGTAGAGTCCAAAAGTCTCTGAAAGCTTCTACGTCAAACAGAACATGCACAAGAGGGTGGAAAAACTCCAGCTCACCCTCGGACAGAACTGCCTTCTCCAGAGCTAGGGCGCTTTTTATTAAGAACAAGAGGGAGGCAATAAAACTTCACCTAGAGGCTACCATAAATAAGAGAAAGCCCTTTCATAGAAGCAAATCTGAGCAGTTGGCTCGACCATATAACTAGGTTCGCGGCTCAGCCAGAATCCACTACACCAATGGAATTTCCAATCAATCCGATTCCAACAGACCCCTTAAATTCAGTTCAACTCACCAAATATCAGCTGATTAATGCAATAAATAGTTTAGCATCTACAGCCGCATCCGGCGCCGACGGGATTCCTCATTTTATGCTGAAATTCCTGAGTACATTTATTGTTTAAAACAGGTATGAAGTTCGATTTTCTCTTGATTTATGTTCCTGAGAGAGGTACTACGTAAATTTTGAAGCATCAGCTTGACAGCAAAGGCGGCGTCTTCTTGTTGTTTAATGTAGTCGAGTGGAAAAGCATTAAATTACTATCGTTTTGATGTTATTGGTGAACTGAAGCTTTTGTTTAGTAGAAAGTCCTGTTTCATTTTAAAATGACGCAAATAAAAAAATAAAAAAGTCTGAGAATGTTGAAATTAACCGAACGGTATTAAAGGAACATTACAAAATGTAAACGAACATCATATATCACGGATTTCTTTTTGTTATACAACTTAGGCTCTAGTGGGCCATAGAGAGCCCGGTTAATCCCCGAAGCCGTATAATCCACCCCCACCCCACCACCACGGATAACTAAGGATATACTTGTGAGTACATCTTTAATGAGTACATCCTTG
Organism: Mastigoproctus giganteus; assembly: GCF_048544385.1. Classification (NCBI taxonomy): domain Eukaryota; kingdom Metazoa; phylum Arthropoda; class Arachnida; order Uropygi; family Thelyphonidae; genus Mastigoproctus; species Mastigoproctus giganteus. The sequence continues at coordinate 72,238,268 of NC_143580.1, forward strand.
TGGGTTAGGAGATAAAATATTTTTGTTTGTCTTAATTTGTTTTATTTAATTCCTACTGACATCTCAAGCCCACCCCACAAAGCGCAAATCTGACTGCAATTCACAGGAAATTCTAGATTTTAGGGTGTGTAAAGCGGGTGTTAGTAGAACATTAAAGACACATTTTTTCAATAAAAATTTACAACCTTTAATGGACATTATATGCAGCATTTACATAAAATAAACAAATAATTACATACAAACATATCAATTTCCATATATTTGAACCATACTACAGTACACTACACTACACTACCTCTCTCTCATCAACTATTCTCAATTTACAAATTATTAACATCAGTTTGTATCAGTTGTATCTTACTAAATATGAATCCTCGATGATTACTCAATCATTCTCTTCCATTACCAATTTTTTTATCACTTACATCAGTAAACTCATTTCAGCTCTTATTACTCTTTTTGTATATTTGTTTCTAACCTTCAACACATGAAATGTATTACAACTGGTATCCTCTTACCTCAGTAATGTTCACTATAAATCACTCATTCTACCTTAGTTACTCTCTAGCTACCATCTTAATCATCCCTCTTTACTCATGAGGTTTCTCTGTTAATAAAATTTCTTTATCTTTACACTTCATCTGGTATGTTATCTTGTGTTGGCACCTGGCCTAATTTAATGAATATAGGTTAACATATCCTTACAGTACTATCCCTATAAATATAATTTCTTTACTAATTCCGTTATACTATTACTGTCTTTTTATTATCCCTGTACCACCCTTACATTATTTCATAATCATAACATAATCATCCATAACAAATTATCTCAACCTTAGTAACTAACTTGCCTAATACAACAGGAATGTTACTTTTTTAAAAGGACTATCACTCAATTCCTTACAGAGCTAGGTTATCAGTCCTTGAGTTCAGGATTCAAGAAAAAAAAACAGGAACAGACTTACGTTCCGGAATAGCCGCTACTTCCAATTCCCTTGCGCTCAGGCTTCCTTCGTGGCAGATAGGCTCTCTTCCATTTCTTGGGCACTTTGCTTTCCTTAGTGGCGGACAGGCTTTCTTCCATTTCTTGGCCACATTGCCTTCCGATGCCGGACCAGGCTTTCTTTCTCTTCTTGGCTCACTTATCTGCACAACTTTCAACGCACATGTTCCCACTCTTCCATACCTCCAAAAAAACCATCATCGCTTTCAGTCCGCAGTTACTCGCCTCCTCTACGCCTCACTACCCATTTCTCTCACGTTTTTTCTTTTTCTTTTTCTTCTTCATCTTGCTACCACGAGATGTGAACTCTGATTACCAAAAAATCTACTTACACTTTTACCCGCAAACTCACGACTTTCTCCTCTTGACCACACAGAGAAATCAGGTACAGAATGGACACTTGCTCAAATTGCTCCCCCCGAACTTTTCTTTTTCCCTCAAGTTTGTAACGCCTTCCCAGGACCCGCAGCCAATCCTCATACTCTGCTTAATTTTCCATTCCTTCCTATTTGCTAAAACATCTCTCCCAAGCGCACAAACCAACCCTTCTCTAGAAATTTCTTATTTTTTTCACATGGCAGTATGGCCCTTTCAAGTTTGCCGATAACCTCCAAAACACTCATTTTCGTGTTCACACTTTCTCTGCTAAATATGGCCAACTTATCCAAAATTCAGTCACCCTGACGCCGTTTTCTTTTGATGCGAACACTGGACGTCCACTAAAAAGTAAAGGTAAAGTGTAGCCATTATCAACCCACTGCAGGATGGAAGCCTCCTCAACAATTCATATGGCACCTCCATAGCCAGGTGGGAAGGACCAGCAGTGAGTAGCACATACTCCTTGATTAGACTGGGGTTCGAGCCCGTCACCACCAAATACGGAGGATGCGAAAAGGTCAGGGAGTGACCACCGCATATCCCGGAGCAATATAGCCTTAGTTGCTAATGCTCCTAAAAACCAAATAACAAACAATAATTCATGCTGAGGGAAATGGACCATAATCTGCAACGCTGGTCCGGTGCGGGTTGGCAGATCGACCGTATTCAGCAGTCAGGGGCTTGAACCCCGGTCTACTCAAAGAGCGTGTGCTACTGCACTCCCGCCCCTGACCACTCGGCTAATTTCCTGTTAACTTTCTATCGGTGGCTTAGATCAAAAGAGACGCTTCGTAATCCAGTTTCACGGTCCTATTGTTCTTGCCCTCAGCAACTCTTTCAAGCCTGTTCTCAAATGGCACCCCCTTCTCTAGTGCTGTCCCTGTTTGCTCTCTATATTACTCGAAATTACTTGTTTCCATTTAGTCGCTATTTAACATATTCGTCTCTAACTTTCCCATTTCCAAATCCAGTCTTTCTTCAAACTTTAACCTTATTTATATTAAAACCAAATATCCAATTTTAATCTTAATACTTACTATCTTTAACTTAATACTCAGCCATTAATGCTAATTCTCATTTTCCATCGCCCTTCCTGGATTTATTTTAGCAAAACAAATATTTCTATTTTAATTTGTAAGATCTACTTCTTACATAATGTAAATATTGTACAGTAATTAATGAACTTCAAACCTATATATATATATAAAAAAAAGGTGGATTTCTATTATACGAGATTTACACTATCCAAGCTGTCCCATTCACTTCGGATAATCGAAGTCGTTCTCTTTATTATTTTTCCCACAAAGAATTACTTTCTGTTACAATACTACAGCTAGCTATTAAATACGATGTTTATTAATTTCAATTCGGCCTTATTGCTTTCAATGGCAATCGCTCGTTAGTGCCCTCCAAGTGTAACACAGATCAAGGTTGATTGACAAAAGGTTAAAATCCACTTGTTTAGAGGTTATTGAAATGCTGTGTGCCTTGGTTTTATCGGGCGGAGGTGCTTTGTCGTTCCTGAGGAGATGAGGCTCAGCAGACGAATTCCTTTATTTTTATTTAATTTCCTTGTAATTATCTTTACTTGTAATCCTTTTGTAGTAATTTTAATTTATTTCAAATACGGCACTTTTGAAAGCGTTAGCTGCAGGAGTGAAGACCATCTCAGTAGGTTTTGACGTACTATCATAATTGCTTTAAAAAAAAAAAAAATAAATAAATAATAATTATAACAACAAAATTCTCTCAGATCTCAGTGCAGTGTGGTATTGAATACATTGGTAATTCCTGCATTTCATACTTTGCATTCTTATTATAAATGTTTACATATTATTTATTTTGTATATTGATGCTTTCGTTTTTCACATGTGAAATTGTTATATGTTGTGTCTGCTGTTATTTTGAAAGAGTATTTATTGAAACACGTTCTAGCAGCACTTTACCCTCGCTGACCCAGGTGTTGTTTGTTAATGGTGCAGTGTCATAATTTCGCTTAGTCTAGCCAGTCTCGTGATCCGGGCAGAACTTTGTTTTGGTGAATGTCTGTGGCGTTATGTCTGTTGTCTAGAACGCCGAGCATAAAACTGCATGCTTGCAGAAATTTATCTTTCTTAGAACAGGCGAAGGGCCTTAGCTTCTCCTACTCTCCTCATCACTTACATCCCTCTTCTCTATTCCCCATTTAATGTTCTTCTGAGCACAACCGAGACAGCATGGCGTACATCGCGAACGCGGTTCATAGGAAGCAGTTGACAGGGTCATTGGCCTTGAGTCGATTTTCTCTCAGCATGGCCGCCACCAGACAGTAATGTGTGCGTGCGCAGACAACACGATTTTGTCATTCTTCCACTACTCTTGTACACATATTCACGTTTAAGTCGTATTTCGAACAGTTTCTCTGTTTATCAAATATCAGAATTGGAATCGTAATGTATACACGCGATAAGTGATCAACCTGGACTGCTTTCACCTCTATGCATTCTTTTATTGTCGTTGCACTGATGAACCAACCAAAATGAATTCAGCAAACGTCTAGATTGCGTTGGATTTTTTTTTTTTTTTTAAAGAAAAAACATGACTTGTCTACTTAACACAATTAAGAAAGATGAAAGATGTTCGCAACGAAACAGTCTGATAAAGAAACAGCAGCGTGTTGTTGGATGTTCGATAACAAACCTAACAAACCAATAATTCTAATAATTACACTGTACCTCGTCTGATACAAGGGAAGGCAGGTTACTGAGATATAGTCTCTGTTTTATGCTTCAGACAGCCAGCCACCCTTGACGTAGTGGAAGGTCTACATCTTTTCTCTTGTGGCGGCTCCCCGTATCTAGGAAAAATCCTGGATATGGGGGAAGCACCAATGCTACGCTACTGCAGTCACCAAGGACAAAAGGAGAAGAAATGAAGTCCTTTTCATTCTGATATGTTTTTCTTTAAATTTCGCGAGTCCTTGACACCGAATTATTTTTGTGTAAGAGGGTGTGCTGATTGCTTTACTACTTAAAGCATATAATTTCTGAGATTCAAATTAATTAATTTGGCTCTTCACATTTCTTTCAATATGCTATCCTTACCGTATCTGATAACTTTTAATGTGGCTTACTTAAAAAAAAAAATTACTGGTAACTGGTCCATTGTTGCTATTACTCAGGAATTAAACTAGGAAAGAAGAAGCATAAATATAACTGGGTCTCATTTCCATCCCCCCACCTTTTTTACAGAGCTTTTAGCAAGTGTAATTTTTTGTCTGCAGTAGTCGCAAATTCCGAGAACTTATATCACAATATATATTACATTAATTAAATAAATATAAATTTTCTGTTTATATAGTATTCCGGGATGACTACGTAGGAGTTTACATGATAGGGATGAGAATACGATAACATTTTTATCTCCATCTTGTAAAATGATATGAATGAATTAAAAAAAAAAAAAAAAGAAAGCACGAAAGAAAGAAAATGCTCTGTTTATACTACAACACGATCTCATAGGTCAGAAAAGTTTACTGAACTATGGCCAACTCAAACGCTTATACTACTACTCCTTCGTTTTGACCATTCGGCTGCGTCATATTCCAAGTACAACATTCGTTTTCGGCCGGGTTGTCGTACTTAGGGGATGAGAAGATTTCAAAGTGACTGAGTTTCGGAGTACCTTGCGAGAAGAATTCTGTGCTTTGAGCTTGCCAAAATTTTTGAACTGAAAACACAGACATCATATATTTTTCGATTGATCCGAAAGTCACACCCAACGATCTTACTCGTACAAACCATTATACGCTACCCATACAAGAAACTTGTGAAATTCTTCTGTTTAGCACCGTATGCAAGTATATCAAAGATCGCCTTACACGAGATCATGCTGTGTGGGGGGGGGTGAAAAATAAGAAATGCTTTATATATATTTTTAGTCTTATTTCGTTTTTTTTTTTTTTTTTTTTATTTACTCTTAATTTTTTTATTTCGTTTTTTATTTGTTCCCTTTTAGGTGTTTGTCCACTTTATTCCTATTTCCCCCACTTACGCATCTGACTTTACTTCACAGAAGAATTCCAAATTCAAGGGAACTTCTCGATTAATTATAATTCCCTTCGGAAGAGCTGGGTGTTCCAGGATGACAAACTACACACACAAATATATAATATAACATAGTTTATTTACATATATATACAACATAAAAAAAATGGACAAACCGAGGCATGTACTATTAATATCCAACTTTGTCTACTTAGTATTAGTTATATATACAATTACGTACATTGGTTATACTCTATTAATGTTATCCTTTCCTTTACAACACAAACGATATTAGTACAGCAACTGTTATAGTTTCTTCCTTGCACATGATCCATAATTTCCTTACATGCTCCATAATTCTTACCTTATACACTGGTCTAGGAGTTTACAGTCCCCTTCCAAAATGCTAATCATACCTACATTTTTCAGGAAACAACTTATGACAAATATTCCCTTTCTCTCCTTTGCTTATAACATAACATATGTTTTATTATTAATCAAAGCCACTACTATCATTAACACCCTTTTCTTCTTCTTTAGTTCCTTTCACTAATTACAAAGTTATACCTGTCAAATTTCTATTATTATTACCTAACTTATCTCTCTCTACATTACGTATATATTTTTATACATGTATATATCTCTCAGTATCTTAAATCTCCACTAATCTGTTATTAGGGTCCTAAAGTCCTTTAAAGTAACGAGAATACTATGTTAGTCACTTACTTAATTTCCTCTTAGTCGGGCTTCGCTGTTTTGGATCCTCCCACTCTTAGTTGGAAATGTCATAATCGTATATCAGGGCATTCATTCTAGAACTCCTAACGAATTTTCTAGTGAGGATCACAATTCTGGTATTCTGATGGACTCACTGTACACCTGAACTGGGCTGGCACGTTGCATACTATCATACTCCGTCGATATGGGGACTGCTATCTCCATCCTGAGGCCTTTTCTCACCTTATACGGCTATCTTGTCCACAAGAGAGAGCTCACAGGGGCTACCTTCGCTCCACCTAATAAAACACTTTCGAGAAGAAGACTTCACAGGGAAGTAAGGAGGAGTAAAGAAGACTTCACCCTTCTTTACTCCTCCTTTCACAAACTTCTTATTAAAATAAGAATTATTGGACAGTGTTCGTTAGCATACGGCTACTATCCATGACGGATTGACTCGCAAAAAACGGCCACTGCTCTTGCCTTCCTATGACGGACCGGCTTAATCTTCTTACTCTTCCTAACACCCCAAAAACTCAACTGCTGCTAACACATAATTTCTACAACGACGAAACCCTCCACTATTAACTGTTACTAACTTACTTTTTCTTACACTGACGAAACTCTTAACTGTTGCGTACACTGACTATTTAAATTTCTTTAAAACCATCACCAAACTCAATTCAGTGTGTTGTGTCCAAACTATCTCACCCAACTATCATACACGACAGAAAACTCAACTTAGTATAACATTACCCCATTTCCAAAAAAACTCACATCACTCCATTCTGCTTCTAACTCCCATTTTTACCAACCACTCCAAGAAGGCTCACCCCCACATACTCAACTCGGGGTTCTCTCTGATTCTAACTTATCTTCATAACCACCCACATAAAGCTCAACTCAGGGATCTGTGTCTTTTCCCCTGTTCACTCCTTTTTGTCATTTCAATCACGTACCGCCCTAGTATGTCAGGTCTGCTCCTTTTTTGTTCTATAACCAATCTTCTCCTTTTCTTCGACTTTCTTTCTGCCCTATTCGTCCTTCGACCTTTCTCAAGCTAATTTTACTATGTACAATGCAACCTCTTATTTTAATAAATTCTAATTTTCCCAGATGTCTGTTCCTTTGAAGCGCGCCGCTACTTTGTTTGTGCTTTTAACAAATTTGTTTTTCACTATCTTCTAACCTTGCGATCGCCGGTAGTTGGACGCCAATTTTAAATTCTCACCTGAGCATTTGACCCCTATTTACCACCTGGCTGGACTCCGGGTGTCCCCGATCAAAAGGAATGTCCGACCGATTGTGTCCTTCTCGTATTGTTCTGTCCTAGCCTAAATTGTTCGCACCTCCTCCTCGCCAGTAGCCATAGCCACGTTCAGCCCGTAGTCTCCCGCGCTAACCTTTGCTCGTTACTTTGTCTACATTTAATCCCTTTGCCTGTGACCCATTATCTAATTAGAATTTGTGGCCAGTACTGTTCCGCTGCCCCATATTGCCATTTCCTAATCTTTATTTTACATTAATCTCACTTTTTTTTCTAAAATATCAAACATATAAGATTTTACATCTTACAATGCGCAGACCAACTCAACCATAATTCCACTGTTGTTCTTTTCTCTTCTTAAATGCACAAGTACAGAGGATTTCAAACTCCTAAGGGTTCGCAGCTCACACTCACCATCTGTCAAAAGCAATTCGGCAGCCATTGCGCAAAGAAGTGTATAAAGAAAAAATTGTCATTATCAACTTCCAATAAGAATATTAAACACATATGCAGCAATAAGTGCTGCTAACGAGAGAAATCTGTTCCCGTAACTTACCGAATTGGTGTTACCGATAATGGGAACATATTTCATTATTATTGACCACACAGAGTATACATTTTTGAAAACAAGCACAGAATGTTAACCGCACCCATTTTTGAATGCGTGAATCGATAAACAGAATTGTTTGTCGACTTGGCTTTACGGGGAATCACCGTATATACGTAGAAAAATTTAGATGCCAATTCATTTTTGACTGCGAAATGAAGGATCTGGTGTAGTGCTTTTGAATCAAAATTTTTTTTTCTTAGTGGTGATACACGTATTTAAATTAAAAAACAAAAATGGATCACAACCGAAAAAAAATTTATAGAGTACTTAGAATGAAATCAGCAAGATGATTGGTTTTTGGAATTAGAGCCGAGACATCAGCATATGCTCTCTGGAAATTGCATGTATTCCATGGTCAGGTTATCTGTTTTGCTCGATAAAAAAAAAATAATAAATAATAATAATAAATAAATAAATAAATAATAATAATAATGGAGTTTATGGGTTGAAGTCCATGAAACCTTCTTCTGAGACCGACTAACTCGGCTACACTGAGGGAAAAAATCTCAAGAAAATTCCTCCCGTTTCAACGGGATTCAACCCCTCCCCCTCACCCTTTTCACCTGGTTTCAAGGAAGCACAGCGATCGGTGATTTCCATATAGCATGCGGGGGAATCAGTGATAGGGTCGAAGAAAGTGATATCAAACACGTTGACCACACTGGCGAGAGTCTCAAAGGACATCCTGGGACGGTTGCGACTTAACATAATAAATTAGAAACACAAAACAGTCTTAAACGAAGATGAAGAAAATTTTGTTTGTTATGAAATTTCTTTTGTTTATCTTAATCTCTTGGTGCGAACAAAATTTGAATTTGGCTGATCAGTTTTATTTTAAAGGCTAGCCTCCAGTACCAATTTTCATTTTAATATTTTATCCACAGCAGTGTGTGATAAGTGTGTATGGAAATGCAGACAGACATGGCAGGCGCTAATAGTTTTTAGATGTCTATTTCCTTGCGGAAGGTGCCTAGAAACCAACTCACTTTGCTCACTTAACTCCCATTTAGCAATTGCATTGCAGGCGGAGCTTTCACAACATTTACTTTAGACTTAAACGTTATCTTCTGCTGATCACGCGTAGTTGAAAGTAAAAATAAACATTTATGTTTGCGCTGATATTTTGAGGCTTAGATAATGAGTGTCAAAAATCTTACTATCAGCAGAGGGATTGCATCGAAATATGCACCGGACATTACTTAAGGCAGTGACACTCCTTCAAAAGGATGTGCGCACATGACATATGTAAACACCACTAAGAAAGGGGACTTAGGCAATCTGTAGCCTAAGCACAAACAAATATTTCTCAATGGATTATTGGGTATATCATTACAGCGAGGGATTTGAGAAATTTCTGTTGGCTAGATAAACACTTTGCTTCTGAAGAAATAATTTTATACAGATATTTTTGTAAAGAACCGCATAGAAAGTTGGCATATTTACTCTCTCTCCCCTTGTGATTATCCATTGATCCCGTGTGCTCTAGCCCAGTCTGAGTCTTGCATGTTTGTTAGTATGCAGTCCGCGCAATACACAATCGCTTATATCTCAGCTTCCAGAAATGCTAGAGAAAATCAGTCTATCTAAAAACTTACTTCTCACAATTATTATTATATTAGGGTCACCCGTAATTGATTACCTATACCTCTATATGTATTTTGGCTGTGAATTGCGTGTGTTCTCTGGTCGATTTGCCTGTTTTTCTGGACGAAAAAACCCAGTTTCTGGGAAAAACCTTGCTATCTACGCCTGAGACCGACTAACTCAGCCACGGGGTGACAAAAGCCCATTAAAGTTTCTCGCGTCATCGACGGGATTCGAACCCGGGCCTTTTCCACCCAGTGTAGGGAGGACGGTGACGTAATCATTGTGCTGCCGCTCAGTACTTCTCAGAATTAGAGTGACAGGTGAGCTCGTATCTTTTCTGCTGCGCAACTCAACGCATAATGTGCACCTTCTCACGGACCGCAGTTTGACTGGTATTGGTTACTAGCGGTTCCCAACTGTGCGCCGCAGGATATTTAAAATTTCGAGGGGAACACAGCGATACTCGATATCTGTTGGGCACCGCGCGAACTACTAACTCGAGGTAGTTCACAGTTTCAACATTACTTAGGCCCACACAACGTTTGGACCTAACTACTTAATAAACGGAACTGTTAGGTTCTTTTGGCCTAGGGGCGCTGTGAACTGAAAAAAATTGGGAACCTCTGGGTTAGACTATGCAGAAATGAAAAGCGCAGAAAAAGTGACACCGCGGTACTTTCGGCAGTGCGTACACCCGCACAACTGGTCTATTTGATCATGATACAACACAGCACGAGGAAGTGTGATTAGTCATTTGTATTGCAAATATATTAGAGTTCAGAACAGTATGGTCAAGTGCAGGGCCGGTTTTGGGCTGTTAACCGCCTGCGTGCTAGAGAATTTGGCCGCCCCTATCAATGCTCACTCGGTAGTAACGAATTTTTTGCTGTGAAATGTTGAAAACGGTCGACAAGAGAATTGATTGTTGGGTGAATATTTAAATTAATAACGTTCGTGCGCATCTCTCTCTTTATTTAAATTTCCTTTCGGTTCCGTCAACAATTAAAACAATGATGTAAGTATCGCTTTAAGATTAACGGTACGGGAATAAAGGCCCATTCACAATGAAAATTAAACACAAGCATAAAACCTTGTACCTATGTTATTTAATGAAACCATTCACAATGAATTACGTAAGTGTAACCTTAAACTTAATCATAAGATGTTAACATGAAAGTTTGCGTAATCCATTGTGAATGTTGGTATGGCTTTTACGGTAACGTTTGTTACTTTATTTTTGTGTTTACTTTTCATTGTGAATGGGCCTTTAGAGAATACAGTATTATTTATTAACAATGCCACGTTCGCTATTTCATCGCCGACCACTATATTAAATTACACTTTAATTTTATTCTTTAAAGTGCACTATCGGTCGCCCTAGGGATTTGGTCGCCTGCGTGCATGCACGCACTGCACACCTACCAGAACCGGCCCTGGTCAAGTGCTACCTGAAGTAGGTATATCACAGGGAATATTGGCAAACATGACTTGTGATGGTTTTTTTCAGGTCAGAGGTTAAATATTGCTTTGATAAAAGTTGTTTTTGAGATATTTGCCATAATCGGAGATCACACGAATAAGTTGCAGAAAGTAAGATGGCCAATCACTGGCAAAATACTTAGCCATCTTGTCGTTGTTGTTGTTATTTGGTTTTTAGGAACATTAGCAACTAAGGCCATATTGCTCCGGGATATGCGGTGGTCATTCCCTGAATGACCTTTCCGCATCCTCCGTATTTGGTGGTGACGGGCTCGAACCCCGGTCTAATCAAGAAGCGTGTGCTACGCACTGCTGCTCCTTCCCACCTGGCTACGGAGGCGCCAGCCATCTTGTCACGAGAAATGATGTGATTGCCGTCAAATAGTGCTTAAAGCAACTGTTTTACCACTGAAAAATTCGATGGATGATGGAGTCCCATCCTGCGTAAAAACAGTTGTGTCCGAATGCTCGTTTTCTCTCTCTCTCTACGATTAGGAATCTAGTTCTGTTGGATAAAGTCACAGTAATGCTCATCCGTAAAGGCACACGTTTTAGAAATACGTGCTTGGAACTCGCCGAAACAAAATGATGCAGTTTTGAAATTTTCTGTGAACTCACACCAAAAAGTATCATAGAGGAACTTCGTCGATAACACGTAAAGGCCATGTTCCCCATGCCCGACAGGCCGATAATTATGAGTATTCACACTACTGATGGCTTGTGATCGTCTTCTAGCTGAAGAAGTGACTTGAGTCATTAGATAATTGATTGAGCAAAGCCAAGGCCATCTGTCCTTGCACCGATATCTCAATATGCCGACAATCACATTTATAATCTGCGCGAGTAGCACAGTGGTATCGTCACTGTTCACCCTAAACTGAGTGGAAAAGGCTCGGGTTCGAATCCCATCGATGACGCGAGGAACTTTAATGGTTTTTTTTTTTTCCTTCCACTCCGTGGCTGAGTTAGTCGATCTCTGCGTTTCCCCCCCAAGCAAGGTTCCCCCCACCAAAAAACTAGAGTTTTCCGTCCAACAAAACAGGAAAATCAACCAGAGAACACACGCAATTTACAGACATAATACATATACGGGTATATGTAAGAAAATTACTGGTGGCCCTAATAAAATAATAATTTGAACTTGAATCCCAGTTACATCAGATTCACTTAATTCAACTGCATACTTTGTCCCATGCTTTAAAATATACGAAAAAATCAATCCAACTCGATTTGGCCAGAATATGTTTCTACTGTTTCACTTGTTCAAATAGAAAATCGTAGAGTATCCAGCATTGTTTTAAGTAGAACTCGTATTTAAATTTAAAATACAACTAACACACTGTTCCGCATGCCTGAACACACTTTCAAATGCAGAGAAGTTAACTTCCCACACTTGCCCTAGTGTTTTCACTCGATGCAGGGCCTCTGTCTTTCATAGAAGCGAGCAGTCTATCCTCTGTGAAAGCTGTAATCGATACTTTAGAGGCACTGAATGTCTAGACCTGCGCACAAAAAATATTTGTTCATACTTCAGCCTTTGTGGCAAGTGCCTGTTGACTTTTCCCCCACCAACAAAGAACTCACATGTAAATCATCTGATTACTGTCACCACTGAAAAACACAACACAAACCAGACCATTGCTTTGTTTTAAAGCCGTAAGTTCCCACTACCTTTGTCTCCGTTATTTATTTTGACACGGAGACAATCATTAAAAATTAGGAGCATGAGGCTGTTTTGTGTGCAGTCCACTTTGGTGAACACGATCGGGTGTTCTGGGGTGATAACTGTGTTGGTCAGTTTATCGATGTATTGTTATCTGTCAAGAAGACAGTGAAACGCTCGAGAAATGGTAAGGAACTTCACTCCATCTTGCCCAAGGACTCGAACATCAGAGTTCTTGCTCATAATTCAAGGGCTTGACGGGCATTTTGCCCTTCAATACCTTTACGGGCATTCCTACGAACTCAGAAGTGTATTATGGTTCTACGATCTTTGGCATTTTTCATTAACCCTTAAACATTGTGTTTCTTGACAGCTTCTCATACTTGGCACTTCCATTGTGGAAACTACCAGCCATGTTTGACCTGTTGGAGGTAAGAAAGGGCTTTTTTTGCCTACTCTTTCCACACTGAAGAAACTCTTGATTATTATGGGCCCCGTGCCTGCAATGAGCTTTTTTTAGCCACAGTTTATGAGACACGGCACCAATCGAAGGCACACGAACAGTACAATCTTAAGAGCTCCTCGCCTACTGTACTGATGATTTAAGGATTCTTAAAGCAGTGGCGAGTTATACCTTCATGGGGCCCAAGGCAAAATGGAATTTGGGGGGGGGTCCCATATATACCTTCATGAAGCCCAAGGCAAAATGGAATTTGCAGGCCCCATCTAAAGAAAAACTAATAAAGAACATTTTCTGTTTAATTTTATTGTGACAACAAAACAAACAAATTATGACATAAGAACTAAATATAAAATTTCATCAAAATCGGTAAAACTATTTTTGAAAAAACGTAATTTTCAAATTAATCTTCAAGTAAAGTTCATTGACCTCGGCAGGTAGAAAGTTCAGTTTCAGATGAAAATCACTTGAGAGAGAGAGAGAGAGAGAGAGAGAGAGAGAGAGAGAGAGAGAGAGAGAGAGAAAGAGAGAGAGAGAGAGAGAGAGAGAGAGAACGGCCATAAAGCCAAGGGTTTACAGCCTCCCGATACTTCATTGATAATCGAACAATTATTTACAAAAAAAAAAGGTAATTATACAAATGAAAACATATTTTAATACAAAGGGGAGAACTCCTCACGAGAGTTAGGTCTGATCGAGCTGGCTTAACATCGAGATAAGAGCACCAGCTCAATCAGACAGGAGCAGATGCAAGGTACACATCAGTCATTGCTGATTAGTCCTGCTAGTCATAATTTTTTTCCTTTTAAGTCCGGTCAAACGGCGAATTTCTTCAGGTCGGCGTCAAGTGCCTGGGTTTGCTTGAGCATTTGCTAAGAGAGGAACCTGTCTGAGAGATGGAGTCGTGCTGAACGCGAATAGAGCTCGGGATTGGCCCTAAGGGCAGCACGGGGAATCCTCCAGCCACAGGTATCCCAGAATGAAGGTGTTGCAATTATGCCTGTTATCACCTTAACTGTTGCTGGGAAGCGCTGGTCGTTGATTAAGGTGGGAAGCCGTGGAATCCCGAGAGAGTCAGCAAGCTGCGTAGTGCGAATCAGAGCTTCCTGTTGGCCCACTTTAGGAGCCAGAATTCTGCGGCAAAGAGTGGTTTCTTTATTGACGGTGCCACTGACGCCCAAATTTCAGCAGCATAGAGTAAAGGTGGAAAGATAACTGTTCTTATTTACTTCACGGTTGTCTTTTTATCGGTGATATGTAGGAGATGTTGTTTTGCTATACACCGGAGTCTGGAAGCACGTATGAGGAGCATGTCTATATGGACGTTAAATCGAAGTTTGGAGTCGAATACAACGCCTAGATCACGACGGCTGGACACAGTTGGGATGAGGGTGTTGCCGACTGAAAGTTGGAGAGATGGAGTTTGCTTGAATATACCATGAATTCGGATATTAGTGAAAATATTAGTAAAAAACAGTAATGAGTTTTTGAAACTGATTTTGGGGTCCCCTCTGATCGGGGCCCTAGGCGTATGTTTTTTTTTTTTTTTTTGCCTGTAGCATAACGCACCACTGCCTTAAAGGTTCTTGTGAGAAATTCACTCCCCTTTTTTTTTTTTTTTGGACCCGAGATCGATCCTTTTGTTATCGATCAAGATAACTATTGCAGGTGTGTGTAACACACTTTCCCATCTTAACTTTCCCCAAGCCCAATGGCAATCTTACCTCCTGTAGGTTATAGGGGAAAGAACACTGAAAGCTGAAAGGCACTAGAACAGCAAAACAACGTTACAATTCAACATGCCAGATTCGTAGGAGGTGAGATGAACGCAGGCCCATAACTTGTAGATGGATTACAGCAGCAAACTGTTTATGAATTTAACCGCTGTTACTATCAGAGTAACAGTTCTTATCAAAACTAAAGAACTAAAATGGTCTTGGGCAGGACACATAGCTCGAAGACATGATGACAGATGGACTAAGAAAATAACAGAATGGTACCCAAGAGGAGCTAGAAGAAAACCTGGAAGACAAAGGCGGAGATGGATAGATGAAATTCATGAGTTTTTGAGTAGTAAATGGATGGCCAGTGCTCAAAACAGAAGGAACTGGAAAGTTGCTGGAGAGGTCTTCATCCTGCAGTGGATTGAAAATGGCTGATGATGATGATGACTATCAGAGTTGCAGAAAATGCTAAATGCTAAAGCGACAGACTTTGCAAACTCAACAAAACATTGCTATGAATTGGAAGAGAGTGTTCATTTCATGCACACTTTTTCTTCCAATTAAGAAAAATACATTATTATTTTATATAAAATATTATCTTGTTGATTAAAAGAATAATTGCATTATTATTTTGTGGCGCTATGCACGCGATTCTTTGTGCGATCACGTGACTATCTTCTATCCCCTACTTCTTCACCCTGCAGTAGGGGAAAGAAGATAGTCACGTGATCGCACAAAGAATCGCGTGCGTAGCGCCATCTGGCGGCGAATAGCTAGTAGAGTACGGTGAAAGATACGGGTCATGCAAAGGATCATGGGTGTAGGCAGCTCCCTAGGCTGTGAAGAGTTAGAGGTGCACAGTGAAAGATCATGAATACATGCTCAATGACGTCATCTGGCGCAAATGATCTTGGCAGGCAAAATCGGTTAGAACACACATCAATGCGGCTGATATTATATATATAGTGTGTTTAAGATCTAATGATTTTTTTTTATCATCGGGTGAATATTAATATTATCAATAAAGGCAAATTTATGAGAGGAAGCCAAGTTATTCAGAATCAGCCTTGAAAAAAGTCAGCTTGTTCCGTCCATCTCTTCCATAAGTTCTATTTGATTAGGCGGTAATTTTTCCAATAGTTAATTTGTTAATTCCAATATCCCCTTGGCTGAAAGTTAATTTTTTATACCCCATGTACAACTCCCCTTAATGTTTGTCCTCCAGTGTGTGCCAGCCTGTATACGTTAATGAGAAAACTTAAAAAAGTTGTACTGAAAAATTACTCCTACATCTTTCATACCATCAGCTACCTTAAGTTGATAATGAAGGTCCAAAGCAATAGATAATGTGGTATTACAATTGTAGATACCAATTGAATAACTTTCCTGGATCTTATAGTTGTTATTTGGTTTTTAGGAGCTGTTGTTATGTTATTATTTGGTTTTTAGGAGCATTAGCACTAAGGTCATATTGCTCCGGGGATATGCGGTGGTCACTCCCTGACCTTTCCACATCCTGCGTATTTGGTGGTCACGGGCTCGAACCCCGGTCTAATCAAGAAGCGTGTGCTACTCACTGCCGCTCCTGCTCACCTGGCTACGGAGGCGCACGTCATTTTTTAGGAGCATTAACAACTAAGGCCATATTGCTCCGGGGATATGCGGTGGTCCTTTTCTGACCTTTCCGCTCCGCATCCTCCGTATTTGGTGGTCACGGGCTTGTACCCCGGTCTAATCAAGAAGCGTGTGCTACGCACTGCTGCTCCTGCCCACCTGGCTAGGGAGGCGCCGGTCATGTAGAAACACCCTGGCTTGTTTATTATCTTTTAACCCCGCCGTCGTGGCTAGCACTTTGGTAGAATGGCCGTCCTCCCCTCACCGGATAGAAAAGATCCCATTGATAATGTAAGGAATTCTTATAGGCCTTTTTCACAACATGGCCATGCTAGTCTCACGAGAGGGTAGCATGGTTTTTTCTCCCGGCAACTCGTGATTATTATTATTATTAGCTAGATGGTGCAAGGAAGCCTGAGGCTTATGCTGCACCAACCCCCCCTTCCAAAAATTCCCGAGTTACCCTGAGAGAGAGAGAGAGTCAAAAGTAGAAGGGAATCACCAAGAAAGAGAAGAACGATGATATATCCAGCTCAGGACCCTGGGTGTGCCAAGCCCATGCCCACCGGATGTGAGCCCCTGGGGTTATTCCAGTAAACAGAAAAATCGACTACAGATCTCATGCAATTTACATCATAAGCAAACTTTCACATCAAGCCTGTCATGCCTTCGTCACTGTCATTTAACAAATATCAGTGATAAACGGCAGTTAATATTTCTGATATTTTATTATTAAATTAATTTATTTATTGATTGTTATTATTTTTTTGGATGATTTGTAGCATATTTAATAATAAAAATGTTTTTAATGTATGCATTTTGTAATTATGAAGCTGCTACTTTTTTGCTTCATCATTTCGGGGATTTTATTTTTTATTTCAGACTGGTTGGACTTCTTATCGTATTTCATTCTCAGCCGATCTCGGCAGAAGTTTGTGGAAAACATTCAGTTTCTTTGAAGATGTCGGATTTTTTTAAGATTCCAAGAAATCTCGTGCATATGTTCGACGACCTTTAAAGACAAAGAAGCAATTCCTTGAAAAGGAAAAAAAAAAAAAAAAACAGGACGAGGGAATTGAGTTGGACAATAGAGTTGCTTCAAATTGAGAATATATGAAAGTGAGGCGGGACTGTACCACTTTGTAAGCCAGGAAGGAAATGATGCTTGTCTGTGATATGTAGTATGTGGGTTCATGGCAGGATGCGGTGGGTAGTAGGGACGGCACGAAATTCTTCGAATGGCTGGGAAAAAAAAAAAAAAAACAGTTGATAGCAGACACCGGTTCACTGACCTTGACCCTTCCTTAGCCTCAGTTCATTGGAACAAACAGCCATTGTTGGTGTAGATACCGTCTGCCTTCGCGTCTGCGGATTTTATTATGTTGTCAGAATGCCGCCATGGTAATTGCAAGTGGGATTGTGAAAAGCTTTCCTTAACGACCAGTAATTAATGTCTTTAACCACATAGTCCCGAGCTTAATATGTTTTAGATAGGCGAACGTGCCAGTGACCTACAGTCATACTGCAGCCGAGAGGGCAAGTAACTATCAGCATCGGGCTATCGTCAGCCTTCAGGCCATGTCTGCGTCCGTTTATGCAGTGCATAAATGGATACATAGCGTAGATCTTCTTTGAACCTATCTGTTTCAGTATTACTAATGTTAATATTCGGAGCCAAATGAAAACTTAAAATTAAGCCGTTTTCCCAGTTATCCCACTTCAATTAGGATGTCCAGGAATCTCAGGAAAGCAAGAACTAAACTTTCAGCTAAAGTAACGATTTTCAGCATGATTATTGAGGTTAATCATGCTAATTTGTTTGGACAAAGTAATATTCACGAAATGTTAACAACAATCAAAATTTTGTCGTTTCAATGAAGACGGCAAATAGTTAGTTGTTGTTGTAGAGTTTTAGGAGCATCACGACTAAGGCCATATTGCTCCGTATATAATATGTTTATAAATTGCACGTGTTCTGTGGTCGATTTTCTGTTTTTATGGACGAAAAACCCGAGTTTCCGGGAGAAAAAAAACCATGCTACCCTCGCCTGAGACCGACTAACTCAGTCACGTTGTGAAAAAGGTCCATAAAAATTCCTCACGTCATCGAAGGGACTCGAACTTGGGTATTTTTCACCTGGTGTGGGAGGACAGCGATTCTACCAACTATGCTACCCACGAAGGCGCTGTACTAAATGACCAGCATGCTGGTGCGTCTCATTTCGTCATTTTTTTTCTTAAGAAAGTATTCCAGCTTTTTTTTTTTTTTTTTTTTCTTGAATTAAATGCGAAAGTTTTCGTTAATTCCCTAGTCGGTTTGTCTGGTTTTTTTTAAATGAAAACCCTAAACATCTAGGTGAAATCAACCATGACTCCTCCCCTGAGATTGACTAACTCGGTCACGGTATGAAAACAGTTCGCCAAGTTTACATAGGATAAGAACTGAGGCCTTTTCTGTATGCAATGGAATGTTGTTGGAATAGGGTTTTAGGGCCAACTAAGGCTATAGGATATACGGAGCAACTAATGCCATCTTGCTCCGTGTATCCTATATTGTCTGTAAATTGCGTGTGTTCCGAGGTCGACTTTCTGTTTGCTGGACGAAAAACCCGAGTTCCGGGAGAAAAACCACGCTGTCCTCGCCTGAGACCGACTAACTCAGCCACGTTGTGCAAAAGGTACATAAAAATTCCTGTCGTCATCGACAGGACTTTTCCCTCAGGTCTTTTCCACCCGGTGTGGGGAGGACGGCGATCCTACCTACCCGCGAAGGCTATGGAAGGAGAACGATTGTTGTCGCTGTGCTAGCCGTGAACGCACACTCCTATCAAGAACCCTTTGGAGCTCACGAATAGCTCACGATTTTCTCCGTGAGCTATTCGGCGATCTCACTTTGGATCGCGAACAGTTGGCTTGCCACTTTCCTTAGAACAAAAACATCCATTTTCACTTTCGAATCGAAAATTACCATTTTTAATCCTATCAGAACTATCTGATGTAGATAAATTCAACTGAAGAAGAAAAAGCTGTTTCTGGTCCTTCTACAAACATGCTGATAAAAGTTATAAGAAATTAACCGAAACAAATACATTGTTAGACCATGTAATTGAGTTTTAAAGATGCTTATAGAAGTGTTATCACATCAGTCTACACTTAATACAGTTGGCTACTTCTCAAGGATGAAGAAAAAGCAGTTATAAAACAGTTGTATAATGTGAGGATCAAATGCATGCTCTCTGATGTAGTAACAGTAGTAAATTTAAAAGAAGCTAAAAATGAACTAAGAATCTAAAAAACTAAACTTTATTGCGTCTTGAGAAGACAGTCCAGAATGTAATGCACTTCATAACCCCCTTCCAAAGAATAACAGTATTATTTAACTAAAGAAACCGTTGATATGAGACCAACATTATTTCTAGATTAAAAGCTGCAGATAATTGAGAGTTACGATCAAATAAAGTATGATTTATTGAGAATTACGTTAATAATATATTGAGAGTTATGATCTAATAAAACTTATTAAAGAATTTCAGCGGTGCGACCAAGGAAATTATCGTACCAAAATTGTTGTGCTGTCAGTTGCTCGCACATTTCGCCGACTAGGACGAGCTTCAGAGTAGAGTACAACCTCTTTCTCTCTCTCACTCTCGCGCACGCACACACACACACACACTGCTGTAGTGCAACTAGCACAGTTTTCTGTTCTTTCACACCGTGAAAAACAGCTTTCAAGGGTTGAAATACGTATCCCCAAGATCCAAATGAAAGAAAAAAAAGAGATGGGGGAACAGCCCTTCTTTCTTTACCTCCAGCTACACTGTTGGTAAGAAATGTTTGCTTCTACCGAGGATGCGAAATCAGAGGTGGGGGTAAACAATTGCTCTTTTCATACAGCACATTTTTAAGCGGTTGGAGAGGGTAAGCAGCTTCTATTCAAAATCTTAGTTAATGAAAATTAGTATTTGTTTCTGATGTAATCTGTCAGTGCCCAATTCTTTTATTGAACAGTTGACAGCAATACAATGTTATGTGAATCTGGCAGGTATTGTCCTTCACGTTTCTGTTTAACGTATGTATCGCATATATTCCAGATCAGAACTGGGCAGTGTTTTTCTTTCTTTCTTTTTATTTATTTTTTTTTTTTTGTGTGTAGTAAGATCGACTTTCATTTTTCATTCTGGACGATTCCGCTTTTTATACACTGACAGTAAATTTTACGAAATAACATTCATTACTAATATATCCATTTTTAAAATAAACGCGTCTGTGTAAATTCTAAGGTTATTGCCTTCAGTATGTGGTTCGAAATCTACCGACAAGGATAGAACGTACAATTAAGGCCAATGGTGCGCCAGAACGTTATTAATTATTGCATTAATAAAAGGTTCTTTGAAATATGCAGGTGTCAGGTTACCTTTGGAAATATAGCGTGCATTCTAATCTAACTCGCAACAATTTTTCAGAATGGTTCTATATTTTTCCAACAAATCACCAGTTCGTGCGCGACTAATGTCGTTAGTTTCCTGAACCCTTAAGGCCTCCTCAATGACATTGGCAAACGGCGAGAGGTGGAGGCCGCCGTAGCCTAGTGGTCAGGCGCGCGGGTGCATAAGTACACGTGCCTTGAGTGACCGGGTTTCAAGCCCGTGACTACTGAATACGGTGCTGTTTCTTGTATTCTGTCTATCTTGTGAACTCCTCTGATCATTTGGTCGTCCCGGAGTATAAACAGAAAATTTATTTATTTATTCATATATTGCCTCCATGGATATAGACCGATGGCTTTCGAAAATTCATATGTCAGCTAGATCGGTGTGGCTAATCTTGCTATAAAAGCCGAGCTTCTTTACACCGCATGATCAACATCAGTACTAATGGGAATAATTAAATTAATATTAAAATAATACTGGACGAACAAGTTAATGCAAAGCATCATTTTAGTTCATAGTAAATCACCGAAGTAGGTGAAATGACATCGTGTTTGTTACATCTCATGTTGTGAATGCCTTCACAACGAGTTGCTATGATATTGCACTACCACGAATAAGCAACGCTTCGCCAGTAGAGAAGACTAATGTTACTTATTCTCAAGTGGAGGTAGCCCTAAACCCCATTTTTTATATTTTTTCATATTTGGCCATAATGTCAAAACTCTTAGTTTTGCCGCTGAACTTCTTTAATAAACTAAAAGAGATATTAATTGTATTAATAGAGAGGTGTGCATTTTTTTGATAGACCAATATGATGCCATTAGGCGTTAACGTGAAAGGTGAGAATGTAGATAATGGCCTAACGTCGCTTGCGAAATTCTCTTCGGTTCATTGTTTGCGACGGTGGTTGGGATCAAGGTCACAAGATGCATTTCATCAAGCTAGCGCACTGTTTTTTCTCTCGGAGAGTAACAGTTCACTGACTGTCATCCGCTCCACATGTCATCGATAAAATAGTCGTAGTTGAAGTGCTTCCTTTCACGCAATACCTTTTCGTTTTGTGCAATTCCTCGGAGACCAGGTCACACGCAGCTGACAGTCGCCATCTGGTGTGCAAATGTATCAGCGTCAAAATTGAATTTATTGCAAAGCGATTAAAGTGCTCATAAAAAAAAAAAAACTACCAGGCTTTATAGATTGTAAACATTCACCAATTAATTAAACAAACCAATGAATTTCTCTAAATTCATTACTTTATTTAGTGATGCAGGCACGTCAGATGCCACCGTACATGACATGCTGCTTCAGGGGAGTTCCTAGGAAATGTAGCGCCCTGGTGCCAATCGAAATTTGGCGCTTTAAAATTTTCTTCATATGTGCATGTAAGTTTCAGGCGCCCCTTGAACTTTAGGCCCGGGTGCAGTGCACCCGTTTTACCCTCCGGACGACCTACCCCTGTGCTGCTTGACCTTTTACTAAACGAGTGTTTCCTTTGACATTGAAGCATTTCGTCCATCTACTATCACTCATTTTCGGTTCGGAAATGATACTTTCGTGGCTTAGTCTGTAACAAGGTCACACTTTGAATATAAAGATTTTAAGTGGAATCCTGTGAATAAACCAAGAAACCTTTTGCTAAACTTAGTTCGGGGGCTCATCTAGACGTCGTTTTCACAGTAAACTGATCTATTTCGAATAGCTGGATGTTAGACAATCTGGAGAGAATATCTTTAGGGTTTCTTTAGACTACTGGAGTTATAGGAGACAACAGGTAAATTAACCAATTGGTTACCGACTCTCCTGAGTGATCCCTACCGTTAAAGACATAATTAGCATTAGCATTAGTACAGGCATATGATGCAAGAAAGCAATCTTATGCAGCATCAGCCAAAAAAAAAAAAAAAAACCACTCCCATTTCACCCCTCCATTGGTTCGAAATACCTGTCCAGCTGAACCTTAAATTTATTTAGGCTATCAACTTCCACAACAAGGGATGGAAGTCTGTTCCACCAACCAACTACCCGCTGGCTAAAGTCAGATTTCCGCACATCTATCCTACATCTGTCTTTCCTCAATTTGAATTTATACCCTCTCAGGTGATTATTCTAAGCAACAGGAAGAATCCCATTGGCATTGAGCATGCTCAAACCATTCAAGGCTTTATACACCTCGATCAGATCACCTCGCTGGTGCTAGTGTCCAGACACTGTAATTTGCAAAACTTAAGCCTTTCTTCATAAGAGCAACCCTTTGTTCCATTCACTAATCTTGTTGCCCTTTTCTGTTCTCGTTCCAGCAGCTCTACATCCTTCTTGAAATGAGACCTCCAGACCTGTATACAGTACTCAAGGTGTGGCCTGACCATTGCCTTATACAAGTGAATAATCACCTCCTTATCCCTGCTAGAAAAATTCCTGTATATCATTGACAAGACACCATGAGCTACTCTTGCAGCCCGTCTGCACTGCTCAGAGAACTTCATATCTGCCTGCACAATTAGCCACAGGTCATTTTCATTCTATACCACTGTCAGTGTAGTACCACAGAGTTGATACCTTGCTCTGGGGTTACTGGTTCCCATATGTAGTATTTTACATTTGTCAATGTTAAACTTCATTTGCCACCTCTCAGCCCATCTGCAAAACCTTTCCAGATCCTGTTGTTGCAGCATTGCGTCAGTAGTGTCCTTAACAACCATGCCAACCTTTGTATCGCCTGCAAACTTGGACATTAAGCTTGATATACCATCATCAATATCATTTATAAATACAAAAAACAATGATGGACCCAACACTGAACCCTGTGGGACTCCATTATTAACATTAGTCCACGAAAAGCAGTGTCCATTGATTACCACTCTCTGTCTACTTCCACTCAACCATCCCTTTATCAATAGCAGCAATTTGCCTCCAGTGCCACACTGTTCCAATTTGTGCAGCAGTCTTCCGTGTGCAACAGTATCAAAAGACTTTCTAAGATCCAAATATCAAAGTTATTCTCTGCATCCAGTTTCTTTGTGACCACATCATAGTATCCAAACAAACTGGTCAGGCAAGACTTTCCCTTAACAAAACCATGCTGTGTCCGAGCTATAACTGAAATCTTGTCTAGATGATCCTGCAGTGCTTCTTTAACCAGTGCCTCCATTAATTTTCCTGGAACAGAAATTCAACTCACAGGTCTATAATTACTTGTGTCAGCCTTCGATCCTCCTTTGTGAATTGGGGGTCACATTTGCACATCTCCAGTCTGTGGGTACCTCCCCTGAGTCCAAAGAAGCTCTCATAATTATGGCTAAGGGTTTGCTTACTTCCTTTACTGCCTCCTTTAATATAACTGGATAGATTCCATCCATCCCGCACTTGGTGCGTTTGTTGTGTTTATTCTCAACAGTTTCTCCTCCATTTTCCACCCAGTTATTACAGAATCATCTAGCTCACTGCCAGAGTTTACTTCACCTCTGGCATTCCCCTTCCTGAATAACTCCTCATGTGTGAATGTAGATGCAAAATACTCGTTTAGTTTGTTAGCCACCTCAGCAAGATCCCCAACTGTTGAACCATCAATATCCATTGGACCAATCTGATTCATCCCTTTCCTTCTAGAGTTTACATAGGTAAAGAACTCTTTTCTGTTTTTCTTTGCATCCTTTGCCAAGGATTTCTCATAATCTGCCTTTGCCTGCCTAATCGCCTTTGTGACTTGGTTCCAGACCAGCTTATATCTATCATAGGCTTCCATGTCACCCATTAATTTATATGTATCCCATGCATTTTTATTCTCTGCCATATGTCTCATTAGTTAATCTGACATCCATTTAGGCCTAAACCTTGAACAATATTTCTTAGTTGGCATTTAAAAGCCTAGTAGCTTCCAAGATAAGTTCTTTGAATGCTTCCCATTTTGAATTTGCTGTTGGTAACATCATTAGTTGGTCCCACTGTATAGAATTTAAATACTGTCTCAGACCATGGTTGTCGCCTTTACGAAAGCAAAAACCCTTCCCTTTACCCCTGATGGTAGTTACCTCTTTGAGTAAATCTCACTTCAGCACACTGTGATCACTGCCACCTAGTGGTTTCTTTATCTGCAGATTCTTAATGCATGAAGAATCACTACTGATAATCAGATCAAAAGTATTACTCCCTCTTGTTGCCTCCCGAACATGCTGATGTAGAAAACAATCATCCAATAAATCCACAAAAGCCTTGCTAGTGACCAACCCACAAATTCCAGTCAATATCTGGGAAATTAAAATCCCCCATTATAACACTCTCTGATTTACTGCCCACTCTATTTCCCTGTACAGTGTTTTTTTTTATACTCATCAGAGTCATTAGGCCTATAACACACTCCTACTCTCACTTTTGATCTCCCAATGCTTATGTCACACCAAACTGACTCGACATTGCACTGTTCAGCGATGTCGACTGGTTGCACTTCCTTGGATTTTATGTGTTTCTTAACTAATAGCATAACCCCTCCTCCCTTCCTATCCTGTCTGTCCTTCCTGTACACATTTTACTCCCCAAATTCCAGTTCTGCATTCTTTATATCTGTGTGACACCACGTCTCTGATATCCCAACAATATCTGCCTTTGATGTTTTGACCAACACCTCAAATTCATCAAATTTATTTACCAAATTCCTAGCATTGGTGTACACGCAATTATTCATGCACCTGTTCCTATTCTTAGCTACCCTAACACAACCCATGTGTTTCCTTGTACTGCAATAACTCCCAGCAGTCTCTGATATCCCCTGCACCTTGTTTTCAGTTCATTCTAATAGAAGCAGTGCAAGGATCACTTTCACCTCTGCCAGCGGCTACTGTTCAACTATTAGTCCGTGTATCCCCCCAAGCTAGCAGTTTTCCGACCCACCTAACACTGCCTCGATAGCATCAGCAAATATTTTTGCACCCTTTCTATTTAAGTGTATCCCATACCTGTAGAAGCAGTCCTTTCTGTTAACAAGTACAGACGACGCTGAAAAAAATTCTACCCCTTGAGCCTCGCACAATCTCTCCAGGGGCGAATTGATCAACAAAGCTCTCATCATATACTCCCTCCTATCGTATCTGGTCAGAATTGCAGACACTTTCAAATTCAACCCTAATTCACGGCTTTTTTTCAACAGTGACCTGTGCTTGTTAAGTAAATCCGCCGGTCTCCTACTCTTAATATCATTAATGTCAACATGTACAACTATATCACCTTTTGTGCCGTTAAAAGATGATATCCGCTCTACAACATCAATAACCTTTTCCCCTGGCAGACATACCCTGGTCCTGTTCCACCTATCCTTTTTACAAAGCATGTTCCCCGTTTCCCTGACAAAAGAGTCACCAACAACTACTAGTTCCTGTGGGACCAGCGCATTCTGCCTTGGGGGTTGCCGCTGTGTTACGTGATGACCAAGTGCAAGCTCTGGCGTTGATGTGGGCAGCTGAAAGCTTGTAAGGTGTAAGGTGTAAGGTATATTGTTGTCATGCGGCACCAGGGGTTTCCCCCATCTCCGCGTTGCTTTCTTTGTGGGTGTACCAATTTCCTGGGAATGCTAGATGTTTAAAAGTGTGTGGGTATTGTACCTGTGTAATGTCGTGTACCGTTGTTCATCTGGTCATTTAGCCGCTGGACCCCTGCTGGAGCTCAGCGTTGCCCCACCTTCGCCCCGTGGAGGCAGACCAGGAAACACCAGTAGACTAAAATTTACTCTGGCAGGTCCTGCCACTTAATTTCCTGAGATTTCGGCGGCTAGGACCTTAAAAAAAAAAAAAAAAACTTATTTATTTGTTGTTTTTTGGTTTTTAGGAGCATCAGCAACTAAGGCCATATTGCTCCGGGGATATGCGGTGGTAATTCCCTGACCTTTCCGCATCCTCCGTATTTGGTGGTGACAGGCTCGAATCCCCGTCTAATCAAGAAGCATATGCTACGCACTGCTGCTCCTTCCCACCTGGCTACGAAGGCACCAAAAAAAAAAAAAAAAAACTTATGTACACGTACACATGCAAGCACATACACATATAGGCACATATACACAATAGTGGTATATAATATATACGCATCCATGCAATCGTAATTACTTTGGATGTTTGCATATAGCACGTGTGCATGCATTCATATGGCAGGAGTAGGGCAGTGCGTAGGATAATTAGGCCGAGACTGGGCGAAGATTATTTTTGGGCTAGATTAAATTTAGTGTGTAGGGTGCTCGCGTTGTGTATAGATGGAGTGGGGGAGGGGAGGAAGAAGGTTGGGGGAAAGGCAGAAGTATGGGGGACACAGAAGAGATTCCCCCAGGTGGTCAGTGAGGCATGCCCATGCCTCACCAGAAGGAAAGGTGGGGTAGCAGGGAAACGAGGCGACTGGTCATCTCGTCCTCCTGCCAGGAAGGGGTATTAAAGGAGAGCCAGGCTAGTGCTTGGCTCAGGCCGCCAGAACAGCTGCTATTCATCCTTGATTCAGATTTTTTGTCTATCTTCATGGTTGCTTGGTAGGTCATCTTTGGTGTTATGCACATTTTGGCTTCTAGCCATTATGTGGCTAGTGTGCATTCAGGTCCCGTCTTCTTCTGTACAAGGCTTCAGCGAACTTTGAGAAGGCAATATATTCCTGCCTCCCTCCAGGAGGTGTTGTTCTCTATCTCTGGGCAAAAAGGTGATCCGGCTGATGAGCTGGCAGCGGAGGTCATCATAAAGCTGGCATTCATGCATAAGATGGTGCCAGCTCTCCACAGCAGCAAGTAGGGTCATCTGTAATGCCCAGGGCTGTAAGTTTAGCCTTAAAGGTACCATCTCCTGTTAGCAGGAAGGTCGTGTGGAGTCCCGGCGTGAACCATGCTGGAGCCATTGGATAGAGTTTGCCAACGTTGGGGAAGAATCGTTTGGTGACTTCTCCCTTTGGGGAATTCTCCCATCTTGTTTGCCAGGTTTGCATGAGATGATTTGTAAGTCTCTTTTTCTCAGTCAAACGGTGTGTGGTAGGATCTGCGTCGAAGCCGACGAAGGTGCAGGCTCTTCCCTTGGAGAGTTCGTATAATACTCTACATTTAGCTACTTCGAGGTCTAAAGGTAGGGTTCCCGCCAGCACCTGCAGCGCGTGGGTGCTAACTGTTCTGCAGACCCGGGTTATAGCAAGCAGCATGGCTCTATGGATAGAGTCGAGGATAGAGTCAAGCTGAAAGCTTGACGGGCCCCTCAATTTAGATCCTTCGAGGGCATCCACCCTGTCCTTCAAGCTCTCATATAGGCCCATAACAACGCTGAGCTGTCGCCTGATTTCCTTATACTCCTTACATCGCGCACACTTTAACAGGAAAGTTATTTGTGAATTGTCTGTTTGTTGTCTTTGTGTGTGTTTTTGTTGGGTTACGAGGAGTTTGAGCTTGTCCCGGACGCATTTCTCAAGTTTGGCCGTGATCCTTGTTAATTTTTTCATGGATTTCATGGTCATACAGTAGTTCATTTTTCCTCACGGTTACAAGTATTTTACTATTATAGTTATCTTTATGAATAATTACCACGCGCCTCCGTAGCCAGGTGGGAAGAAGCAGCAGTGCGTGGCACACGCTTCTTGATTAGATTGGGGTTCGAGCCCGTCACCACCAAATACGAAGGATGTGGAAAGGTCTGGGAATGACCACCGCATATTTCCGGAGCAATATGGCCTTAGTTGCTTGCTCATGCTCCTAAAAACCAAATAACAACAACATGAATAATTACCTTGGTACCATCTTTGTCTGCTTTTGATATGATAATGCTCTAATCGTTTAAGGGATTGTGATGCTTTCGATCTCTGCGGGGATTAGGTTGTTGTGTTTCTTTCTGATGTTAGTTGTAGTTGGTTTTCTTTAATAATGGTTTTTGTCTCCTGAAACTGCTTCCATAGTGCCGACACGACACTGTGTGACACATTAAACAAACGTGCCACCTCCGCCTGCTACTGCTCGGCTTCTAGTTGTCAAACGGCCCGTAATCTCAAAAAATAATCTAAACGACAATGACTTGTCATCCCGAGTACTGGAGATGTGATTAACAGTTAACCACATCAGTTAACCGTTAACCCACTGAGCAATCCAAAAAATGGGAATGAATTGATGTGTTCGCAACCCGTGTTTTTATAGGTATGAATAATTTTCATAATGTGTAAGGTGGTAGATCGATTTCTATTGGATAGTCGGAATTTGCATGGCAGAATGCCTATAATATCAAATATTTGCCTTCAGCGACGCGGTTAATTTTCTCGTGAATATTTTCCGACGCGGAAAATATTCACGAGAAACAATTTGTCCTATTAATTTTGTCGAGCAGTGTAGTATAGTACTCACCGTTGACAGTCTTTCGATCTTGTCTGGGCAGTAGCACAGTGGTATCGTAACCATCCTCGGCACACCGGGTGGAAAAGGCCCGGGTTCGAATCTCGTCGATGACGTGAGGAACTTTTATGGGCATTTTTCACTCTGTGGCTGAGTTAGTCGGTCTCAGGTGTAGATAGCAAGGTTCCCCCTCCCCCGGAAAAACTGGGGTTTTTCGTCCAGCAAAGCAGGCACCCGGTGTGGGCGTCCTGGAGCATAAAGAGAAAATTTATTTTATTAAGATCAGTTACAATCAGAAGTGAGGAGGAACAATGATGTGCAGTTGGAAAGCCCTCGCGGAGAGCACAGAAATTATAATCATCGTTCCCCAACACCGAGTGGAAGAGGCCTGAATTTAATTCGTTCACACGTAGAATTTTTAAGGCCTTTTGCTTAAAGCTGCAAAGCAGCTAAGGCTATGAAGCGTCAATACACTGTAAAGGTAGTCGGTTAGCTATATGTTGCTCAGTTAATGGATCTCAGGAGAGAGTTGCACGGTTTTTGTTCCTGGAAAGGCAGGTTATTCGTCCAACAAACAGCAAACCGACTACCTTTACAGTGTATTGAGGCCTCATAGCCTTAGTTGCTTTGCAACTTAACACACACCTAACCTAGCATAATAGTTGGCAAATGCACAGTCGTATTTCCCCCTAATTCTGAGAATTTCTCAAAACTCGGGAGGGCTGGAAACCCTACCGATGTATTATAACCTGATGCATCAGTAGGGTTAAGTTGTCTTCATGCTAAGCTAACAACCCACATACATCATAAGTCACTACAGCAATGAAGGGTCAAAGGACCTTCGTTCACTTCGCTTCTCCGAAAACGAAAAACGAACTCCTGAGGTGTTTCATCATAAGGAAGTTAGAACACCTATAACAAAAAGATAAAAAGTTCAACTATTATATTTATCAAGAAGAAGAAGAACAATAAACAGCTCGGATTGTAATATGTGACCAAACTGAGTGGCGGATACAGGCAGGAGCTATCGTTCTCCGCTCTCGCCCCTCAGAGCCCGAGTAAATTACAAGAAACACTGTTTGTTTTATGATATTAAATTGTTTGGTAACTATTCGTGTTGTTTGTATATTGTATAAAGACTGGTTAAAAATTCGAAATAAATTCAAGCCAAATTTGAGACTTAATTTTTTTAGTTACTGACAATCCCACTAAATGCCCCTCCTCCCAATGGTATAGATTCCCTGAAAATCTTCAAAGTTATTTAATTAGTCACAACTGAAGTCAGTGCTTTGCTATTGCAGAGGGGAATTGTCAGTTATGAAAGCGATTAACTATAAGTAAACATACATTTTATACAGCTGTTAACTGCAAAGTAGGAAAGGGTTGGAAGGGAGTGCGATTTTAAGAAAACCTGAACAATTATTCCACAAAAAATGATTTAAGATCCAGTAGATTCTGACACTCTTTTAAATTACGAGAGGACAACCTTTGTTCAACTGCAGGTTAGAAGAAAATTTATAGTTATGTTTTTTTTTTTTTTTTTTTTTTTTTGATTTGGTAGTTGTTGGCGCATCGGCTTCTGTGGCCATATTGCACCTCCCAAGGTTTTTGCAGTACTTATAGTTATGTGTGCATGTGTGTATATATACAGGGTGTTTCAGTTAAACGTTTCAGAACTTCTAAGAGGGGTAGGGTACATCCTGACAACTCGAAATCATATAGCAATGTGGGGTCGGAAATGCTTTCCTGAAGCGGTGTTGTACACAGAAGCACCATAAAGAAAAGAGACCGTAAGTGAGAAATCGTTTTAATAATACATGAAAAGAAGCAAAAGGTACATGGATTAAAGTAAGTGTTCGAAGTTTCTTCCACGGGCTACAATGCACGCCTCACATCTCCGACGCATGGACATCCGAACATTCTGGAATACTCCAGGCGAATTTCTTCGGCAGCTACTGCGATTCTTGCAACCAGCTCCTCAGCATTGTCAACAGGGGTGTCATAAACTAGCGATTTCATATGACCCCAGAAATAAAAATCAAGACATGATAGGTCGGTTGACCGGGCAGGCCAACGCACAGGACCACCACGTCCGATCCACTGTTGACCAAATGTGACATCCAGGTAGTTACGAACATCTCCGCTATAATGGGCAGGGGCTCCATCGTGTTGGAACCACATTGTCTGTTGCGTCGATGCAGAAATCTGTTCATCTCTCAAAAGTTGTGGCAATACTTGCTGCAGCAAGATCAAGTAGATAGGTCCGGTTAGACGACACGGTAACAGGTAAGGTCCGATGAGGTGATCTCCCATAATACCGGCCCATACATTGACCGAAAATCGAATCTGTGCTGCACGACGTCGTATTGCATGCGGGTTCTCGACCGCCCAGATATGGTCGTTATGCGTGTTGAAAATTCCTTCCCTTGCGAAGGATGCCTCATTGGAAAACAACACTTCAGCAGGAAAAAGGGGATTTGTAGCACATTTTCCAAGGTACCACTGTGCGAAAGCAATACGAGGTGCATAATCCTCCGGTTGCTGTGTCTGGACACGCTGCACGTGAAACGGATGCATGTCTTGTTCTCGGAGAATCCTCCAGACGCTGCAATGGGAAACCCCGACTGCGTTTGCTAGACTTCGTGTACTCGTTCTTGGATTCCCCTGTACATGCTACAGCACATTCTGTTCGACGGCTGGAGTCCGTGCTGTTCTTACCCTGTCCCTGTCAGCTCTTTCAAATGAACCTCTCTCAGCTAACCTCTGGTGCAGTCTTGCAAAGAAATTATGACTGGGAATACGCCTCGTCGGATATCGTTCCGCGTACAAACGCTGTGCGGCTGGCCCACTACAATTTGCAGCCCCGTACGCCAAATGCATATCGGCTAACTCTGCGTTCGTGTAATCATCCATCCTACTAACTTGGCGTTCTTGTTCAAGAAATTCGAAATTCGCCTGGAGTATTCCAGAATGTTCGGATGTCCATGCGTCGGAGATGTGAGGCGTGCATTGTAGCCCGTGGAAGAAACTTCGAACACTTACTTTAATCCATGTACCTTTTGCTTCTTTTCATGTATTATTAAAGCGATTTCTCACTTACGGTCTCTTTTCTTTTTATGGTGCTTCTGTGTACAACACCGCTTCAGGAAAGCATTTCCGACCCCACATTGCTATATGATTTCGAGTTGTCAGGATGTACCCTACCCCTCTTAGAAGTTCTGAAACGTTTAACTGAAACACCCTGTATATATATATATATATATATATATATAAGTTAGATGATAAGACTAGAATAGGTAATGAAGTACAGAAAGATATAGGAAAAATAAAAATAAGTACTTAATGCTGAAAAACTTAGGATTTCAACGTCTTTGTCAAGGGTCAACAATGGAAATCACAGAAAAGACAGGAAGAAGTAGGGCCTTTGTTTCTGACATGAAATATACGCATGCACGTGGTAGTTTGTGGAAAAGCAATTTTAATTTGGTGGAGACTGGAGTTAGGCCTAATGGTAGAGATAAGCACGGGAGACAGTCTGATCTGGACACTTTCACTGGTAGTTATTCCGCTGACAATTGCAAGAATGCTGACTGCACTTCACTATGGTTTTGTGCTTTTCTTCTCTGTAGGCAGAATCTCTGAACTACACATCCAAATCAATGTTTGCGGAATTCAGCGCACCGATGATGCTGTTCGGAAAGTGCCGCTTGAAGGTCGAGAGACTTTCAAGCGTTAGAACTGCAAGTTAGAACAGAGCACTGGACGGTTTCTGAGGGCTCTACCAAGGATTTTCCAGCCTACGATTTCCCAGATATTAACGAAGTCGAGAGCAGCGGAGCACAGATTAAGTGCCACTGTGAACTTCTTGCATATACCAGGTGCTGGGCCGGGGTGTATCTCAGTTTTATGCAGAGCTGTGATTTTGATGTTGTATAGGGTAGGTGAGCCCAATTGTTGGCCCACTTTAGGACCCAGAATTCCAGACCCCAGAGCGTCTTCAGACTGGACATAGGAGCAGCCGACTAAACTTCAATACCATAACTGATGATAGAACCAAAATAGTAGAGGAGAAATTTTCTGACTGTTTCCTTGTTGTGCGCTCTACAGAGATCAAGTTTCATACCCCAGAGAGCCCGTAATGCTCTTGACCGCAGTTGGATTTGTTCCTTGGTTTTCGTCCATTACCACTCCTAGGAATTTTACAGAATGAGTGGCGACGAGAATATGCCCCGCAATGGAAGGCTGCAGAGAGGCTGCGGGATTGAGGTCTGCTTGTGCTCTAGGTGAGAAGATGATATATCTGGATTTTTCAGGGTTTATTTTAACCACAAAATAGGTAGCATATTCACAGAAAGAGGACAAATATTTGTTCAGGATGACAGACTTCGATAATTCCTCTGCCTGGTCTGGTGAGGTGCAAAGTGTGTTAAGTGTTTAACGACACCAGGGGTTTCCCCCATCTTCGCGTTGCTTTCATTGTGAGTGTACCAGTTCACTGGGAAGGCCCAGTTCACAGAGATTTAAAAGTGTTGTGTGGATCATATGAGTGTGTAATGTTATATACTGTTGGTCCTCTGGCCATTTAGCCGCTGGACCCCTGCTGAGGCCCAACGTTGCCCGCACTTCGCCCCGTGAAGGTAGACCAGGTAACCACTAGTTTAAATTTGGTCTAGCTTGACAGGTAACATACAATATCGTCGGCGTAGGCCATAAACGCAGGTATCTCATTCATTAGCAGAATAAATATCAGTGATAAAAGCAGTGCCGACAACGATCCACCTTGGGGTATACCGACTTCCACATGTTTTGTGATGCAGTTATTCCCTTGCTAGAAGGTAAGGCACTTCTTGGTCAGCAGCTTCGAGACATTACCCGTGAAACCGTAGTAATAAATAAATAAATTATCTGTTTATACTCCGGGAGGACCAAACGGTCAGAGGAGTTCACAAATAGACAGAATACAAGAAACAGCACCGTATTCAGTAGTCACGGGCTTGAACCCCGGTCACTCAAGGCACGTGTACTTATGCACCCGCGCGTTTGACCACTAGGCTAAGGCGGCCCCAAGAGGCACATAAGTGGCTTAACTTGCACTGAGTCAAAGGCCGCTTTCAGATCCAGAAAAACAGCATGCATAACATAGCCTTGCTCCCAGGCTTGAAGGGTTTTCAAATTCAGGGCCTGTATGCATGTTATCGGCGATATTTGTGAGTCGCGTAAATGGAAATGCTGAGGTCTCTGGGAAAGGATCTGATTGGCAACTACTTTAAACATGCATTTCTCCAGGCATTTGAGAAAAGAGGAGGAGATTGAAATTGGCATATAGTCAACAGTTGAGGTCGAATTCTGCACCTTTGGAACTGGGATGACTCTATAATTTAGCCAAGCGTTTGCGACGACTCTCTGTTATAAAATTCTGTTAAACAACTTCGTCAGCTCGTCGCTGATGAAGTAGGAGGCAACTTTTAGACAAAAGGTGGGAATAGAGTCACTTCCCATTGTTTTCTTATTGGACAGGGCGTTGATGGCCTTGATTAGCTCCTCTTCGCCAATCGTCACGTTAGTGAGATGAGTTATGTCATAGTGGGCGCTGTTCCAGGGGAAGTCAGCAGCTGCACTGTCTGTTTTTCCGAACCGGGTTACATGATCGCACCATTCGGCCAGGTTTAACGATTCTGCTGACCGGATGTGGTTGGCCGACCAGGATTGCTGTCCACAAGCTATCCGCTTCTCCATGAACGAGTTGATAGCCTGCTTCATGGATTTCTGGAAACTGCATCTGGCTATTGAGTACGTTGAGTCTGATCTTTATGTGGGTGATACTCTTGAATTGGGCATGTAGTCGTTGCTTTTCTTTAAACTGGTAAAATGGAAAAAAAACTTTGGGAGATGCATTATGGCCACAGAAGCCGATGCGCCAACAACTAACAAAAAAAAAAAAAAAAAAAAGAACGGCTTCGAGTGTGGGCAAATGACGCATACTTCTGACTTGACCACTCTAGCAATGAAAGACAACCATTTCTGAAGCCAAAACACGCAGCTTCCTCTATATCGATTTCACTGAGAGTGCGCCAGGGGCAGAGCCTAAAGAGATCCATTGCTGTTTCAATTTTTATTTTGGATCATATGCAGCCTTCCTGATCTTTTCTATCTAGTACAATGCAACTACTACATTTGGAAAAGTATATATAAAATCGTTTTTTTTTTTTTTTTTTTTTTTTTTTGGGGCGCCTCCGTAGCCAGGCGGGCAGGAGCAGTAGCGCGTAACACACGCTTCTTGATTAGACCGGGGTTCGAGCCCGTGACCACCAAATACGAAGGATGCGGAAGGTCAGGGAATGATCAGTGCATATCCCCAGCCCGGATAAAGGGCGAGGGTTGGCGTCAGGAACAGCATCCGCCAGCAAAAAAAAAAAAAAAAAAAAAATAAATAAATAATATATATATATATAAAATCGTTTTTAAAAATATATTGTAACACTTCAAATGGAGTAATATTGTCTAATTATCTTAAGCACTAGCATTATCTGAAGTACTGTAAGTTCTTCAGATAATGCTAAACATCAATATTGTACTCATTACGATCAATGTTACTTAACTTAATATGGAAATCTTTGCAATGATTTAATAAATCGTCATCTGACCATTTTTTAATTCAGAAATATTATAAAACATTTTAAATATGTCTACATGTTCTTTCATATTTGTAAACCTTTCAGTTAACGAGAAAATTGTTGTGTCCATAATTTGAAAGAAAAAATTATGAAATTTTGTTGTGGATCCTGAATAGCTTAATTTCTACTTCGGTTATGAAATAGAAATGACGCTTTTTCAATCTTTTCTTTACATACTTCTGGAAACGAAGCTTCAATGCCAATGATAGTAGCCATATTATTAGCTGTATCGAGAATTTTTTGGACTGCTTCCTCTGTTTTATTTTCTTCAAAATATTCTGTGATATTTTGTAGACATTCAAGAGCTTCAATATATCAGAATCATTTTTTTTTTTTGGAGCATTTTACTTATCGGATTAATTTTATTTAAAATCCCATGCCAAATTATAATTGAACAAAGAAACTTATAAGATGTTATATTTAAGGCTATTGATTTAGTATGATTCCTTATATCCATATTTTTATTTTCATCTTCAGTAAAAGCAAAAATCATAGCAAAATACTAGCAGTGACTATTTTATCTGTAATATTTTGTGAAATTATTTCAATAATTTAATTTTGTATTTGATCATCCAAATAATGCACTATATTTTTCGATTCAGATTTTTGAATACGGCGAATATGTTCTGCCAGAACTGAACCCAATTTAGCAAATTGTTTCAGGAAAACGTTACCATTGTCATTTTCATATAAATCTTTTGAAGATCCCCTGAACGCTGTACATTGCCTTGCTAACAATAGTATCATATATATTATTCTGGTTGGACTCCAGAACATAGGTATCCCCGTTGCGGGCGGGGCCGAAAAACGGAGTGATCGTCCCGGTCGAGTATTGTGATTGACTGACTATTTTTGGGAATGTGTAATTTACGTCATTTTGCATCTCTGATTGTTTGATTGGATGAAAATTCGCTTTCGATTTTAGCGGGAAATGCAAAATTATCGTGCTGTTGTTTAGTCGTCGTCGTGCTGCCAGGGGCGGACTTTGGCCTTGGCAGACTAGGCAACTGCCTAGGGCCCGTAAAACGGTTTTATTATAGATTTTTTCATTATTTTATTTTAAATAAATTTATGATGTTCCGCGCCGATCAATCAAAGCATCTTTGCACGCGCTATTTGGCGAATCATCGTGTATACCGCGCCAGGAGCGGTATACACGATGATTCACCAGTTAGCGCTAGTCGCACATTGATTAGGTAGATTTAGTTACTTAATCAATGACTCTGTTCTATGTTAGTATGAACTATTTGATTTAAGTTGGCAACTTCAATGTACAAGTTAGTGCATTTGCATCATTAAGTATATCTTATTGTGAATACCTTCACAACGAGTTGCCATGATATTGCACTACCTCGAATAAGTAACGCTTCGCCATAGGAGAAGACTATTGAAATGATGCAA
The DNA here is from genome assembly GCF_048544385.1 of Mastigoproctus giganteus. Lineage (NCBI taxonomy): Eukaryota > Metazoa > Arthropoda > Arachnida > Uropygi > Thelyphonidae > Mastigoproctus > Mastigoproctus giganteus. The sequence continues at coordinate 72,275,620 of NC_143580.1, forward strand.
ATGCACTAACTTGTACATTATTTAAACTGTTTACGTAACCTGAGGCTTTAGTCATAAACTATACCGTTGGCAACTTCAATAATAGAGTTCAAATGTATTTTTATATTTAGTAATAGAAGACCTTTTTAACCCATATAACTATGTCCTCCCTTACAATTTCTGAAAGGTGGCAACCCTAGGTGGGGCCCGAAATGAGAATCTTGCCTAGGACACGCTTTTTCCTTAGCCCGCCACGGCGTGCTGCTCTGCTGCCCTCGGTTATTGCGTGTTATTCCGTTTGCAAAAGGATGGATGTAAGAGTGTAATTGAATGGTGTATGAGTGTGAATTTTATACCTCAGGAATACGTGTTTTCAGTGTGGATGTTTGATGACGTGAACTGGCATGCGAGGACTGATGAGTTAGTTTTTTCGCAGCAATTATATGTATGTGTTGTCAGTATCAGGTTTTCTTCATATTAGCGGGGTGTGGGGGCAGCAGCCCCGAGAACAAATAAAAAAAAGAGAAACATGTCTGTTGACGTACATGAGCAATTCTCATTGATAATGCACGTGAAATGGTCTAGTAATGTACTGGTGAGAAGAATCAGTGGTTGTATGTGGTGTTAATTTTTGCTAGCTGTTTAAAGAAATTACCGTTTTGTTGTATCTTTTTCTTCATTTCAGCTCCGACATATTGCGATGTCACGTGACATCCTCCAGTAACATGCAGGAAAGGAGGAGGAGGAGGAGCAGAGGGGGATATAGCAGTGAATGGGAGTTGCCTTCACATCCCATTTGTGCTTTCTTCCGCTATTTCTCGCCGAAGTACGGGGTTATAGCCATGTTCTGGATATAACCCTGCGAAATATAAATATGAAACACAGACAGCGCCAGACCAAGGTATTTCCGCACCCTGGGCAGAAAAATTTTTTGGCGCCCTTTACTAAGGTAGATATATATATATATATATATATATATATACTTTTCCCTCATTGTTCTTCTGTACCTGGCGCCGCGGGCAAGAACCCTGCTAGCGCGTACCTTAATCCTAAATAATAAGAAAATTGTAATTTCATGTACTGTATTTTAAATGAATTATTTGCCTAGCCGTGTTGAACTCTTGTAAACGTTAACCAATCAGATGACCAGCGGGACTTCTGAGTATGTGGAACCAGGCGGTTGGATAGGTTTTACGAGTACCACTAAATTACAGAATGGTAATCGCTTTATCTCTTAATTCGTGTTTAGCACCCAGTCGGGGTGGGGTGTTGGGAAACGCATCTTGAATCTGACCTTCCACCATTTGGTGATCTAAATCGGGTGCCCTAACCCGGTTTTTTAAATCTCCATTCACTGGCGGGGGGAGGATACGAGCTTTCCCCCTTCTCCTGGTGGACCCGATCTTCACTGGGACCTCTTCCCTATCGTTCCCTTATCTCTATTTGTTCTCCCCACCTCTTCTTCTCTCTTTTTTCTTTTCTTTTTTTTTTTTTTTTTTTTAACTTGGTCTTCGTCCAGGACGCTCAGGCGACCCTGGCGGAGACCAGCCAGAGAATAATGGGCAGCCTGGCTACCTCCTAGCGGTGTGTGCGGGCAACGTGAGGTCCCACCAAGGGACCTGCGGCCAAATGCCAGGACACCCAACAGAACCTAACGCAATATGTCATATACAACAGACAACATTTTTCTGGCATTTACAGTAGTTCTGTATTTCTTCACAGCGTACATATGGCGCAGATGTGAGAAATCACAGGTGGCGCCTGACCCTAACACTATGCACACTATGTTCTCCCCACCCTTCTGCGCGGGTAGCACAGTGGTATCGTTACCGTCCTCCCCACACCGGGTGGAAAACGCCTGGGTTCGAATCCCGTCGATGACGCGAGGAACTTTAATGGGCTTTTTTCACTCCGTGGCTGAGTTAGTTGGTCTCAGGCGTAGATAGAAAGGTTTTTCTCCAGAGTAGCTGGGATTTTTTCGTCCAGCAAAACAGGCAAATTAACCATAGAACATACGCAATTTACAGACACAAATACGGGTTAATATATTTAATTACGGGCAACCCTAAAATAATAATAATAGTAGTAGTAGTAGTGGCATGTGATGCAAGAAAGCAAATGTATGAGCTTATGCAGCATCAGCCAAAAAAAAAAAAAAAAAATCACACCATTCCCACCAAATACAGTAAGATGCTGTTTGTTTCCCGTTTATTGCGATAATTTGTCTTTCTTGAAGGGTGTTAGTGAGAATGCTTAAAGTGCTTCCTGAAATGAGGAAATACTCCTTGAGAATTACTGTTATAGCTGGGATTGAGACGTTGTCGAAGGCTGCTGCTACATCCAGGAAAACGATGTCCAACTGTTGTTTATTGTTTAAAGCTAGCTGTATTCGGAGTAGAGTCTCCATTAAATTAGTAATAGTCGACCTTCGAGGAAGCACAGAATGTAAGTATTCTGGCCTGTCCCCAAAGCAGTGCTGATTGATGGTGGTCAGGATTGCTTTTTCAAATATTTTTTGCAGAGAGCATCCGATTGCGATGGGCCTGAAATCTTTACTGGTTTTAGGATTGCTTATTTTTGGAACTGGTTTTACGTAATATCTCTTCCATTTCTCCGGGATAACCCCCTCACTTAGTATTCGCTGGAAGAGGTGGTGGAGCGGTTCGATTATGTAAGCGCTACATATTTTTATTATGAATAGCGGGAACTGGTCCGGCCCGATCGTTGCTTTACTGGGGAGCGAGTTAATAGCTTCCTTTAAGTTTTCCCTGCTGATATTAATTTCACGTAATATGTTTCTATCTCTAGTTTGGTTAGTGCCAGTGGGATCCGTCAGTTTTTCAATCATTTTCTGCATCTCGCGGATGTTTTCCTCACAATTTTTCTGCTTTTCATTCAAAGGCTTTCCGAATGTGACTTCTGTCCACTCTCTAAACAGCTGGTCCGTCATTTCTTTTTTGTTCTTTTTCTTGCTAACTATTCTCTTTCCCTTTTTTAATTTTTCCTTCATAACCTCAAAGTATGCTTGTCTTTTCAGTCGAATGAACTGTGCCCTTTCGCGTTTGTATATAGTCCGATCAGTCGGGTGCCCAGTTCTTTTCCACTTTCGGTAGAGCTTTTGCTTCTTTTTAAACATAACTTTTACTTGTGGAGTGAACCAAGAGTTCGCTCTGTCAGAGATCTTTAATACTTTTGCTGCTCCTAGACGGGCGATCTGCAAGAGTAACCTCGAAATCTCGTCTATGGCTTCTTCAGTGGACATCTTATGTAGACTTTGAAAGTTATATTGCGCTAAGCATTGCAATATGACCTCGCATTTGATATATTTTGTGGAAAATATCAAATTTGATTCATTACTCTGATGTGTGTCGCAGTTCTGACCGGCAATCTGTCTTCGAAGAGCAACTTCCATTGAAAGCGCAGAGTGGTCGGAGGAAAACTGTAAGGAGTTGTCTATTAAGTTAACATCTTGCACGTTGTAATAAATTAAATCCAAGCACTGTAATCCTCTTGTCGCAGGTGTTGTTAATTGTTTCATTCCGAGTGCTTCTACTGTGGCGTCTAGCTCTGCTTTTGCATCTTTATTCCTCGGTAACGGCATATTCAGATCTCCTAAGATGATTGTCTCAATATTTACGTCTAAGTTTGATACCAGCCAGGTAAAGAACTCATTTCTGATCTCCCTCGTATGTTCTGGTGGCATGTAGATAAGACAAAGCTGTACCTTGCTGTTCTCACCAGAGAATGTGGCGATAACAGCTTCGAAGTTATCTGAATTAGAGCTTTGTTCTTTCCCAATCTGGAAGTCGGTTTTATATAGCATCATTACTCCTCCGCCCCTTTTGATTTCTCTCCCTCTACCGATGCACTTGTAGCCTAAATTGTCTGCCAGGGCGTTCAGCTGCTTATTATTTTGGAGCCACGTTTCTGTCAGACAGATAAATGAGTGTTCTGCATTGATTAGAAGGCTCTGCAAGGTGTGGAGTTTATTGGATATGCTGCGAACATTTTGTAGGAAAATGGAGACTTTTGTATCTTCTTTGAAGACTGGCGAGGTGTTCGTTAATTGCTATTGTTTTGCCAGGGTGTTCACTGCACTAGTTGTGGGCCTTGTCGATTGCTCTCTGTATCTTTTAACGAGGGTGCCACTGGGCCATATGTTTCTGTTCAGTAGTTGGGCTTCACAATTAATGGGGCAAGAGATGGTGAAGGAGGAGTAGGCAGGGTGTCTGGTTCGTACTTGACGTACCTCAACATCGATACCAATTCCCTCAACACACATTTCTCTGATGACACCAGGAGTAATATTGGGGTTGATTCGCGACACAAATATTTTCCCTCTCGTTTGAACCGAAGTGATGTTGTACTTTTCGGCAAGACAAGGACGATATCGTGTGGGTAACCTCGGCGAGGAAACAGGGATTTTATGCATAGGATCTCCGTTTGGTCGCGTTGCATCATGTTGCTGATTGGTAGGTAGCGGGTGGCGTTCTCTTTTAGTAGGACTTTGGTCAGCTGATTTTGATGGGAGAGTAACCATCTGTGCTTAGGTAGGTTGTTTCGGTGCATATGGCTCTAAGTTGGAACAGCGATTCATATCTATGCAGGGTTGACTTGCGGGTAACGCAGTTCTAGCGACTGTTGTTAAATCTTTAAGTAAATCCCACTTCAGTACACTGTGATCACTGCTACCTAGTGGTTCTTTTATCTGCAAATTCCTAATACATGAATGATCACTGCTGATAACCAGATCAAGAGTATTACTTTCTCTGGTTGCCTCTCGAACATGCTGCTGCAGAAAACAATCATCCAATAAATCGACAAAAGTCTGACTAGTGTGTGAGTGCCCAACCCACAAGTTCCAGTCAATATCTGGGTAGTTAAAATCCCCCATTATAAGACATTCCGATTTACTAGCCCACTCTATTTCTCTGTACAATTGTTCATTGTACTCATTCGAGTCATTAGGCCTATTCTCTTATTTTCACTCCTACTCTTATTTTTGCTTTCGCAGTGCTTATGTCACACCAAACTGACTCAACAGTGCACTGTTCATCTATATCAACTGGATGCACTTCTTTTGATTTTATGTTTTTCTTTATTAACAGCATAACACCTCCTCCCTTCCTATCCTGTCTATCCTTTCTGTACACATTGTACTCCCCAAATTCCAGTTCGGCATTCCTTATATCTGTGTGACACCACGTCTCTGATATCCCAAGAATATCCGCCTTTGATGTCTTGACCAACACTTCAAATTCATCAAATTTATTTACTATACTTCTAGCATTGGTATACATGCACCTATTCTTATTCTTAATTACTCTAACACATCCCATATACCCACCTGTTTCACGATGACTGCCATCCGTCCCTGAAACCCCCAACACCCCTCGCTCCAGGTCGCTACTTATTCTAATATAAGTTGTGCAAGAATCACCTTCACCTCTGCCTACGGCTACTGTTAAACTAGTAGTCCTTGTATCCCCCCAAGCTATCAGTTTTCCGACCCACCTAACACTGCCTCGATAGCATTAGCAAATATTCTTGCACCCTTTCTATTTAAGTGCATCCCATCCCTGTAGAAGCAGTCTCTCCTGTTAACAAGTACAGTCCAGGCTGAAAAAAATTCTATCCCTTGAGCCTTGCACAATCTTTCCAGGGCCGAATTGATCGACAAGGCTCTCATCATATACTCCCTCCTCTCGTGTCTGGGCAGAATTGCAGACACTTTCAAATTCAAACCTATTTCACGGCTTTTTTTCAACAGTGACCTGTACTTGTTAAGTAATAAACCACTCAACAGAATAAACCACTCGAAACGTATTACATCCAAATGCAACAAAGATTTCCATATCGATGAGAAGGTATTTCAGGAATGGGTATCTTTGACTTTCAACGAGTTGCCATTAGACCCAAAAACCCCAAACCTAAGTGATTTCATCATGCACTCCAGACAGCCCCTTTCAACCATAACGCTAACAAAACAACAACTCATAAATACCATCAATAGACTTCCTAATAAATCTACAATTGGTCCTGACGGCTTCCCTCTCTTCATGGTTAAAGTGTGTAGTGCCTTCATTGTGGAGCCCCTTCTTGTAATCTTTAATCGCATATTGAAGTCCGGATCAATCCCGACAATGTGGAATCACTACAGGGTACAACCCATACCCAAAAGAAGAAACCCAAAGGAACCTAAGGACTTGAGACCGATCTCAGTGGGTTGCTCTCTATTAAATGTGTTTGAGAAAGCTATCTTATCAGCACTGATTGACCAATGCTTCTCTCATAGACCGAAACATCTGCATACCGTGATCCCCAAAAGATCTACATATACAAACCTACTGGATACCCTATTTAAAATTCAAACTACTCTCAACAGTAAATCCCAGCTAGACGTCATCTTCCTGGATATTTCATCTGCTTATGATAAGCTCTCAATTCCCGCTCTAATCTACATTCTGGAAAAGTACTTTGGCATTACTGGAAGCCTGCTAAAAACCATCAACCGCATCCTTACACCAAGACAACTCATCATCAGCTATAAATCCTTCCAGCGGGAGTGCATTATAACGAGAGGAGTCCCACAGGGAGGTGTCCTATCCTGTGTACTGTTCGCCGCTGCCCTTGAACCCTTCCTCGCAAGGTATACTGATTTTTCATCGTATGCAGACGACCTCAAATTATACATAACGTCTAAAGAAGCTGAACAAACTCACCTGACTAATCAGCGAGTCTCCGTCCTAATCGACAGCCTTGTAGCATATCTACTGCAGATAGGTCTGGAAATAAATGCATCAAAGTCAGCTCAACTTACCTTCACAAAAAAGAGAATAAAAAATGACATCACAGCCTATCACAATGGAGTGCAGATAAGGAAAGTGAAGTCTCACACCGACCTCGGCTTGACTTGGGACGAGGGCCTCACTTTTCAGACCCATTTCTCGACCATGAAAACGAAGACCTTCTCGGCGATGTGGGCAATTCGACAAGAGCTGACGGGGCTACTGAACGTAGATGTAGTCGGAGGATATGTTCAGCGGTGCCTACAACCTATCGCACTGTATGCATCAGCAATCTGGTCTTCTGCCCCGACGTCGTATATAAATAGATTCCTCGCAGTCGAGTACTGGGTAATGCGATGGATGAACAGGGTCACGGGCAATGCTTTCACCATCTCCAGGGCTGTGTTATATACCAACTTAAATATCACTCCCTGGAGAGTTCACATTGCATCCAGGAATATTCTTCTTCTTTCTCAGATGCTTACCGGTGTGATTGACGCCCCCAGTCTTCGAGGACTTATCTCTACTCCACGTGCTGGACGCAGTAATGACAGACCCTACCTACCACTGCATTCTACACTATCCAACCTGTGCTGTCTGAAGAACTTCTTCCCAAACAACGCAGTGAACCTTTTCAACTCATTGACAATAGACCCTGTGAAATACTCCGAAAGCAAGCAGTACAGAGTGAAGAGCATCTCAGAAGCGCACTGCTTACTTCAACTATAATCTTGACAATGAGTGAATTTGTAAACAATATTGTAAATATACACACTTGTGTAAATTATTGTAAATAATTGTATTCGTGCATTTTGTACACTCTTCTTATATTGTAAATACTGTAAATAATTGTAATTTTTGCTTTTTGTACACCCTTTTTATATTGTATATAATTGCAATTCTTGCATTTTGTACACCCTTCTAGCCGGTCGGCTGTGTATAAGGGGTGAAAGCAAACACTTGCTATTTTAATAAACGGATTTTAATAATAATAATAATAATAATAATAATAATTCTGCCGGTCTCCTACTCTTAATATCATTAGTGCCCACGTGTACAACTATATCCCCTTTTGTGCCCCTAAAAGATGATATCTGCTCTACAACGTCATCAACCTTTGCCCCTGGCAGACATACCCTGGTCCTGTTCCACCTATCCTTTTTACAAAGGATGTTCCCCGTTTCCCTGACGATAGAGTCACCAACAATTACTAGTTCCTTTGGGACCAGCGCAATCTGCCTTGTGGGTTGCCGCTGTGTTGCGTGATGACCAAGTGCAAGCTCTGGCGTTGATGTGAGCAGCTGAGAGCCTGATGGGCCCCTCAATTTAGATCTTTCGAGGGCATCCACCCTGTCCTTCAAACTCTCATATAGGCCCATAACAACGCTGAGTTGTCGCCTGATTTCCTTACACTCCTTACATCGCGCACACACAAAGACATCCTCCATGGCAATATCATGTTCCGTTCCACATAGTTCGGCAAACATTTCACAAGTTGCACATTTTTTTAGGCTGTGATGCGTTGGAGAATCGCCCACCTCAGTTCTCCCACGAGTCACAGCACTCTTGCCACTTTGTGCCCGTTGCTTTGCTGCTCTAGTTTGGGGCATGATATTTTAAATTAATAAGATCAATAAATTAAATTAAATTAAATGTCAATACTACGCTATCTAATAGAAACAGTGAAGCGTATTACTGTTTCTATAATTATACGTTAGAGCTACCTAGCTACCTCAATTAAAAATTTGAATTCCCTATCACTATAAACAAAAAACAATGCCTGCAAGATTCGAACGGACATAATAATAATAATAATAAGGGTGGGGAGAACATAATAGTAATAATGTTCTCCCCACCCTTCAGTCTCTCCCCCTACTCAAACGTAACTTACCGAGTATGCCCATAAAGTAACTTAATTGAACTAGTGCAAAATTTAAGGCGCCTGCCTAGCCGGGTGAGCAGGAGCAGCAGTGCGTAGCACACGCTTCTTGATTAGACCGGGGCTCGAGCCCGTCACCACCAAATACGGAGGATGCGGAAAGGTCAGGGAATGACCACCGCATATCCCCGGAGCAATATGGCCTTAGTTGCTAATGCTCCAAATAACAAACAAACAACAAGCAGAATTTAATCCCTCTTACTTAAACTATACCCCAATTCAGTGCAATGCTCTCTTTTTTTTTTTTTTTTTTGTTAATATAGGTCCTTGGCACTGAAATTTTAGAAACTAGGTGGCAGGGCCTGCCAGAGTACTTAAAAAATCTATTGGGTGCCTGACCTGCCTCCTCGTGGCAAAGTATGGTTAACGGTGGGTCCCACTAGGGGCCCAACAGCTAAATGGTCAGAAGAACAACAGAACATAACACTATACGACATTCCACTCCTCACTCACTTAAATCTCTGGCCTGCACAGAGTACTGAGATACACAGAGTATACAATGCAGAGATGGGGGAAAGCCCTGGTGCCGTCAGACAGCTAACACATTTTACACTTTAATTCTTGCTTAGTAGAAGCCCTAATTGTCTCTATTGCCTGAAGGCCAGAGGTGGGAACTGTTAATGAGTTCTCAGTTAGGTCTCTCGTAATCCGTTCGTTATATGCAAATTTTCTTTTCTGCTGAAACTATTTTAAATGTAATTACCACTCAAGGCCCACTCAAGGAACGCATGCTATGAATATGTTGTGCCCATTGTTCGTCCAGCCTGTTAGCTGCTGGGCCCCTAGTGAGACCGGACGTTACCAATACAGCCACGGGAAGGTCGGCCGGGTGTTACCAATATTTGTACTCTGGCGGTCCTGCCACTTACTTTCCTGAGATTTCAGTGGCTTGGACAAAAAAAAAAAAAAAAATAAATGAATAAATAAATAAATAAATAAAATAAATAAAGGGATCGCGGCTGGAATTAGTGATACTTAACAAGTTAGTATTAATAGTATACGACGTGGGGCTGTACGGTAAAAAGTGAGTTTTAAATGCCAAAAAGGTTCGGGCAAGAATTTTGATGTTTTTCATTTTTGACGTGTAGGGCTAAACGCTGTGGAAGACAAGAGTTTGGGAGGGGGAGGCTGAAGTCTGGTGGGAACAACTGGAAGTAAAGGGCCGATAGAGTAGATGGCCCCTGCAGACAGTGAGGCATGCCTGTACCCCACCAGAGTGACAAAATTGGGGAGGGGAGGAAGGGAAAACCTCTCCTCTCCCCAGGAGTTTAGGAAGAAAGATACGCTCAAGAGAGTGCGGATTTGGGTCGCCAATAGGCTGTCCCGGCAGGATAGCCCCACCGTATATGGTCTCCGTTAGTTTTGCAGGCCCCGAAAATCGGGCCATTGAGTCCCGTCCAGTTAGGACACTAATAGAGGGATTAAATCTGGGTCTTGGAGCAGTGTCCCTTTGTTCTGATGTCATGACTATTTAAAGGTGTTTTTCGCTTCCATTGGCGGTAATTATATCTGTTATGGTTAGACATTATATTGTCACTTGTTTTTTCCAGTGCATTTTGTAGTCAGTCCAAGGTCTGTATAGTCGGCTCCTCTGTGTCGTCTCGCTGCTATTTGCAGGTTTGGTTTGTATACTGGGAAGTCTGTGATGCAGTTATAAGTTAAACGTTTAGGTAGTCAAACAATCCTTTACAGCAGTGCTACTCAAAGTGTGGTCCGCGAACTTTTTTTGCTGTTCCGCAACGAGATAAGTACAGAAATTGAGAGTAATTCATTTTTATTGTATTTTACAAAAGTATCGGTCCGCGACGGATTGGAAATCAAAGAAACTGGTCCTTCATCACAGTTAGTTTGAGAAGTACAGTACTGCTTTACAGCATTACGCGGTTGAATGCATGCCACTCACTTCATCATGAATGTAATACTAATTATTTCATACACTGCGACATGATAAAATTGTAATGCCGCAGCGTATTACCACTTGCACTTTCTTTCTTTTTTTTTTTTTTAAGTGACCTTGAACTGCTGTCGTCAATATCACCTCTTAGCGACGAGAGAAGGAAGTGTCGTTTAACGACGTATTTTCATTCTGCAGTATCAATCATAATTACGCAATTTCGTTTAAGCGAGGACGACGAAAGGAACTATTCCAAGAATGTTAGGATTAACATACAAGCGTCACCACTCGAGTCTGATATCTGAAGCGTATGCCAATTCAAACAATCGTCGTCTGTCTGGCACGTCCTTGCTGACGTCAACCTGTCAGTCATGCAAGGCAATTGTAACATCATAATTAATAAATTCTCAACGTATTATGTGTTACACGGGCGAGTGACGTGGGAGCATTAGGAATCAATTTTCGAAGAATAATGGCAGCACTCCAGGAAGCAGAAATTTTTGTGTTATACAACGTATTGTTCATTTCATTCTGGATTAGAAAGGATTCTAGCACGGCAATACTGTAATGCGAGACCACCGATAAATAATAGTTGCAAAAAATTTAGATTGATATCAGGGAATCGGTTCCGTACGCAGAAAAAAAAAAGCCCCTTATTTTACCCCAGATAAAGATGACTGTAACGTTGGACTTACCCCCATTCTAATATACCATAATTTTCACAATACTATAAACGACAACTAAAGGATGACGCGGTGCACTTCCTCCTCCTCTGGGCTTAATTTTTTAATTTTCAATTTTTTTAAATTTACCCTTCTAACTTCTGACTTCAGTTTTTAATTAGTGACTTTTCTTTCCCAATTCACAGTTTATGAAACTATAACGGATTGATGAGGTCAGTGACGTTTTTATTAAGCCTTGACTAAAGTATATATTTTCTGTCATAATTCTCGGCATTTTAAGCTTTTGCTATTTTAAATTACTGTTAATAATTAAATAAATGAAATTACAGCTATTTTATATTATTAATTTATAATTTCAAATAATTAATTTTAGTATTAATTGGGAACGACCGACATGGCCTAGTGGGCCAATGAGAGGGCACAGTAGTACACGCGTTCAAGTTGATCGAGGTTCTAGCTCAAGTGACTAAATGCGGTGATCTCCCTGTATTCGCTCTTTTTGTAAACTTCTCTGCCCTAGGTGGCCGCCCCGAAGTATTATTATCATCAATTTATTTCTCTGTTGAGGAGACAGCTATTCGCTGGAAGGTTGTGAGTTACATTCTGAGGTGTGAGGCACCTCCGTAGCCAGGTGGGCAGGAGCAGCAGTGCGTAGCACACGCTTCTTGATTAGACCAGAGTTCAAGCCTGTGACCACCAAATACGGAGGATGTGGAAAGGTCAGAGAATGACCACCACATATCTCCAGAGCAATATGGCCTTAGCTGCTAATGCTCCTAAAATCCAAATAACAATAACCCAAGGTGTGAAGTGGACCCCATGAGCAAAATGTCCAGGGTGAACGTTCCTGAAAGGTTGAATACAGAATTTTGAAATACATGAGTAGTTATGATTTTATAATAGAATATTTAAAATTTTGACATCTAGCATACTGAGAATATATAGTTAAAAGGGATCAAACTTTTGAGCTGAGTGGCTGTGCAGTACAGTTGCACGAGACGATAGGAGTCGGCAAAGACTTTTAATCTGTAGGCTTTTTATTTATAGAGCTTTTCCGGTTCAATTCTTTGTTGATTGAAGAGTTCTACTGTGTTTGCTGGAAAAAAGCGACTTAGGCTGTCTAGGTTTTTTAATTGCTTTGAAGAGGATGCCTTGTTTCAGCATTCCTGGTGGCTTCTCGATGAGAGTGAAACAAGCCGTCAATACTGGGAGCGTCTAATCTTCCTGTTAGCAGTTGGGCTAATGTGAAAATGTTTTTTGCGTTGTCTGTTTCCAAGGAGGAACACTGAGATTGGAAAGTACGATGGCTCTAGAGATAGTAAATGGGTGATTCCAGATCCTATTCAGCCATCTCAAGAGCCAGTATTCAATGCTTAGGAAAGCTTTCAGGTTGCTTGGTGGAGCAGAGGACCAAATCTGTGAAGCATACAGCGGGATAGGAAATAAACATTTCAAGATATAGTTTTTAACAAGATCTGGGTTTCTAACGCCGATTAACTCCTATTTGGCAGCCCAGAATGCTGCATATATTTTTGCTTTGATGTAATCAAAGTGTTTAGAGAATGTCAGTCCCTCATCCCATTTTAGGCCAAGGTTTACATGCGATTTAACCTTTGGAACTTCACAGATGCTAACCAGCATAGAGATATTGTTCCGTTTTTTTTTTTTTTTTTTTTTTTGTAATTGTCATTTGGGCAAATTTGTTTGGGTTTAAATGTAGTCCAGTACAGTCGAGGTAATGCTCCAGTTCATTTACTGTGTTGATTCATTGTTAGTGTTGATTTGTTTGCTTAACTTGTAGATCTTTAGATTTGAAGAATTTCAGGTCATCAGCATACACCGATGAGACAAAACATTATGACCAGGCAGTTGTTATGCAAATCGAAGCAACTGCAGGTGAACTATGGCGCAGGTCGGGACACGGTATAAAAAACACCTGATACTGAGCTCTGTTACCCTTGTTCTTCAGATGGGAAAGGCAGCAGACTTAAGCAAGTTTGACAAAGGCCAAATGTAATGGCCAGACGAATAGGTCAGAGCATATCCGAAATAGCACGGCTGGTGGGATGCTCACAGTCAGCCATGGTTAGTACCTACAGAAAGTGATCTGAGGAGGAGAAAACCCACAAACTGTTGGATGACCATGGCTCATCAATTCTCAAGAGGAGTGAAGGCTCTCCTGGATGGTGCGTGGTAACAGAAGAGCAAATCGCTGGTAATTGGAATGCTGGTGAGAGGAGTAAGTAGTATTGGGAGGGGATACTAACCAATTTTGAGGGGACGGGTCCCCAGAACGATACGGGGCCCAACAATATGAATTGATTTTGCAGGGGCAAGTGCTGAATTGGTAGGAAATGGTGTATGGAAATAAAAAGATTTGTTTTTCTCTCAGAAGATGGCATTAGTTGTAATTTGATTTTTAATTTATTTTCCAGGATATCTGTCTGGCTGGCGTCTATCTGCATTTCCTTGGGGCAATGTTGTTTATTGGGAGATTGAGAGTAAAGGAGGGAGGTGAAGGTAGTTGTCTGTGACGTCAAAGTAAATATTTGTGAATATTTTTAACGGAATTGTGGCAATGCATTTGGTATTTGTTATGTTGAGGGTCTTGCGGCTTCTGAGATTTCTCCCATCTCCGCGGTGTTCTCTGTATCGAGTGACAGTACCCTGTCAAGCCAGAGATTTAAAGTGTGGATCATGTATAGTGTAGTCTGTTGTGCCCATTGTTCATCTGGCTTATTGGCCATCGGGCCCCTGATGGGACCCGACATTGCCCATACCACGCCACGTGGAGGCTAGGCAGGTGATACCATTAAGAAATCAGCTCTGGCAGGTCCGGCCACCTATTTTCCTCAGATTTCAATGGCTAAGACCCATTTAAAAAAAAATTGCTTTAATCGCTGTTGGTGCTTTGTTTGGTCAGAGATTTGCCTTAAGAGCGAGAATGGATTGTATGCTGGATGAGTTTTATTTTTGGCCGAAAAGGGAAAGGCAAGCAATTTTGGTGTAGTTACAATTTTGACATGTGGGGCTGTGCGTGCGCTGTGAAGGTTGACAGATTTAGACGGGGAGAAGGAAGGCTGGAGGGTAGAAAAAGAAGAAAGGGACCAATACAGATGGCCCCCAAATGTTCAGTGGGAATGCCCATGCCACACCAGAGGGAAAGTGGGTTTTGCAGGGAGAGGAGGAGACAGGGGTGTCCCCCCGCCAGGAAAAGGAGATAAAGCAGGCCCAGAAAGGTGTCGGATCTGGGTCGCCATTTGGCAGCAAAGCTGCAATCTAAGTCGTTCACTTTGACTCTCCAGGTGGTGGACTTAGTCTCGGCAGAGGCCAGGATGTGTCACCTGCACGTGACAGGCCAACTACATCTAGGTCCCAGTGTTTAATCGCATCCAGTTAGGAATCAGTTGTCTTTCAGTTGCTGTAGGTTGTCCCCACCACTTGTGTTCAAGTCCTGTAGTCACTCAGCTGGTCATCAATGGCCAGTTGTGTTCTTTCTGTCCATCGGTGGTCCAAAGTCTGAAGTTTGTTTCAGGGTGGTGGAAGTGCTCTTTGTCTCATGAAGAGATTTTGAGCAAAAAGCGTGAAAGCCTTATAGTTTTCTTCTTCCTGCAGCACTATGTCTTCCTGATTTCTAAGGATGGAGCGTAGTTTGGTAAACAGCAGGCCATGGAGGTCTTCATATATTTTACATTCATAGAGCAGGTGCTCCCAAGTTTCTTCTTGTCTGCATCTACACTGCGCAATGTCCGAGTTTCCAAAATCGTGTAGCTTCTTCCTGAAGGAGCCATGCCCCATCAGCAGGTAAGTGGTATGAAGTCCAGGAGAGTACTAGGTCGGGGAAATAGGGTAAACACGTCCAATGTCTGGTATGAAGCTTGTAGTTATGCGGCCTTTAGTGGAGTGATTCCACCGATTCTGCCAGTGTTCTCATGTGGTCTGTAAGACGTCTTTTTTCCTGTGGTCTAGTCAGAGTTGGGTCCGTAGTGTATCCGAAATGTGTGATTACCCTTCCTTTGGCGTGTTGGTGCACCAGCCCACGGCCGACAATCTACAAGTCCAGAGGGAGACATCCCGCAAGGACCTGGAGAGTGTGGGTGCTTACCGTGCAGCATGCTCTGGTTGTTGTGAGGAGAATTATTCGATGGATTGTTTCCAATTTCCTTCTGTTAACAGCAGTGCTTGCCTTAGCGTAACAAGCTCCCGCTGCATAAGCCAGTGCTGGGATGAAGAATGCCTTGTAGAGGATGGCGAGCGCCCTCTTCTTCAGACCCCAGTCTCTGCGTGTAACTCTAGCGAATAGGCCAGAATATTTCCTGAATTTTACTCTGAGGTAACTAAGATGCGGTGTGAAGTTGAGGTGTCTATCGAGGATAACGCCAAGATACTTGACTTCTGTTTGGAGTTTAATGGTTGTTCCATTTATCTTGATCTGGGGGGGCCTCCTGGCAATGCATTGTGGGTCTTAATTAGAAGTATGTTGGGAGGATTTATTTGGAGTGATTATGCTGTGGGGGGGAAGGTTGCTGCCCCACGTCTGCGTAGCAGACTTGGCACCTTGTTTGTGTGCGGCATGAAAATCCTTTTTCATGGAAGATAAAAAATTTCTTGTTGAGACCTGAAAAAATTATCTGTATTTTTAGTTTTTCTTGACCAAAACTCCATCCATTCTTGAAAAGCAGAAAGTTAAAACTGTGTTTCCTTGAAGCCTTATGTTTATCTGCAATGATTGTTATTTTTTTCAAACCTCTTTATATGTTGATGTGTAAAATTTATTCAAAGTAAAATTTAAGATTAAGTGAATTTTCAAAACAAAGTTAACAAAAGCACAGAAACTATTTACAAGCTTAATAAGGGGGTTACAAAGCAGATATGATCTTTGTAAGTGGGATGAAAAAACCTTAAACTTAGTATTTCTCTGTTGATAGAGGCATGACCACCACAAGCTGACACTGCCAGTTTCTGCAAGGTTAAAAACCTTAAATTTAGAATTTGTGTGTGTGTGTGTAATTGAAAACATTTTCACGTATGATTCCATTGTATCTGCACTGCATGAGCGAGCGTGTGTGTGTGTGCATGTTTTTACAATCTCTGGATTGATTCAATGGTAAAATTTTCTAAAGTAAAAAGTTTAAGACTGAACTTAAAATCTACTTAAGCTTACCCTTAGTAAACATAGGTGCTGATAAGATTTACAAATACCAAAAAACTATCTAACAACTTAATAAGGGTATAGCCACTAAAGCTTTTGTTTAGGAATCGTGCAGTCAAACTGAATAAAAAACACCAGGACTGCTCCACTGTGGAAGCAGAATTGTGCAGTTGCTTCTCAAAGCACAAACACACAAGGCACTTACCTGATGGGGATATTTGCAAAATATACTCCATATTCTCAACTCTAACCACACACACACACACACACACAGGAAAATCACAAGGCGATTTATTCTACTACATGGCTAGATTTTAGTCCTTTTTTGGTTTATTGAATGTAAATGAGTTTATTTACATATTAACATTAGAACACAAATTCAAGCTGCCCGAGATAAACGCTTGGGTTGACACACAACCTACATTCTTTTCTGCCTACGTTCGAAAACTTCAGCCGACATTTTTGGATGGAAACCAACTTATTTCATGTTAACAAATTTAACTTCTGTTCAAAATGTTTTTCAGAAAGCTGGATAATTCCTCCAACCCGTAATTGCCGTCTGCAAGCTGCTCATTGTGGCCCGAACACACGACCGATTTTTATAGTTCCAACATCTTTAGCAATAATCCTTAATTTGCGCTGGTTTTTTGGAGTTTGGTAATATAATGCATATTTTAGAACATTTTCTACACAGCAAAAGCCTCGACGAAGTTTCAAAATCTGCTAACATTTCATCTTTGCAAAGTTCATATATCTTAGTTGTCTCAATCCCCTCCTCTAACATTGCTACTCTCACTAGTTCTTTGAATTCAGTGCAAAATGTCGGAATCACAGGGATATTCAGCTACTGTGACCAAGTAAACATAGACAGAAGAAATTTACTGGAAGGCGTAGATCACTTGCTTCTCCGAAAAACATATGCCCATTTGTCAGAGTAAAGGGGAACTACAACACAGGCGTTTAACTGTCTCGGGAATCTTCTTAAAGCTATGGAAAGCAGATTGACGAGCGCAACTTCTCGGTATGACTGCAGGTTATAGGGACACCACTAACATTGTGAAACGGTAATCCCTTTCCCCTTTCTAATTGCCTAAAGGCCAGAACAATGTCTACAAAGTTGTCTTGTAATCCGTTCGTTACATGGAAATTTTCTTCGTTCAACGGAAACTATTTTATATGTAATTACCAAGGAGAATTAAAAAAAAAAAATTGCTGTATATTGCTATATATATTTGCTATATAATTTGCTCTGTTCATTAAACAGAGGCCGAACTGTAATAAAATCAAAAAATGAAACAATTTTAAAAGATGTAACTGATCGAATGCTGGGGATGGTGTCCCGCTCGTCTCACGTAGTTTCGACTCTGGATACTCAATAATTGCATTCAGGATTTCATTTGTAAAATAAATGATCGTCTCAACAACGGGCTTGCAAATTTTCAAATAAATTAACAATGGGCTCTCACAAGCCCACTATAGCTCACCACTGGCCACAACCCCCAATGCCACTGAGGAGCAGGTAAGTTGAAGTCTAAACTTTTGTAGTTTTAGTAGTGTTTTTGTTGTGTGGAAAAAACTATGCCTTATGCGATTTTTTTTTAAAAGGTGAGGGGAGGTGGAGATGCCTCTGCTCTGTATGATGATGCTGATAACGAGCAGGTAAATTGAAGTCTAAGGTAAAGAAGTAAAGACTTTCTTTCAGTTAAATTTTCTTTTCTATTTTCTTTAGATGCCCAATCACTTACTAAATATTTATCAAAACATACATAAACAATAATAATAATAATAACGCAAAGGAAAAAATTCAAATTTATATTTATTTTCTATCTGAAATCGAAAGGTTGGTACCTGCAAGAAATTTCTGTTGGTTACACTTTGTAATTCAAACGTACTGACAGCTAAATATTAAATTTTCAGACTGACATTTATTTCAAATAATTCTAATATTCTAATTAACCACTAAATAACTTACTTTTAACTTAGCTAAAAATAAACAAATTATGAAAACTTTTTTTATAAATAAAGAAATTTTATATAAAATAAAGAAATTTGTGCAGAAAAAATACACGTTTGAATGTAAATAAATATAAACTTCATTTCTTACTACAACTTGACACTTGATGGCGTTTCGATTCTGATAAAGTTTGGAGAAAAATTACTAGAAACTATCTTCATCACGGATTGTAGATGCTCATCGGTCAATCAGGTGCTTTTCTTAGACTTATTAATTTTCAACTGCGAAAAAAACTGTTCACATACAGGGTGTCTCAAAAGTATTGGTACAAACGTTTAGGGCAGGTAGGTAACATCTAAAGCAGCGTTTCTTAACCAGGGGTCCGTGGAAGGATTTCAGGGGGTCCATGAGCTTGGATGGGAAAAAAATCAACTCATCAATTTCCTTCACTTATGAATGTATGAAATAAATTACAATTGTATTAGCTGTATCTGTAGTCACCAATAGAAATAACAGATATTTTTATATCATATTATAGTTATTGCATATCTCGAAAAATTGCTTACGCTCGTTACTTTGAAATTACGGCAGTTATTAGACCTGCCGCTAGATCGCACTTGATTGCAGTCCTGCTGTGGACAGACTATCGTGCGGCGTAGTTAGCAAACTATCCGGCAAATCAGCGCCTAGTAGGCCACTTTTAACACGAATAGTCACGCTGGCTACGAGTGTAAACCAGGTATGTTCAAACACGTCCTTAGATAACAGTTGAAGTGTGTAATTTAACCTTTTCGCTGCTATGTGCGTGTATACCGGTCCAACGGTGGAGGACCCTGCAGTGCTACAGGCGTGTATGCACGCCCACCGTGTGTCTGTCGATGCATACAGTCTTCGTATATGTCTTTCTTAGTTGCTAATATTGCATTAATTATTTTTACATTAATTATTTAACATTTGTTACAAACCAAATTTAAGTTGAAATGTCGAAGAAAAGGAAGTATGATGAAAACTATGTATTATTTGGTTTCACTTGCATTAATGAACGTGACGGGACACAAATACCACAGTGTTTTTTGTGCGGAAAAATTCTTGCGAATGGAAATATGAAGCCAGCAAAACTGAAAGACCATCTCAAGTCTGTCCATGCTGAAAATGCATCTAAAGATGCTAGTTTTTTCGTGCGAAAAAATCTCAATTCGAAAAAGCAGGGCCACTTCCAAAACTTGGATTTGCCATTTCACGAAAACCTTTTCTTGAAGCATCCACCGGATTGCCAAGCAAAAGAAACCCCACACTATTGGAGACTTGAGTAAAGTCATGTGCACTGGAAATGGTCGAACTGGTCTGTGGACTGAAACAGAGAAAAAAACAGGAAGCTGTTCCCTTGTCGAATGATGTAATACATTCTAGAATAGTTGATATGTCTTTTATTATTTTGAAGCAGGTCATTTCCCCTTCAGTATGCAATTGTATTAAACTAGACATTTCTCAATGTAGCCAGCTCCTTGTTTTTGTTCGCTATGTGCATGCTGACGCCATCAAAGAAGAATTCTTATTTTGTGAGTCTCTTTCGGAAACTATAAAGGCCGTCAACGTTTTTGAAATGGTAAAAAGTTTCTTTTTACAAACGAAACTTTGAATCGAAAGGAAAGCTTCATTCTCTTTGCACTGATGGAGCACCTGCAATGCTTGGTAATACATCTGGTTTTGCTACTTCAGTGAAAAAAGAAGCTCCTCAAGTCGTCGTCACTCATTGCTTTTTACAGACATGCAATGGCAACAAAGACTTTTCCAACAACCCTGAAAGAAGTATTGTCAACAGCCATAAACGTTATCAACTTTATCAAAAAAGTTCTCTGAATCATCGTATTTTTAAAGGATTTTGTCAAGAAATGGGAGCAGAATATGAAGTGCTTCTCTATCACACAGAAGCGTGCTGGCTTTCAAGAGGACAAGTCTTGAAGCGTTTGTTCGAATTAAGGGCAGAAGTTTCACTTTTTCTGGAAGAAAGAGGAAACCCACTCTTGGAACATTTTGAAAGGAAGGATTTTATCCATGGGTTGGCTTACATGGCAGATATTTTTCGCCATATGAATGAGATAAATCTTTCCATTCAACGCCATGAAGTTACCCCCGGCAACCCAAAGGTCGCGGGTTCGATTCCCGCCTCGGGCTTGGATCAAAGTACTGCAAAAACCTTGGGAGGTGCAATATGGCCACAGAAGCCGATGCGCCAACAACTACCAAATCAAAAAAAAAAAAAAAAAAAAAATGAAGTTACCATTATGGATGCAACTGAAATATTACAAGTTTTCTTGGCTAAGTTACCAATACGGAAGAAAAGAGTAGAGACCGACATTCTTGCAAACTTTCCGCTATAGCAGGAAGTGCTTTACCAAGATGTAGTTGAAATGCCAATTTCTCTCTCAATTTTTTTGAAGAGATATCTGCGAACACTTGGGAACATTACAGAACTCTTTTAAAAGTTATTTCTATCTTAATGGCATGAAAATTGAACCACGGATCCGAAATCCTTTTCTTTCTAATATAAACTGTATCGAAGATTTTGACTTAACGAAAGATGAACTCACTGATCTTAGGTCAAAAAAACTTACTACGATTGGAGTTTTCCTCAAAAAGCCTTGGAGAATTCTGGTGTTCTATGAGAGAAGCCTATCCTCGTCTTGTAAAGTGAGCTATGGAAGATTTGATACCATTTGCAACAATATATCTGTGCGAATCGGGATTTTCAGCACTTGTAACAATGAAAACCAAAAATCGAAATCGATTAGATGTTCAACATGACATGTGTGTTGCCTTGTCAAATACCACACCACAGTTTAATGTTCTTATTCAAGATAAATAACAAGTCTTTACACTGATATGTCCTTAAAAAATAAAATTTTAACTTCAACTTTCCTATATTTTAGATGTATTGTATTATTATTCAATGTGTTAAGAAAGAAACACATATATTACTGTATAATGTTTTTTTAAATTTTGGTAACTATTTCATTAAACTGGTTTTTTGTAATTTTATTTTATGCATTTAAAAACATTATTCTGAGAAGGGGTCTGTGGCATTCAATTGACTGGCAAAGGGGTCTGTGGAACTAAGAAAGTTAAGAACCCCTGATCTAAAGGAATGTGAATCGCATAGGAACCCATAACCGGAAACGTCACCGAAAGTCGGTAGACGGCGTGGTAGTCCCTGCACAAAGAGCATGCATCGATATACGAACTGAGCTGGCAGACATCCACCTAGTGTATGGATTAGAAGAGAGCAATGGACGAGCCGCTCAACGAATTCATGGAGAACGCTTCCCAGACAAACATGTACCGGACCACCGTTTGTTTGCACATGTACATAAATTTGTGCAATTATGGGTCATTTAGAGGTAACAGGAGTAGTGCAGGCAGACCACGTTTGACGCGAACTCCTGCCATGAAAGTGTGTTGAATGCCGTCCAGAATAATTCTACTACCAGCACACATGCTGCTGCCTCAGGAGTCTCGTTGCAGTGTACAGCATGTCTGGCACGACGATCCCTTACACTCCTTTCATCTCCAAAGGGTTGTTACTGCTCTCCCAAGATCCTGCATGTGTGGCTTTTGCACAGTGGTTTCTCCAAGAAAGTGTTCAAGACTTGAATTTTCTAGCCTATGTTTTGGTCACAGATGAGGCTTATTCAATCAGCACAATGCTCATGTGTCAGCTCACGACAACCCACACGGTGTGCACCCCCATGCGGCACAACATCACTTTGCAATAAATGTGTGGGGAGGTATGGTCGATGACTGCTTAGTCGACCCATACCTGTTATCATCCCGCATGAACTCCGCTAAATATAGGCTCTTTCTTGAACAAGTTCTAGCACGGTTATTTGACGATGTTCCAGCAAATGTGAGAGGCAACATTTGGTTTCAACGTGACAGGGCACCTGCCCATTATGGAAGGTGTGTTCGTGACCATTTTAACAGGTTTTGGGTGTCGATGGATTGGCCATGGTGGACCAGTTGCCTGGCCCCCACGTTCACCTGATTTATCAAGCCTTCATTACTTTCTGTGGGGGGGCCCTCAAATCTATCATGTGTGAATCGCCTGTGGAGACAGAAATGGATCTCTTGGTGAGACCTGTCTGCGCTGCTGCTGTCAAAGAAACTCCAGGTGTGCTGACCATGTCTGCCAATTCATGCTGCGTCGGTGTCACGCATGCATCGCGTCTCATGGTGGAACCTTTGAGCATCTGTTGTAACATCACGAAATGCATCCATCTCGTACTCCATTGTTAATATTATGTCAAATAAATGTTTGCCACTAATTACTGTCTTGTGTCATTTCTGCTTCTTGTGCCTCTGCTACTAATTTCCCGTGCCGTTTCCGGTTATGGGTTCCTATGCGATTCAAATTCCTTTAAATGTTACAGGTGAACAGGTATCCTGTGTGTTATCAGACACTCAGCCTAAAACACTGATGGATCCAATATCTCTCTATTACAGAAGATTTAGAAGTCCGGTTGGCCTGGCTCCCTAAAATCCACTCATGCATACCTTCTCGATGGTAAGCCCTGTTACGTCACTTAGGTGGCAACGAACATGTAGAGTGGTTCTCTTCAAGACGCCTGGTCAGCGTTAAGAGGAAAAGACCAAACCTTCCAGCACATGACAGCACGACAAAAGAAATGGCCCTCAGTCCCCAGCAGCTTTCACTCTCCCTCTTACAGCAGCAAGAGGATCAGAGTGGAAGCAGAGGGTGGTAAGAATCTCTGAGTAAGACCAGGCTGCCATGCACAGAAACTGAACTTGGCCTGTTATAACGTAAGATCACTCATCTGTGTAGACAGGATATTAGAGCTAGAAAAGGAATTAGAAAATGTGAATCGGAATATCATCGGTTTGGCTGAAACAAGAAGAAGAAATGAATCACTTATAAGTTTATCAAGTGGAAATCTGCTGTACACCAATGGTTAGTTAGTTATTTGGTTTTTAGGAGCATTAGCAACTAAGGCCATATTGCTCCAGGATATGCGGTAGTCATTCCCTGACCTTTCCGCATCCTCCGTATTTGGTGGTGACGGACTCGAACCCCGGTCTAATCAAGAAGCGTGTGCTACGCACTGCTGCTCCTTCCAACCTGGCTATGGAGGCACCTACACCAATGGAAACAGTGAAAGGAGTGAAGGTGGAGTTTGGTTTCTGGTCCATAAAGATTTTAAAAACAACATTTTGGAATTCAAAAGTATATCACCAAGGGTGTCAAGACTAATACTCAAGATTTCTAAGAGGTACAAGCTAAAGCTTATAATGATTTATGCACCAACATTGAGCCATGATGACGAAGAGGTTGAAGAAATGTACACCGAAATTGAGTCTTCTAGATGAGCAGAAAACCCACTACACTATTATTATGGGGGACTTCAATGCTAAGGTTGGAAAAAGGCAAAACAGTGCAGAAAGAGGAACTACAGGAAATTTTGGAATTGGTGAAAAAAATAAAAGAGGTGAAAGACTTGTGGAATTTGCAGAATCTCAAGGACTGTCAGTAATGAACACTTTTTTTCAAGAAAAGGGTGAACAGAAAGTGGACATGGAAGAGTCCAAATGGATTAACAACTAATGAAATCGACTTCATCCTCACTAGCAAAAGATATATTGTGAATGATGTTACCGTCCTGAATAAAGTAAATGTTGGAAGTGATCACAGAATGGTAAGATGTACACTTGATACAGATGTAGGAAAGGAAAGGAAAAAAATGACTCGAGTAAATAATACAAAGGTGTTTGAGATAACAGAAGAGGAAAAAACGCAGTATGTACTGGAACTTAACAAGTTTGAGCTTCTGAAGACTGCTCAGGACCAAGATATCGACAAGGAATATTACAACTTTCTGAAAGTGATAAAGCCCAAGAAACCTATAGGGAAAAAGAAATCCAAAGAAAAAATTAGTCAAGAAACACTTATGATGAACCGAAGACGACAAATGAAGAGCAAGAAAAACACTGACAGGGAGAAAATTGAGTATATTGAGTTATGCAAAGCCATTAGAAAGAGACTCAGAGAGGACATAAGATTTAACACAAGAAAAGTAGAACAAACATTAAGGGAAAACAGAGGATTTAAATCAGCAGCCATAAGCAGTAATACAGAAAGACAAATGATACTGAAACTGAAGAATAGCGATGGTGTACTTATAAACAGCAGAGAAGGCATAATTCAAATAGCAGAAGACTACTATAGAGAATTATACAAGGAGCGAGGGAATGATGCCAGCAGTGGGGAAGATGGATTGCAAAGTAGCAACACATATGGCATACCCGATATTCTTACTGATGAGGTAGAACATGCATTGAAGAAAATAAAGAATCAGAAAGCCCCGGGGGAAGATGAAGTTACTGTAGAGTTGTTAATATTGGGAGGAAAAGACATAACACAAAAACTGGCAAGGCTCTTCACAAAGTGCATTAGAAAAGGTGTGACGCCTAAGCAGTGGAATAATGCAATCATAGTTTTGTTGCATAAGAAAGGAGATAAATCAGAAATTGGAAATTATAGACCAATTAGCTTGTGATCCCACATCTACATGTTGTTCAGAAGGGTCATTACTAATAGATTAGAAAGAATACTTGATGAGAATCAACCGAACGAGCAAGCTGGCTTTAGGACAGGATTCTCAACTATGGATCACTTTCACGTGATATTACAGCTAATGGAGAAAGCAAATGAATATAAAACACCATTATGCCTGGCATTTGTGGATTATGAAAAGACATTTGACTCCATACAGCAGAAGGCAATGTTTCGGGCACTGGAAAGACAAGGCATAGATACGCCATATATTATGATTTTGAAGAAAATATATGAGAGTGCTACCTCCTTTATTAGACTAGACAAAGACAGTAGGAAATTTAAAATCGAGAAAGGAGTTCAACAAGGAGACACAATATCCCTGAAGCTGTTTACTGCTGCCCTTGAGGAAGCTTTCAGAAGATTAGATTGGTCGCAGAAAGGAGTCAATGTGAAAGGAGAGTACTTAAACCATTTACGATTTGCAGATGACACTGTGGTCATAAGCCACGATCCCAAAGAATTAGAGGAAAATCTTAATCAGTTATGCAGAATTAGTAAGGATTTTGGACTAAAGATGAATATGGCTAAAACAAAAGTAATGATGAACAAGTATGCCACAGAAAGGGAAATAATGATTGAAGGAGCAGTAATTGAAAAGGTGGAGTCATATACTTATCTGGGACAAGTTATTAGCTGTAATAATGATGAAAGCTGGAAGTCAAGAGAAGATTTAGAAGATTGTGTTTCTCATCTTATCTAATCCATGTGTTTCTCTTCTTATCTAACGGATTATATTGGGAATCAGACTGTTAGATAAGAAGAGAAACACATGGATTAGGCAGCAAACTCAAGTAAAGGACATTCTTATCAAAACTAAAATGGTCTTGGGCAGGACACATAGCTCGAAGACATGATGACAGATGGACTAAGAAAATAACAGAATGGTACCCAAGAGGAGCTAGAAGAAAACCTGGGAGACAAAGGTGGAGATGGATAGATGAAATTTATGAGTTTTTGGGTAGTAAATGGATGGTCAGTGCTCAAAACAGAAGGAACTAGAAACTTGCTGGAGAGGCCTTCATCCTGCAGTGGATTGAAAATGGCTGACGATGACCTCCCGTAAACGTTTGTACCAATATTTTTGAGATACCCTGTAAAAATGTACTCCCAAACAAAGCAATTATTCTTATTTCAAAAATTCGTAACTGAGGGTGTTTATCATTTGACGAGTACGAATAAAAGTTCAAATCCGTATCTTCAAATTTTTGAATAAGATTTATATCACACTGTAAATTAATTATAGATTTTCTGCTCCATTTGTAGATTTTCTGGTGCGTTATTCACGTTCATTCGTTTTTAATGGTAATGAAAGTAATGTAAAATTGGACTCCAAATCATTAAAATCTTTCTTCAAATTCTTGTCGTAACAATGCTATTTTTCTCGCATATTCTTGAGACTTTTCATTTGAAAGAATATGGCAGGATTTAAGATGTAGGAAATGTGCGAAATTTTTTGTTTCCAGTTGTTTCCCATAATTGCAATTTAACTTTAAAAGCTTTAATACAAGCATACATGTCAGTGATAAGTTTATTCTTTCCTTGCAGCTCTTTATTGAGAATATTTAAATGGCCGGTTAAGTGAACAAGAAATGCTAAATCTGTTATCCATGTATCATTATGTAGCTCGTCGATAGTTTTATTTTTTTGTGTCATGAAAATTGTGATTTCATTTATTAAATCAAAAAAAAAAAAAGTTTTAATACAGCTCCTCGACTTAACCACCTCACCTCGTTGTAATAAATAATTTCTGCGTACTCACTTTCAATTTCTTCAAGCAATGCAACAAATTCTCGATGATTCAGAGCTCGTCCACAGATAAAGTTTACTGTTTTAGTTACTGTTTTCATAACATTATCTATCTGCAAACTTTTGGCACAAAGTGCTTCTTGATGAATAATACAATGTATAGTGCAAAAATTATTCTGAAATTTTTCTTTTCACTATATTTCTTAATTTTCCACTACTCCATTTTTTTTACCACCCATGGCAGCTGCACCATCACTTGCAAATCCAACCATTTTATCCCAACTTAATTTATATTTATCTCTGTTTTTATTTTAAAAAAAATATCGTGTGGACCAGTTTTTCCTTTCATAGGAATTATTTCCAATAATTCTTCAATTAATCCAAATTCATCAGTAACACCTTGTACGAAAACGGCAAGTTGTGCTATATCTGTGATGTCAGTACTCTGATCAACTGCTATTGAGAATGCTGCAAAATCTATACTTTTTTCTTTTAACTGACATCGTAAATCACTAGCGATTTCGTTAATACATTCCGCTACCGTGTTGGCTGACAAATTAATATTTTTAAATTGTTGTTTGTCAGGACAAAGAAGTTCAGCAGACTTAATCAAACAATCTTTAAGGAACTCGCCATCAGTAAATGGTTTGATCGTTTTGCAATGATGTGCGTGAGAGCAAAACTTGCGTGAACTGTTGCTTCACTGGATTTATTTGCTTCAGTAAAAAAATTTTGTCGTCGTTGTAAGCCAGATTTCAGAAACTGTAACTTTTCTTCCCTCAATTTGCCTTCCAACATTTCAAATTTTTCTTTATGATTCTGTAAGATGAAAGATCTTACAATTTAATTTAAATGAAGATATTGGGTTTGTTTTTCGCAAAGTAAGATTTAAATTAGAAAAACGTTAGATATAGTGTAGATTTATAAGTGTTAGATGAAAAATGTTACAAATTTATTAAAATAAAGATATTGGGTTTTCGCAAGGTAAGATTAAATCAGAAGAAAGTTAGATTTAGTGATGGGATAAGTGTGAGAATAAATAGTAGCAAAGGGATAAACTATCAACTCCCATAATACACGGGAGCAAACAGGGACAGGACTAGGTAAAGGGGCCATTTATGAATAGGTGTGAACAGGGTTGCTCAAGAACGAACAATAGGATGGGAGACAGGATTAGACGAAGTGCCTACTTTGATCTGTAACGCCGTCAGACCTAAACAGGAAGTGGGTGCACGTCCAGTGTTCGGTTCCAAATTAAGACTGACTGAGATGTGAATTTTCTAATGCTTTAGAAGACAAGGTGAGAAATGAAAATGAGTATTTGTGGAGGTGGCCGGTGGACATCAAAGGGCCATACTGCCTGGGAAGAAAAAATATGAATGTTCGAAAAGTATGTTGGTTTGCGTGCTAAGGAGACAGCTTGGGAGAAAGGTATTAGCGAATGAAATGGAATGTAAATTTAAATAGTAAGGGGAGGATTGGTTGGAGTACCTAACGGAGGCGTGCAAGTCTTGAGGGGCGGTATAGAGTTCGGGGAACAAAAAAGAGAGAGTGCTGGAAAATTAAAAAGAAAAAAGGATGGAGTTTTGAAAGGTTTTAAGAGAAGTATAGTGAGGAGGTGGTCGACAAGAAATAATGTCAAAGTGAGGTTATTGGAACGTCTGGGAGTTAGCAAAAATTAGTAAAGTGAGAGAAGATTCTCACAGATGACCAAGTCCACCGATCAAGGCTATGATACCCAGGAAAGGTCTTGGAAGGCAAACAGCAGGCTCAGAACAGTACATAGCAGGCCTGGAATAGAAGTGGCAGCCCTGGAAGAGAAGAAGCGGATCCGACAGGCTGAGTAGCAGTCCCAAAGGCCAGACGATATTTCCCCTGAAGCCGTAAGATGTTGCCCTAGATGGCGGAGGACAGCAGCCCTGAATAAGGAAAGATGGAAGGCCCTAAGGGAGATGTCCTGCCAGTCACTAGAAGTAAGCGCCTAGATAGCATAAGTGCTTCTTAACTAATTTAAAGGACTATAGAAAAAAAGATAAGAGATTTATTAGGGGAGGTCATATGCGAAATATATAAGTTATATGCATGAAAATGTAGATGAGTAGAATGTTGTAGGAATATGGTAAAGAATGGAGAATATATAGAAATGGTGAATTTACTTTTGAATAAATGGATATAAAGTAAAAATTTTGGACGGGGTAATTAAAGGGGATAATAGAGATGAATGCTATCATATATGATGATCCAGGTGTAATGTGGTGACCAAGTCAAGTTTTTTTGTCTGGTGCTGGTATAAATCAGATAAATGCAAGTTTAAAAGCTGGTTTCAATTGTATCCAGGTAAACCTAGCTAGAGAAGGTTTGTCATTAGTATCGCTAAATAAGAAAAGTATTGTATAAAAATATTTGAATGTGGAAACTGAGTTTGATCCATTAGAAAAAATTTTGATTTACTTTAGAGAAGTTAGTATAAATTAAATTCATGAGTGTTAATAGCCTTGTGGTAAAGAGAAAGGTGATGTACATGAATGTAAATTAACATGACCAATTAATCCATACTATGTACCATTTAGATTGTGCTATCAAGTTGTAATATGTGCTTAAATATTGATCATTTTCCTCTGTAAATGTGTAATAAACAATTTGTATATAGCCTTAAATGAAGTTGTGTTTAGTCATTTTGAACGCCCAGCCAAATCCGAAGGAGGAATATACTCAATATAGAAACTCCCTAGAGCCTGATTTCTTCTGTGAGGTACAGAAGTTAGATGCAAAAATGGGGGACAGGAAAGGTGAATAAAATAAATGTATAAATAAAAGTATAAAGATATAAGGTAATCCCCCCCCCCCACAATTCATTTCATAATGGCGACGTAAATTGTATTCTTTTGGAACTGATATTCCCTTATTACAAATAAAACATACAATTTTATTGCGCACACCACCACAAAAGTACATAATTTCCATTTATCTTGAAAAACACGTCCTTCTTTGTCAACTTTTCTTTTACCCTTTGTTAAAGACATGGCTTGCAGTTTAATCTCTTAATTAAAATTGCTATTATAATTTTATTTACAACTTTAATTTAACAAGATGAATTTTCGTATAAAAGCAACACTCAAAAGTTATGCACAATTCTAAATGATAGGTATTGATATAATGTAGAATCTACATTATATCAATACCTATCGTTTATCATTAGATCTACATTTTAAACAGGTTTGATAAGCAGTACGTTAGTTTGTCTCCATCTATATAGCAATATGAACAGCACAGCTGTGCATCCAGCTAACCAACTAGTGATTGACTCAAGGTGACAGTTGGTGTCGCTTCAGTATTCTGGTGTTTCCGATTTTTTTCTGTTGAGTTAGTACTTCTGAAAATATATATCAGAAGTACTAACTCAACAGAAAAAAATCGGAAACACCAGAATACTGAAGCGACACCAACTGTCGGCTGGCAAACTAAATTTACTGATTGTACGGACGTGGGAAGTTCCCCCACCTTACCTCAGTCACGTGGCCTGGCATACAAGCATACAGTGACAAAGCCCCAATCTATTCATTCTCTCTTTTTTCTTCAATAGCAGTTGCACACATAAGCTCAGTCCATATCTCTATGTCTCTAAAACTATAAGCACCATATTTACAACAAATACATAATTGAAATGTATTCGCGGGCCGTGTAAAATTGTTTCGGGGGCTGGATGCAGCCCGCCAGTTTGAGACCACTGGCCAATAGGGGCGGGCATCTTTCTGAGTATTAAGAAATGGGGTATGTTGCATCTGAACATTTTGAAAAAATATATGCGTCATTCAGATCAATAATGCCTATTTGCTGTGCTTTTCAAGAGCATTATGCATCGGCATTTCAACCCACCAGGATGGCAAAATATACAGACAAGTGCAGGAAGATAAGTGTAATAAACAAACTGCAAGGTCTAGAGAGTTGCATGAAATTTCAGGGGTTGCTTCAGGTGTTTGCGGTTTGGCTGAAGTGGAAAAGTTTCAGCATGCACTCACACCTGATTTTCAGATTGTGGTGATTTCTGCTGAGTGCAGGTTTGAACCTATTTATCGGGGAGCCCAAGGCTGTAAAACAGATTTTCATTCTCCACCACGATTAACTTCTGCTAAGGGCTGATGACCCTCCTATGTGTGTGTCCTGTGGCACAATTTTAACGATTAGATACCTTTTAATTGACTGTCCAGATTTTAGCAGCACCCGTTTTACCGCTTTTAATCATCTGACTGAACCTTATACACTCAGTCAGATTTTATCTGACAATAACGTGTCTGCTGTTTTTAACTATTTTAAATCAATAAGTTTTTAATTGTATTTAAAATTTATGTTATTGTTATCTCTTTATTGGTTTATTTTTTATATACCTGTTATTATATATCTGGACATGGTGGCCTAACTACTTAGGTCACTGAATGTTTTAACTTTTTATAATATGACCAGTATTTGGCGCATTATAGCCTCAGTTGCTGATGCGCTAATAAAACCCAAACCACGATTAACATTATAATTTGGTGCGTTCTTTGAAGGGCCTGCTCGGTGGTGATCATTATTGTTCACTTTGTCTGAAGGTTTTTACAAACCCACAGCAACTATCAGCACATACTTGTCCACATTCCTTAATCGGTGCAGGGTCTGCACCCATCATAGTGGAAGCAACCTTGTTTATGCAATACCTGCAACAGGTTTCAATGGCAGCAAGTGTTTGGGTTGTCACTGGGTAAACAATACTTGCTCAGAACTGCATCGCTGCCACATTTGTTTGTGAAACTATCTCACTAAAAATGCACACAAATGCCAAAAAACAGAATTCTGTTGTTACTGCAAGACAATGCACAAGCCTCAACAGTTTCATCCAAAAACTTCAGTTTCTGTAAGGTATTTCAATACATAAACAATACTATTAAACAGTGAACACGTGGCTGTACTTTGTGTTGCTTCTTTTGAGGACCAAGAATGCAGAGTGGGGCTGATCTTGCATGGCAGAGATTTTGGATGAACTGTCTGGGGTCCGGAAGACAAAGAAAAGTGCCCCGTACAGCCAAAAAAAATTTGACGTGCCGAACTGAAATGTAACAATCTACGACTAGTGGTGCATAACCTTTGTAGTTCCAATGGGTACTTCATACTTTCTATCTTCAGGATTTTTGATGCGTCGAAGTTTTGGGCATTTTTCTCAGCTCGTTAAATGTCATCTTCCTGGATTCATACTTTCCAGTGCTGCGCTGAAAACTGCCAGCAATGTTTGAGCTGCCTGAGGTTCGTAAGGGTCTCTTTCCTCACGAGTTCCACAAATTAGACACATTAGAATATGAGGGTGCAATTCCAGACAAAAAATTTTTTTCAACCAGAATTCATGATGAAACTTGTACGGAATGCGAGTTACGGTACCATGAAAAGTCATGCAAAACTTAGTTTCAAGTCAGATGCCTGCAATGATGTTAGGGTATTGCGAGATTCGTGCAACAAACTTCGTTCTCTTTATAGCTGCTCGCAAGTTGACCCCCTTCGGTCAGGACATAACTATTGGCGAGGCCTGTAGCAGGATCTTTGCCCGCAATTTTCTAGAGAATCAAACACAATGACGGTCCTACCCTGAAGTGGATACATGGGCATAAGCACAGTCATAAAATGTTGGCCTGGCTTTCATGGTTGGAACAACAGAACAGCATTAAAATGCAATGCTGTTCAAAAGAGAACGGGAAGAACATACAGGAGTGGTAGCAAGTGCAGTAACAGTAAGACCTCTTCAAAAATGGACTTGTAGCCCGTCATCCTAAGAAGAAGCCCCTCCCCACACAATAAATGAAAAATAGCCGATTAATTCGGTGTAAGGAGCAGGTCAAATGGACCCCCCAAGCAGTGGGAAGTCAACTATTTTCTCAGATGAGAAGAAATTCAACCTGCATGGCTCTGATGGTAGACAAAACAATTCGCCTTAGACATGGTGAAGAATACCATCCAAACTGTACGGTGTCTACAGTGAAATTCCCTACCAGCCAAATGATATGGGGGTGTATTTCGTATCACGGAGTAGGACACCTGCACTTTATAAAAGGTTCTGTAAATTCCAATGGATACCTGGCTATATTGGAAGGCAAATTGCTGCCAACCATTAGACCATTTCAACCTGCCAAGTAACTGCATCTTTCAGGACGACTCTACTCCTTTTCATTGGATGAAAAGCGTAAGTAGGCACTTCTGTAATTACTTTAGCTTAATTTCTGCATTAGAGGTTGGACAGTAATGTTTACATTTGTTACAGGTGAAAAAATGGTTGGAAGAACAGTCCATTACAACTCTTAGCTGACCAGGGAACAGCCCGGACCTGAATCCTATGGAGAATTGTTGGTATCGTGTGGAATCTGCAGTTGCCCGAAAGAAACCAGATTCTTTGTGTTTGGAACCATGAACTATCAGTTGATTTTGTTCAGAAATTGATCTTGTTAATGTCTTGACGGTGTGCTGCTCTCATCAGGGCCAGAGGCGGTTCAACTAAATACTAGTTTGTACCTGGTGAACTTTTCATTTTGTTTTCCATTTAAAATTATAATCTGAAGCAAATTGAGGGCTTCTGATAACATTTCAGCCATAATTCTTGTTTATCAAAACTGTCGTATAAATGTCGCAAATTCTCATTTTGGAATATTTGAAGTAATGTTTGATATTTGAGAGCACCTGTCAAATATTACTTAACTATTAATATCTTTTATTTATTTCTATTTGTGATGCTAGTCATTAATGTAACATACCATCGCGAAAAACCAGTGTATGTTGTCTTGGGTAAAGTCGCTCATCCCTTTGGGATCAGAAAAATAAGTAACGACTCTGTTAATTGAGTAAACAAGTGGGTTCTTTTCTAAAAGTCATGTGAGCAAGTTATATCTGTGGGTTCAACCTAATCTTATGGACAAAAAGACACACTTCTCATGTGTATTTTTGCAGCAGCATCTAGAGATAACAGGCAAAACTCAGAACTGTAAACCATTCTGAGGAAAAGTGACAGGATGTTAATGATATATCTGGTTTGGTGGCACAAATCTAGTCTGAGACGAACCAAAAGTTCGACAGTTTTTGAATTTGAAAAAAATCTTCATTCGTTGATGCATGCCACTATCAGCTCAGGAAAACATCACTCCCAAGTCTCAAACATTGTCTTTAGCAAATAGCTCGGTACTAAGTTGAGAGTTTTTAGTACCACTGTCAAAGTTCAGAAGCCTTTCTAAACAGACTCTATAAGCGTAAGTATCTGAAGCTGAGTGGACAAGTTTATCTTCCACAAAAAGATCGACGTGACTAAAGAGTGGAAGAAACTAACACCCACATTCTCTTGCATGTCTTTACCGTAAATAACCTTTTCCCAGATCTAGATATTCTTCCAACGTTCCCGAATGAAAAATTCAATCGGCCCTGTTTTGTCCACAGAAGCACTGGGTAGGAATGTCACATAGGAAGACCACTCAACACATACATTATTGGTTGCGGGTTGGGCAAACAGATCCAATTCAGACATCATTGAAAAATATCTTGGTATTTCCAGCTTCTACTTCCTTTCTGGTTGCAGAATTTTTTCTTAATGGCTGTTCCCACTTCAGATGCTTGATTTATAAATGCCCGCTTCACTGGCACTCCAGACCTAACCACAACCTGGGAGGAATCAGTTAAAAACATACTAAATGCCATAATACAAGATCTACCTGGACTATTAATGGAGGACCAGCAGGCAAATGAGGAATATAAGACATACCAAATAGAGCCCCTTTTCACAATAGATGAACTGCATGAAGCTGCAAGACCAAGGAACAAAAAATGTCCTGGCCCAGATCTTATTGAACCAGAGATGATCAAAAAAGCCACAGAAACCATCCAGAACTTCTACTTCGACTATTCAACTGCTGCCTAAGGACAGGCCAGTTCCCATCTAGATGGAGAACAGCCAATCTAAAGCTGATACCCAAGAAGCCAACTAAACTCCAGGAATTACCATTCTTATCGCCCAATAGCTCTGCTCTCAACGCTAAGCAAACTATATGAGAGACTGCTGCACAAGTGATTATATTACCACAAAGCAAATCTAAACACATCCAAGCAGTATGGATTCACACCAGGATCATCGAAAATTGAAGCCATCCAAGGTCTGGTCACAAAAGCAGCTCAATGCACTAAGAAGTACTTCCTTGTTATAGCGGTGGACTTTGCCTGGGCATTCAACCCCCTTTGGTGGCCGAGCATCCTGGGCAGTGAAAGTACCAATGAATTTATACAACAGCATTAAAGCTTACCTCACAGCAGACGGGTACAGGTAGTGACACAGACTTTGCAGACGACTTGGTGCTGATGATTGCGGTGGACTCATGATCCGGATTGGAGGCACATGCAAACCAAATCGTTTGAATCCGACAGGACTGGGCCATGCTCCGTACTTCCAAAATTTCACCCAAGAAGACACTCAGTACTACTCAAGGGCAACTTAAACCTGAGAAGGCCACTGCAAATCAAGATAGCTGGGAAAACAATAAAACTGTCAAATCAGGTTAAATACCTTGGAATCATCCTTGATCGAAATTTATCCTTCACGCCACACCTTATGTACCTAAAAGATAAACACAGAAAATATGTGCCATTGGTAGCCAGAGTTACACGCAGGGATTGGGGACTAAACAGGAGAACCCTATCCCTGTATTATAAAGCAATCTTTATCCCGGTTATCACTTACAGGTTTCCCATATGGTATGTGAAAGTGGGTATTGCAGTGAATAGAAGATTGATGGAGACGATTCAATGAAACATTCTGCTCACAATAACAAGGGCGTGTCATACAGTGAGCACAAGTGCACTGCAGGTCCTGGCAGGGATTCTACCTCTGGACCTGGAAGTAACCCGCTGCAGGCTTATGTATCATCTATCCAAGGGAATGCCGACCACAATAAATGACTTTACCATTGACATTACCAACAATCAGAAGAGAAAAACAAATAGTAGATCACTTTACATATATATGGAAAAACAGGTGGAGCAAAACCAGCAAGGGAGCGAATAGTAGATCACTTGACATAGATATGGCAAAACAGGTGGAGCAAAACCAGCAATGGAGCGATAACATGCAAATTCATCCCATACTCACCAAACTATACCCAAAGGCCCCAGCGTGGCTATACCTGGGATTAAACACAACCTTCCTACTCACAGGCCATTCAAAGCCAAACTGAATGCACTGGGCATCACAGAAGACTGGCTGTACTACGGAGAACAGGAAACATGGCAGCATATTATGCATGAATGTGAGTTGTATGAGGACCTTAGA
The DNA here is from genome assembly GCF_048544385.1 of Mastigoproctus giganteus. Classification (NCBI taxonomy): domain Eukaryota; kingdom Metazoa; phylum Arthropoda; class Arachnida; order Uropygi; family Thelyphonidae; genus Mastigoproctus; species Mastigoproctus giganteus. The sequence continues at coordinate 72,311,705 of NC_143580.1, forward strand.
AGCCTCCTAATCACGAGGATCCAATATGTACCGAACAATGAGGAACTCCACCAAATAGACACGCCCGAGAAGTTCACGGCCCTCAGTCACTATGCACAAGAACTCTTCTCCAGAAGGAACACATCAATAGCCATCTACCAAGATGGACCAAACTGAAAAACCCCAGCGCAGACATATCCAGCCAAATACAACACGAAAACTCAATGACACCAGACTGACACCATAAAGCCATGTTACAAAGGAAGAAAAGACAAACCACATTTGGAGGGGACCTGGACCTGTGCGTATTCTTGTGGTAAGCCAGACCCAACAAGTCAGCAGAGACACTGCTGTCAGATAACAAGACTTGTTGCATCCACTGGACTGAGCTCTACTCCAGGAATGAAGCCATCAAGAAACAGACAACTACACCAGACTAGACAAATGCAGCAATGCTGCAAAGACTCCCTACAACAACCTGTACTGCGCCCTAGTGCGGTGCCTTTCTTCCCACATTTCCTGGTGGGGAGGGGAATACCTCCTCCCCTCCCTCCTCTCTGGTGGGGCATGGGCATGCCCTATTACCAACTGTAGGGTCACCTTCCCTAATGACCTTATATTTCTGTCTTTCCCCCCACTCTTCCTAAACAGTGTACACCCCACACAGCTATCAAAATTCAAAAGTACAAATCTAACTGCATTGTTATTAACCTTTCGGCTTCCATTTTATCCAGCGATTTCCCAAAATGTTTTATTTTATTTATTATTTTTTTTAAGGTCCTAGCACTGAAATATCAGGAAATTAGGTGGCAGGACCTGCCAGAGTGAAACTAAAACTACTGGGTTCCTGGTCTGCCTCCGTGGGGTAACGTTAGGCAATATCCATACACTTTAAATTTCTGGCATTTCCAGTGAACTGGTACACCCACAATGAAAACTACACGGAGATGGGGGAAACTCCTGGTGCCATCTGACACTAAATACAATGAAACATTCTGATGAGTTAGTTGGAAAGGTAAGCAGTGCTGGTGTCAATGCAACATCATGGGATAATGATCACTGTTAAAAAGGGTTGCTGTGTGTTGAACATTCAAATATCAGGTATAAGGCTGTTGAGCATAAGGAGAAATCTATGGCTGAACCTGTTGAATCAATTAATTGATCACTTAGTTTTTCTGTGATTTGCCTAAATTTTCCCAAAGGGGATGATGACAATGTTCTGGAAGACAGTAAGATTGGGGAAGTCATGTAACTAGTTTTTCTAGCCCTGCAAATGTAGTGTTCTGGTTGGAAGGCAAGTATAGTGAGACAACCATTATTTCAAGATGTTTATAATGTGACTGATTTGGATAAGACACAGAAGCTAATTAATAAAGCTACTTCTCTATACTGTTGTACTGTTTAAGTTATTTTGTGTTGCGAGCATGCCATTATACTGTGTAATTGTGACATATCCATTTGGAGAGTTAGATTTATTTTTCATAGGCAGAAGTCCTGCTGCAGGAAATTAATCATTGTTAAATTTAGTGGAACCCTCAGCTTGCTTCCAAGGATCTGTGGGTTTCTGCTGTTCAGCTTTGCATTTCCCCTTTTTAAGAAAGTATGCCTTACCTGTGTCCTTTTCTTCTTCAGAAAATATTTCCGAGACTGGGTCATCCCAGAGTGATTCATCTTCTATTTCCACGAAGGCTGGTTTTATCTGAATTACATCAGGCTTGGAAGTATTGTTCTTTTATTGAGAAACAGCTGTTTGTTGTAATGTTAGTGTATTTACTGCTTTTTCAGGCTTGGGTGCAGTTTGGATGCAAAGTATAGTAACGAGTACACCATCTTGCTTTCCTTGTTATCTGCTTGACATAACTACAAATAGTTCCTGTTTATGTTCATTATCACATAACTTAATGAGGTCCCATTTGGTAACAACTCCTCTTGAAGTATTCAGAATAGAATATGAGATAGTAATTGGAATTCCTCCAAATAGGTTTTTTTTTTTGTAGCTGATCAGACTATCTTGTTTTAAATACTTCAACCAAAGATCTCTTCATCTTAATCTATGGGAAATTTTGGGAGACCCTCATGCAAAAGTACCAAAAGGTACTTTTGCATGAGGAAAAGTGAAAGCTTACACTAGACTGATCAGTTGTTGAGTGCAAAATGAGAAACCTGTAGGTGGCAATTTTGTTCATGTCTTATGCCAATTTATAGAAAAATAAACAGGTTCATGATGTTTTCATCCTGCTATATTTGGGTCAGTTGATCTTGTAGTTTTTTGGGTTTTGGAATCCATTTACTACTTTTAGTCCTAGAAGGGCTATTTTCCCACTCCTCCAAGGTTTCCAGAGCTTGGAGGAGGAGGGGGGAATGAGGAGGCAGGAGCAGTGCCCAAAGTAACCAAGTGGCATGGCAAAGTAAGTTGTGTTAGTAGTATCAGAAAAGAAACAGAAAAGTGAATTTCCTTTTTGGGCCTTAGCTTACTTTTTGTAGTAGTAAAAGAGCAACTTTAGATTATAAAAACAAGAAACTGTATTTTAGAATAAAAGAATCTACAATCACTTTCCAACCAAAAGTACTAGAGCAAACACTTTAGAAAATGAACTCGCTTAGCATCCCTCTTCCTGCCATTGGTGATTTTACTGTTTCATGATCCCCCTTGTTAAATATAAAATTGACATGATCCCTCAATGTAACCCCCAAGGGAGGATGACAAGATTTTTAGAGAAGAAAAATGGCATTTTATAAATTATGTAGTAGAAAATTTTATTTGAGCATTGCGAAAGGAATAAAAAAATTGTTTCCTTTTTAATTTAAACATTAAAATAATTGTTTAATATTTTAATTTAATACAGCAAAAATAACAAATCAAATTCTTATTCTTCAATTAAGATTAGAAAACAATAAAAAACTAACAATTACAGAACGAAACAATTAATAAGAAGGATGAGCCCGGATAACCAATAATATTTGATCCATATTTGGATGCAATATTTGAAATTGCTAATCTTGTGTCATCTGGATCAAGTCTGGAACAATGTTTTGTTTTTATAACTGTTAAACAAACAAACCAAAATATGTAGACCCGAAATGTGAAGTTATCTTTGTATCAGCATTTTCGATAATTCTGGATACTTATCTCAAAGAGAAAGACACAATTTTTCACAAGTAGTCTTAAAACGAGCATGTAATGTTTTGTCAGATGACAGGTCGATAAGATCTTCCTTTTGCTCAATGGTAATTTCAGGGGCATGAAGAAATTTCAAAAGCAAAGGATCACAAATCCAATACAACTTTTTTTCTCCTAGAGATACATTAAATTGTTTGGAAAAATTCTTAATTAGCATTGTTAGGTGGGTGGCAATGATATCCTTAAATTGTAAAATGTCAATATTATTGCTATTAACAAAATCAGAAAAACATGGGAACATTTCGGTATTATTACACTCAAATTCAGTTTTCCAATGGTTAAGTTTATTTTTGAAAGCTTCTGAGTATTAATATATATGTTCCTTGTCCTTGAAGACAAATTTAAATCGTTAACTTTTTCAAATATATCAACAAGGTAGCTAAGTTTTCAAAGCCATTTTTTAATTGTAAACAATTGAGCAAGGTTCTGATCTTATCTGATAAAAACAATAAAACTTTGTGTTTGAGGCCAAAAAGACGTCGCAACACTTTACCACTGGACACCCACCCAACGAACACGCTGTGTTCGTATATAAAAGAAGCGTTTCATCCCATTTCTTTACAAAGCAATGTGAAATGTCTGCTATTTAAGCTTTTAATTTTAATAAAGTTGATCACAGTTACTGCATCTTTCAAAACTCCGTGCAAATCAGTTTGCATTTCCTTTGCTACTAATACTTCTCTATGTATAATGTAATAATTCAAAACTATATTTGGGGCAATTTCCTTTACTTTGCCTTTTACACCTTTATTTTATCCTGTTGGTGCAGCTGCACCATCAATGCAGCTCGCAAAGCAGTTGTTCCATGTGAGATTATTTGTTTGAAAGAAAATGTTTATAACATCAATCTTCTGACCTGTCGTTCTTCCTTCCAAAGCTCTGCAAAATAGAAAATCCTCCAAAATATATCCCCCTCGTAGCAGTATCAGACATATACAATAAGTTGAGCACGGTTTGAAATATCTGTGGATTCATCGAACTGTATTGCAAAAATTGGACTTTCTCTCAATTGATTTAATAAGCTGAATTTTATGTTGTCTGATAACTGTAATACACGTCGAAAATCTCTCTGGACAGAGGAATGGTTTTTAAATTGTTGCTGTACTTTTCTTCATGCACAATTGAAATAATTTTTATTGCAGCAAGGAGAATGCACTGAATTATGAAGCAGAATAAACTTGTGTGAAACACACTTGTTATGTATATTTACTGCTACCGCACATTCACACCTCTGGCTTTAGGCAATACAGTACAGGCAATTTGAGAATTTGTGCTGTAGGAAGCACGAATTAAGAGCTAAAGGGATCACTGTAGGAATTAATTGAGTAGTACTTCTGAGTACTACCCAGCATTTTAGTAGTACTGAGAAGTCGCACTAGTCATCTGCTTTTTGTGTGCCCATAGCCAGTGAACAAATTAGGTGTATTCCTGACACGGTAGGCAGTAGGATTCATTCGTACCTCAGACTTAGTTGGAGTAGCAAGGTCGCTACACACCTACAGTATTGAAAAAGTAATTTTAACAACAGGTTTTTAGCGTTTATGTATACAAAAAATAAATTTATTTAAAAATTTCCACGACCCCTTTAATTTATCCCACCCTCTCTCCGGGGGTTGCACCCCACTGCTCTAGTGCACAAGCATTGAGCTGTGCAGCTGAGTGCTTGATTAGTCCCTCATTTTAATTCCTTCGAGGGCTTTTTATTTTTTTTTGGTGCCAAGCTCTCCCATTCACATCCTGCTATTGAGCTTATAAACTAATGGTATCATTAGTTTATAAGCTCAGTAGCAGGATCTGAATGAATTAATTGTAAATGAATGCTAAACTTTCAAATGAAGTGTAAAGCACTGGCTAATGAGCACAAAGACAACTACAGTCAGTCCTCGTATAGCACGATAGTTGTGTTCCTAGAAACCCTCGTGCAATGCAAAAACGTGCAATATAAACAACAGGCCCTATGGGAAAAATAGGATTAGGTGCCGACTACTCAAGATTGAACACACATTTGTAACCAAAACATTACCGAACACAATAAATAATCATAATAAAATACGTATTTTATTACGACTATTACGTAATATAATATTGCTAATGCTTTTGCTTCTATCGTAAGCAAACTTGTTGTTTGTTTGATTTTCTATCCAAACAGATAACAGCGGTTCCATCTCTTCCAATTCTTTGTGTCTTAATCTAATGGATTTTAATTACACTTTGAGTTGTTCCTGCTATCAAAGTTGTTTTCATTTTCTCTGCATTCTTTGTAATTCTCGGCATTGCCTCATTTAGGTCTGTAGCACGTGCAATATCACATGGTCTTTCATTTCACTCAAAGCGTTTCACAATTTCATATTTTTTCTCTATCGACAGAGGCAAACTGGCCATAAGCCTTACCAGGGAAACCCCGGTGGGCCAGAGGCCGGTGTGATTTTGGCCATAAACCATAGTATGAGGCCACTATAAATTTTCCCCGGTAAGAATTTTTGACCCAGTCTGCCTCTGTTTATCGATATTGCTTTTCTTTTTCTCTCTGAATCTGCAGTGTCTTCACCAGGACGCTTCCTTTTCACACCTTTTAAGTATTTTACTCATTTTTAGGGAATAAAGCACAATTACAAAACGAGGAGGCACGCTTGATACACATAAACAAAGCTGCGCACGTGTAGCAACTGAATAAACAACACCGTAAAGGCAGAGATACACTATTAACACCTCACATTTTACTAAAGCACATTTCTAGGGGTTACTACCATAAAACAATAAAAACAATTTCCAGTTACGTTTATGCTAGTGGACCCTGTTATAAACTGGTAGTAAACTCGATCTAATTGCATTTGCGATAATACAGATAGCTGGAATTTTATGTTATTATGGTGAAATGTGTTTCCCCTTCACTGATATAAATACAGTACATTTTCAGAATCTTCTCTTCATTCCTATCGTTTTGCGTTCAGTTGGGGGTGATTCTGTGTTCGACTGCCATTTCTTGTAAACAAAAAGGCGAATCGTGCATAAGCGAATTTGGTTCGTGTTATATAAGATATCGTTCCCCTATTTATAAATCGTGTATGATCGAATTTGTGTAGTGTAAACGTGTTATATGAGGACTGACTGTATTATTAATATCTTGAAATCATTGGATGGAGGGTTATTGAGATATTTAACTACACAAATTAACCCCGAAACTTACTTTAACTAGGAAATTAAAGGCATTTACACTAAATTCAGCAAAAAAAAAAAAAAAAAGAAAAAAAAAATTTTTTTATTGCCATGATCATAAAAAAATTCCCGACTATGTATATCACTTTGTAATCAGTGATCGTATAATCACTGATTATCTACATTATTATGCACTTATAATAGTGTAGCAATTTTCATGAATTTGCCATCAGTAACAAACATTAGAAAACAAATGATATGATACATAATGCCTGTATGGTAACGAACATATAAACATACACTAGTATTAAAAGAATTAATATACGTATATACACATACTATATGTAGATATTTACATATAGGCATGAATGCATGTATACACAAATGTCACCATGAAATATATGGGTAAATATGACAAGTAATGCAGCTATCAATATTTAAGTCAGCACAAAATGGCCAATATACAAAAAATTTTTCTGTACTCATTAATTACTGTACTTTCAAATAAGATATAGAGTAAGAATCAACATAACTGTAAAATGGAATTAACTGCAAAAAAATACTAGAGAGGCCATACTTAAGAGGAGAAAACCAACAGCTTTTTATACCTGTAAATTGCAAAGAGAAATATATCTATCCAAAAACTCAAGAGTGATGAGGAAGGTGAATACTAACCAAGGCATCTAATAAATGACATATGAGTATTCTGTCTTGCATTATGTCAAACTGTTTAACACAGGAGTCAAATGTGTATTTGGTTTTTAACCTTAAGCAAATGTTTACACTACATCAGAAAAAAAAATAATAATAAATAATAAATAAGTATGTCTTTACCAGAAATGATTGATAATTTTAAGAGAATGTTACACTTTTTAAATTTACAATGCATCACAAATGATTGTCTGACCTGCATTCTGTAAAGTTTTTCTCCTTAAATTAATATTTTGACATTATGTTAGCCAGAGATTAATGCAGGAGAGGTATGTACTGGTAATACTCCTGCAAAAACTATCCAGTGTTGAATCTATGGGATATTCTTTCCTTACAAGAAAGAAATGTATTCATATAAAAAATCTGCATAGTCATCCTAATAAAAGGAACAGTATGCAATAATTGCTTCTAATATTCCACCCAAAAATTAACTATCTTTAGGTCTGTTTTCAACAGTTTGTAGAAATGCTTTTCTTTTAACTTCATCTATCTCTTCTGCTTACTCTTTTTCTGCTTATCTTTCCCTTTTGAAGATGGTTCTTGCTTTTCTTTTGTACGTTTAGGTGCATTCTTTTTTACCTTCAAAAATAACAGAGCAAAATCATAAAGAGAAACAATAAAATGAATTTTAATTAACTATATTTATTATAATTAGTATCACAATGTTCCTTTATAAAAGATGCAACATTTTTCCATCATGACTGTCTGGGGACACTTCTCTCTCCACCCATGACAAAGCTGGCTTAGGTCTTTTAGAATTCTGCCCAGACACAATAGGAGGGAGTTTATGACGAGAGCCTTGCCAATCAATTTGGCTCTGGAGAGATTGTGCAAGGCTCATGGGGTAGAATTTTCTCAGTGTGGTCTATGCTTATTAACAGGAGAGTCTGCTTCTACAGGGATGGGATTCATTTAAATAGAAAGGATGCAAGGATATTTGCTGATGCTAATGAGCTAAAGAGGCAGTGTTAAGTGGGTTAGAAAACTGCAAGCTTGGAGGGATACACAGACTAATAGATTAACAATAGCTGCAGGCAAAGGTGAAAGTGATTCTTGCTCTGCTTCTGTTGGAACAAGCAGAGGTCTTGAAAGTAAGGTGTAGGGGATTTCAAGGACTGCTGGAAGTCATCATGAAAAGAGTAAATGCACAGGCTGTGTTAGGGTAACTAAGAGTAAGAACAGGTGCATGTATACTTATCTTGGAAGAACTTATCTTGGAAGCTACTAGGCTTTACATACCAACTAAGAAATATTGTTCAAGGTTTAGGCCAAAATGGATGTCAGATGAACTAATGAGGCATATGGCAGAGAAGAAAAATGCATGGGATACTTACAAATTAACACATGACACAGAAGCCTATGATAGATACAAGTTGATATGCAACCAAGTTACAAAGGAGGGTAGGCAGGCGAAGGCAGATTACGAGAAATCCTTGGCAAGGGATGCAAAGAAAAACAGCAAAGAGTTCTTTACTTATGTAAACTCTAGAAGGAAATGGATGAATCAGATTGGTCCACTTGATATTGATGGGTCAAGTGTTGATGATCCTGCTCAGGTGGCTAACAAACTAAATGAATATTTTGCATCGACATTCACACATGAGGAGTTATTCAGCGAGGGGAATGCCAGAGGTGTATTCAACTCTAGCAGTAAATTACAGAATCTTGAAATAACTGGGAGTAAAGTGGAGGAGAAACTGTTGAAGATAAACACAAGAAAGGCACCCGGGGTGGATGGGATCTATCCAGTTATATTAAAGGAGGCAGCAAAGGAAGTAAGCAAACCCTTAGCCATAATTATGAGAGCTTCCTTGGACTCAGGAGAGGTACCCATAGACTGGAAATGTGCAAATGTGACCCCAATTCACAAAGGAGGATCAAAGGCTGACACAAGTAATTATAGACCTGTGAGCTTGACTTCTGTTCCAGGAAAATTAATGGAGGCACTGGTTAAAGACGCACTGCAGGATCATTTAGACAAGACTTCAGTTATAGCTCAGACACAGCATGGTTTTGTTAAGGGGAAGTCTTGCCTGACCAACTTGATTGGATACTATGATGCAGTCACAAAAGAACTGGATGCAGGGAATAACTTTGATATTATATACTTGGATCTTAGAAAGGCTTTTGATACTGTTGCACATGGAAGACTGTTACACAAATTGGAGCAGTGTGACATTGGAGGCAAATTGCTGCTATGGATAAAGGGGTGGTTGAGTGGGAGAAGACAGAGAGTGGTAATCAATGGACACTGCTCATCGTGGACTGATGTTATTAGTGGAGTCCCTCAGGGCTCAGTGTTGGGTCCATTATTGTTTTCTGTATTTATAAATGATATTGATGATGGTATATCGGGATTAATGTCCAAGTTTGCAGACGATACAAAGGTTGGCAGGGTTGTCAAGGACACTACTGACACTATGCTTCTGCAACAGGATCTGGAAAGGTTGAGCAGATGGGCTGAGAGGTGGCAAATGAAGTTTAACATTGACAAATGTAAAGTACTACACATGGGAAACAGCAACCCCAGAGCAACGTATCAACTCTATGGTGCAACACTGACAGTGGTAGAGAATGAAAGGGACTTGGGGGTGGTTGTGCAGGCAGATATGAAGTTCTCTGAGCAGTGCAGACGGGCTGCAAGAGTAGCTCATGGAGTATTGTCAATGATATACAGGAATTTTTCCAGCAGGGATAAGGAGGTGATTATTCCATTGTATAAGGCGATGGTCAGGCCACACCTAGAGTACTGTATACAGGTCTGGAGGCCTCATTTCAAGAAGGATGTAGAGCTGCTGGAACGAGTACAGAGAAGGGCAACAAGATTAGTGAATGGAACAAAGGGGTGCTCTTACGAAGAAAGGCTTAAGTTTTGCAAATTACAGTGTCTGGAGACTAGGCACCAGCGAGGTGATCTGATAGAGGTGTATAAAGCCTTGAATGGTTTAAGCATGCTCAATGCTGATGGGATTCTTCCTCTAGCTCAGAATAATCACCCGAGAGGGCATAAATTCAAATTGAGGAAAGACAGATGTAGGATAGACGTGCGGAAATTTGCTTTTAGCCAGCGGGTGGTTGGTTGGTGGAACAGACTTCCATCCCTTGTGGTGGAGGTTGATAGCCTAAATAAGTTTAAGGCTCAGCTGGACAGGTATTTTGAACGAACAGAGGGGTGAAATGGAAGTGGTTTTTTTTTTTTTTTTTTTTTTTTTTGGCTGATGCTGCATAAGCTTGCTTTCTTGCATCAAATGCCTCTACTAATGCTAATGCTAATACTTGCATACACATCATGCTAGGAGTATAGTAAATAAATTTGATGAATTTGAAGGGTTGGCCAAGACATTAAATGCAGACACTGTTGGGATTTCAGAGATGTCATGTGATTCAGATATAATGGATGCAGAATTTGAATATAAAGAGTGCAATGTATACAGAAAGGACATCCTGGATAGGAGGGGGGGGGGGATTATGCTCTTAGTTAAGAAGCATATAAAATCTAAGGCAATGCATCCAGTTGATATGGGTGGCCAGTGCAATGTTGAATCAGTCTGGTGTGACATGCAGAGGGAAAACAAAAAAACAAGATGAGTGTACAGTCAGCCCTCGTATAACACGTGTTTACACTACACGAATTCGATCATACATGATTTATAAATAGGGGAACGATATCTTATATAACACGAACCAAATTCGCTTATGCACGATTCGCCTTTGTGTTTACAAGAAATGGCAGTCGAACGCGGAATCACCCCCAACTGAACGCGATACGATAGGAATGAAGAGAAGATTCTGAAAATGTATTTATGTGTTTTATATCATTGAAGGGGAAACACTATTCACCATATTAATGTAAAAACCAACAATTCCAGCTATCGGTATAATCACAGATGCAATTAGATTGATTTTACTACCAGTTTATAACAGATTCCACTAGCAGAAACACAATTGGAAATTGTTTTTATTGTTTTATGGTAGTAACCACTAGAAATATGCTTTAGTAAAATGTTGAGGTGTTAATCTCTGCCTTCACGGTGTTGTTTATTCGGTTGCTACACGCGCGCAGCCTTGTTAATGTGTATCAAGCGTGCCTCCTCGTTTTGTAATTGTGCTTTATTCCCTAAAAATGAGTAAAATACTTAAAAGGTGTGAAAAGGAAGCGTCCTGGTGAAGACACTGCAGATTCAGAGAGAAAAAGAAAAGAAATATCGATAAACAGAGGCAGACTGGGTCAAAAATTCTTACCGGGGAAAATTTATAGTGGCCTCATACTATAGTTTATGGCCAAAATCACACCGGCCTCTGGCCCACCGGGGTTTCCCTGGTAAGGCTTATGGCCAGTCTGCCTCTGTCGATAGAGAAAAAATATGAAATTGTGAAACGCTTTGAGCGAAATGAAAGACCATGTGATATTGCACGTGCTACAGACCTAAATGAGGCAACGCCAAGAATTACAAAGAATGCAGAGAAAATAAAAACAACTTTGATAGCAGGAACAACTCAAAGTGTACTTAAAATCCATTAGATTAAGACAAGGAATTGAAAGAGATGGAACGGCTGTAATCTGTTTGGATAGAAAAATCAAACAAAAAACAAGTTTGCTTACGACAGAAGCAAAAGCATTAGCAATATTTTATTACATAATAGTCGCAATAAAATACGTATTTTATTACAATAATTTATTGTGTTTGGTAATGTTTTGGTTACAAATGTGTGTTCAATTTTGGGTGGTCAGCATCTAACCCTATTTTTCCCATAGGGCCTGTTGTTTATATTGCACGATTTTGCACTGCACGAGGGTTTCTAGGAACACATCTATCATGATATACAAGGACTGACTGTATTATACTCTTGATGCCGATGAGCACCATGAACAGCTATACAGAGAAAGAGTGGGCCAGTAAATCACAATGACTTATAATGGAGGATTTTAACTTTCCAAATGTTTACTGGAATTTGGGGGTTGGTCATACATACAATAACAAGACTTCTGTAGATTTATGCAGATAAAAGAACCACTAGGTGGCAGTGATCACAGTGTATTGAGTTGGGATTTACTTAAAGATTTAACTACCATCAAGGGTAAAGGGAGGGGTTTTTGCTTTCATAAAGCTGACTACATTGGTCTCATATAGTTATTAAATTCTTTACAGTGAGACCAACTGGTGATGTTACCATCAGCAAATTCTAAATGGGAAGGATTCCAGGAATTAATCATAGAAGCTACTAGGCTTTCATACCAACTAAGAAATACTCTTCAAGGTATAGGCCTAAATAGATATCAGATAAACTAATGAAACTTGTGACAGAAAAAAATGCATAGGATGCATATAAATTATTGGGCAGCACAGAAGTTTAGGGTAGATATAAACTGGTATGTACTCAATTCACAAAGGAGGTCAGGAAAGCGAAGGCAGATCACGAGAAATCTTTGGAGAAGGATGCAAAGAAAAACATGAATCAAACTGGTCTACTCGATATCATTGGTTTGACTGTTGATGATCCAGCTTAACTTGCTGACAAACAGTGAATATTTTGCATCTACATTCACACATGAGGGATTCTTTAGGGAAGGGGATGCTGGAAGTTTATCAAACTAATGGGGAGCTAAATGATTATGAAATAACTGAGGAGAAAGTGGAAGAGGATTTGTGGAAGTTAAACATAAGAAAGGCAACTGGATTGCATGGGATCTATCCAATTATATTAAGGGAGGCAGCAAAGCCTTACCAATAATTATGAGATCATCCCTTGATTCAAGTGAGGTCTTTGCAGACTGGAGATGCACGAATGTATCTCCAAATTCACCAGGTGAAACAGGTAATTGGAGACTTGTTAGTTTAACTTCTGTTCTAGGGAAAATAATGGAGTCACAGGTAAAAGAAGTAATGCAGGTTCATCTAGACAAAGCTGCAATTATACTTCGGACACAGCATGGGTTTGTTAAGGGAAAATCTTGTTTGAAAATTTGTTTGTATACTACTATGTGGCCACAAAGGAACTGGATGCAAAAGATAATTTTAATATTACAGAAAGGATAGACAGGACAGGAAGGGAGGAGGGGTTATGCTGTAAGTTAAGAAACATATAAAATCTAAGGAAGTGCATCCAATTGATGTTGGTGGTCAATGCAATGTTGAGTCTGTTTGGTGTGACATAAGCACTGGGAAAGGGAAAATGAGAGTAGGTGTTTGTTATAGGCATAATGAATCTGATGAGTATAATGAGCAATTGTGCAGAGAAATAGAGTGGGCCAGTAAATTAGAGTTTCTTATAATGGGGGATTTTAATTTCCCAGATATTGACTGGTTGTTATTGTTGTTGTTATTTGGTTTTTAGGAGCATTAGCAACTAAGGCCATATTGCTCTGGGATATGCGGTGGTCATTTCCTGACCTTTCCGCATCCTCCGTATTTGGTGCTGACGGGCTCGAACCCCGGCCTAATCAAGAAACATGTGTTACGCACTGCTGCTCCTTCCCACCTGGCTACGGAGGCGCCCAGATATTGACTGGAATTTGTGGGTTGGTCACTCACACACTAGCAAGGCTTTTGTGGATTTATTGGATGATTGTTTTCTATAGCAGCATGTTCGGGAGGCAACTAGAAGGAGTAATACTCTTGATTTGATTATCAGTAATGATTCTTCATGCATCAGAATCTGCAGATAAAGGAACCACTAGGTGGCAGTGATCACAGTGTGCTGAAGTGGGATTTACTCAAAGAGGTAACAATACCATCAGGGAAGGGAAGGGTTTTTGCTTTCGTAAAGGTGACTACGGTGGCCTGAGCCAGTATTTAAATTCTAAATGCTGGAACCAACTGATGATGTTACCAACAGAAAATTCAAAATGGGAAGCATTCTAAGAATTAATCTTGGAAGCTACTAGGCTTTTCATACCAACAAAGAAAATTGTTCAAGATTTAGGCCTAAATGGATGTCAGATGAACTAATTAGACATGTGACAGAGAAGAAAAATGCTTGAGATACATATAAATTAACATGTGACACAGAAGCCTATGATAGATATAAGCTGGTCTGTAACCAAGTTACAAAGGAGGTTAGGCAGGCGAAGGCAGATTACATGAAATCTTTGGCAAAGGATGCAAAGAAAAACAGCAAAGAGTTCTTTACTTATGTAAACTATAGAAGGAAGGGGATGAATCAGATTGGTCTACTTGATATCGATGGTTCAACTGTTGATGATCCTTCTCAGGTAGCTAACAAACTAAATGAATATTTTGCATCAACATTCACACATGAGGAGTTATTCAGGGAGGGGAATGCCAGAGGTGTATTCAACTCTGGCAGTTAGCTAGATAATCTTGTAATAACTGAGAGAAAAGTGGAGGAGAAATTGTTGAAGATAAACACAAGAAAGGCACCTGGGGTGGATGGAATCTATCCAGTTATATTAAAGGAGGCAGCAAAGGAAGTAAGCAAACACTTAGCCATAATTATGAGAGCTTCCCTGGACTCAGGGGAGGTAACCATGGACTGGAGTTGTGCAAGTGTGACCCCAATCCACAAAGGAGGATCAAAGAGAGACACAGGTAATTACAGACCTGTTAGTTTAACTTCTGTTGCAGGGAAATTAATGGAGGCACTATTTAAAGACACATTGCAGGATCATCTAGACAAGACTTCAGTTACAGCTCGGACACAGCATGGGTTTGTTAAGGGGAAGTCTTGTCTGACTAATTTGATTGGATACTATGATGTAGTCACAAAGGAACTGGATGCAAAGAAAACTTTGATGTCATATATTTGGATCTTAGAAAGGCTTTTGATATTGTGGCACATGGAAAACAGCTGCACAAACTGGAGCAGTGTGGCATCGGAGGCAAATTATTGCTGCTATGGATTAAGGGATGGCTGAGTGGCAGAAAACAGAGTGGTAATCAATGGACTGTTCTTCGTGGACTAATGTTATCAGTGGAGTCCCTCAGGGTTCAGTGTTGGGTCCATTGTTGTTTTCTGTATTTATAAATGATATTGATGATGGTATATCAGGCTTAATGTCCAAGTTTGCAGACAATATGAAGGCTGGCAGGGTTGTTGTTAATGACATTAATGACAGTACCCTGCTGCAACAGGATCTAGAAAAGTTGAGCAGATGGGCTGAGAGGTGGCAAATGAAGTTTAACATTGACAAATGTAAAGTACTACATATGGGAAGCAGTAATCCCAGAGTAACGTATCAACTCTGTGGCACCACACTGACATAAGGTATAAGGTATGTTCGTGTCGGACGGCACCTGGGATTTCTCCCATCTCCGCGGGCACCACACTGACAGTGGTAGAGAATGAAAAGGACCTGGGGGTAATTGTGCAGGCAGATATGAAGTTTTCTGAGCAATGCAGATGGTTTGGTTTATAAGAGTATCTCATGGTGTCTTGTCAATGATATACAGGAATTTTTTTGGCAGGGATATGGAGATGATTATCCCCTTGTATAAGGCAATGGTCAGACCACACCTTGAGTACTGTATACAGGTATACAGGTCTGGAGGCCTCATTTCAAGCAGGATGTAGAGCTGCTGGAACGAGTACAGAGAAGGGTAACAAGATTAGTGAATGGAACAAAGGGTTGCTCTTACGAAGAAAGGCGTAAGTTTTGCAAATTACAGTGTCTGGAGACTAGGCACCGGTGAGGTGATCTGATAGAGGTGTATAAAGCCTTGAATTGTGTGATCATGCTCAATGCTGATGGGATTCTTCCTCTTGCTCAGGATAATCGCCTGAGAGGGCATAAATTCAAATTGAGGAAAGATGGTTATAGGACAGATATGTCGAAGTTTGCCTTTAGCCAGCAGGTGGTGGATTGCTGGAACAAAGTTCCATCTGTCGTTGTAGAAGTTGATAGCTTAAATAGATTCAACGCAGAACTTGACAAACATTTGGAGCGAGTGGATGGGTGAATAAGGGGTTTTTTTTTTTTTTTTTTTTGGCTGATGCTATATAAGCTTGCTTTCTTGCATCATGTGCCTTTGTTAATGCTAATACTAATATCGTATACTTTTGGATTTCAGGAAAGCTTCTCATAATGTGGCACATAAATGACTGCTGTACAAATTGGAGCAATGTGGCATTAAGGGCAAGGTGCTGCAGGGATAAAGGGATGATTGAGTGGAAGAAGACAGAGTGGTAATCAGTCAACATTGCTCTTAGTGGGCTAATGTTATCAGTGGCATCTCTTCGGGTTCCGCGTTGGGTAGGGTTACCATCCATCCTCTTTCAACCGGATTTGTCCGGATTTTTTGTCTAAAATTTTTGTCTGGGTGGATATTTATAAATTTGTCTAAATGTCCGGATTTTTATATTATATGCCATTTTTTTATGCAAGCTTGATGAAAACTACAGAGTTACGTTATGCAGAATCATTTTTGGAATAGGAGACGATTCTTCAATTCGAATTTCTGTGTTGACAATTAGGCGGAAGACCCCGACGATGCTCAGTTTAGCGCATTGAGGTTGTTACCAACCTACGCCTGCTTCAGAATTTACGCACATATAAATTTTATATAGTCTAGCAATACAATATTTTGGTTTAGAGAGTAGATAACGCGTGAAGATCAGATGGTGTGCTAGAAAAAGATATATAAATTACAGGAATTCCAGCATGTCAAATAAATATGGACAGTTAGAGGGACTGTTTTCTCTAGAAATTGATTGCAGCACATGAAAACGTGGATTTGAGCTGTGTGCACACCAAATTGATCAAAAGTTGCGTACTGTTGACTAAATTTGGTATTCTTATCAACGATCCAATCAAGAGGCAGACACTAGTTTATTTAATACCAAAGTTTACCTTTTTTTAAAATACTGTTTTTCACTTTAATTACAAAAATATTTATTATCCATCTTTATACCTGTAGGTACTTTTCTGCAATTAGGTTAGTTTAGTTGTGAATGTAAAACATAACCTAACCTTAATAAAATTTATGCTTCACTACTTACAATAAAAAATATTTATTATTATTTCAATTATAAAAATTAATATTATAAAGATTATACTTCCCCTAAAATGCCTAAAAGGAAGTGCATGTTTACAGAAGAGATGAATGGGAAGCTGAACGTAAAGTTTGCAGAATGGGGACATATGTTTCAGTAGCCAATAAAGGGGTTGGTGATTGAAGCATCACATTGAAACTGAGAAGCACAAGAAAGCAGTTCAAGGTGAGGCCTCTTCGGGAAAGGTTTCAGATTTTTTTGTCAAAGCTGTCGGTAAAATAGAATATGATCTGGCTGCTGCAGAGGGTACCTTTGCTTTTCACACTGTTAAACATCATAGTAGTTACAAATCAATGGATTGCACAACTGTCATGTTAAGAAATGTATTTTTTTGATTCTGAGATAGCAAAAAGATTTTCCTGTGCTAGAACCAAGACAGAAGCCATTGTAAACTTTGTACTTGCAAATCATTCTCTTAATTTTACTGTAAAAACTTTAAAAGAAAATAAAAATTGCATACTGTGGGGTCTCAACTGATGGAAGTAATCATGGTTCTGAAAAAATCTTCCCGTTAATTATTCAGTATTTTGATGAAAATGAAGGAGGGTTACAAACAAAATTAATTGAATTACAGAAGATGCCTAATGAGACTGCAGATACCATTTCTACATATGTTAAAGAAACTCTTGAAAAATATGGTTTGTGTGAAAAATGTATTGCATTCACTGAGGACAATTTCAGTACAATGTTTGGAGGACTGAGACAAAATGAAGAAGGGAATAATGACTTTGCAAAATTAAAGAAATTGTTGCATAACAAGACTTTGATTGGGGTGGGCTGCTCTGCACATATTTTGAACAATTGTCTCCAGAATTCCACAGAACTTTGGGAAGTTGATGTAGAGAACATTGTTTTTAAAATTTACCAGTATTTTCATAATTATACAGTCCGGACTGAAGAGCTTAAGGAATACTGTGAGTTTGTTGAGATTGAATATAGACAGCTCCTTTCTCACAGCAAGAACCACAGCATGCTTTGGTTCATGCATTCACTTATGAGTGTATTCCATACACACATACAACGAATTCAAAGGGAAAGTAACTCAGCTGCAGAAGTGCTAGATGTCTTAGTCTCAATGAAAGAAATTATCTTGAAACGGATGGATCACAACTTCATGCCATTAAGAGTAAAGGAAATTCTATACAAAAAACATGATGAAGGACTCGTACTCGAATGTGAAAAATTTTCTAGTGATACAAAAAATCTTTATAGAAATTGCGTGGAATATTTAGATAAGTGGCTTCACCATATGAAATCCATTTCCTGTTTTATATGGATGAAAATGGATGCAGTACCAAGCTGGAACAATGTAGAATGTTCTATTTCCTACTTGATTGACAAAGGGGTAACACAATTGATGATGTTAAGTGTTTTGACCAATTTAACAATTTTAAGAAATTTTTTGAGGGTCAAATGAATAATAAAGACTTTAAAAACATGCTTATACATGAAAATTGGGCCAAATATTTTAGTAATTCAAAAAATATTGAATTCCATTCAGAATTGTTGAAAATTGCCCAGTTTTTCTTTGCAATTCCTCCTCACAATGCAAATGTAGAGAGAGTATTCTCTCTAATGCAAAGTCAGTGGATGAAAGAAAGGAATAGGTTAAATGTCAATTATTCTGTAAAAGGTATTTTGTTTTTGCAGTACAATTTCAAACATATATCATGCATTGATTTTTACACATATTTGAGAGGCAATCCAGAGCTATTGAAAGAAATAATTTCTCAAGACAAATATGAATGTACTAATCCTAAACATCAGTAAATGGAGTTTAGATTGTCTTTATTTTATTATTTGCATAATATATTTGTCCTCTTTTCTGTTTTATATGGATGAAAATCCATTTCCTGTTTTATATGGATGAAAATGGATGCAGTACCAAGCTGGAACAATGTAGAATGTTCTATTTCCTACTTGATTGACAAAGGGGTAACACAATTGATGATGTTAAGTGTTTTGACCAATTTAACAATTTTAAGAAATTTTTTGAGGGTCAAATGAATAATAAAGACTTTAAAAACATGCTTATACATGAAAAGTGGGCCAAATATTTTAGTAATTCAAAAAATATTGAATTCCATTCAGAATTGTTGAAAATTGCCCAGTTTTTCTTTGCAATTCCTCCTCACAATGCAAATGTAGAGAGAGTATTCTCTCTAATGCAAAGTCAGTGGATGAAAGAAAGGAATAGGTTAAATGTCAATTATTCTGTAAAAGGTATTTTGTTTTTGCAGTACAATTTCAAACATATATCATGCATTGATTTTTACACATATTTGAGAGGCAATCCAGAGCTATTGAAAGAAATAATTTCTCAAGACAAATATGAATGTACTAATCCTAAACATCAGTAAATGGAGTTTAGATTGTCTTTATTTTATTATTTGCATAATATATTTGTCCTCTTTTCTGTCCTCTTTTTTAATCCAAGATGAACTTTTTGTCCTCTTTTATTTGCCCCAAAACATGTAAATATCCTCTTTTTATGAGTGCAGAAGATGGTAACCCTAGCGTTGGGTCAATTGTTGTTTTCTATATTTATCAATGATATTGATGAAGCATATCAGACTTAACGTCCAAGTTTGTCGATGATACAAAGGTTGGTAGGGTTAATGACAGTATGCTACTGAAACAGGATCTAGAAAAGTTAAAGATGTGCTGAGAAATGGCACTTGAAGTTTAACATTAATAAATGTAAAGTACTACATATGGGCAGCAGTAACCCCAGAGTAATATACAAACTGTGTGGTACTACACTCAGGGTAGTATAAAATGAAAAATACCCGGGATACTTATTCAGTGACGGCAGCTCATGGGATTTTGTCAATGATATATAAGAATTTTGTTAGCAGGGATAAGGAGGTGATTATCCCATGGTATAAGGTAATGGTCAAGCCACATTTTGAGTACTGCATACAGGTCTGGAGCCCTCATTTTAGGAAGGATGTGGAGTTGCTGGAACTGGTACAGTGAACAACAATGAGACTGATGAGGGAAACAAAGAGCACTCTTACCACAAAAGGCTTCAGTTCTGCAAACTGCAGTATCTGGAGACTAGGCACCAGTGAGGTGATCTGATTGAGGTGTTTAAGGCTTTGAATGGATTGAGCAAGCTCAATGCCAATGGGATTCTTCCTCTTGCTGAGACCACAAACGAGGGGGCACAAATTCAAATTGAGGCGGGATGGTTGCAGAATATATGTGCAGAAGTTTGCCTTTAGCCAGCAAGTGGCTGATTGCTGGAAGAAACTTCCATTTGTTGTGGAAGTGGATAGTTTGTATAAATTCAAGCAAGAACTTGACAAACTATTGGAAGGGATGGATAGATGAAATGGGATTTTTTTCCCTCTTTTGTCTGATGCTGTTTAAGCTTTCTTTCTTGCATCATTTGCCACTGCTAATGCAATGCCAGTACTAGGAATGTATCCCCAATTTACAGGGTGACCAATGACTGAAATAACCGAGAACACACCTGTCAGTTTAACTTCTGCTCCAGGGAAAATAATGGAATCACAGGTAAAATAAGTAATACAGAATCATCTGGACAAGGCTACAGTTATACTTCAGATACAGCATGGGTTTGTTAAGGGGAAATCTTGCTTGACTAAGTGAGGCACTTGCCACAGAAGCTGCGTAAAATAGGCATTGCCAGATGCGCTACTGCATATATATGTGTGTTAAGATATGATATGAATTAGATGCCGTTACAAAGTTTTGCCTCAGGTCCCACAAACACTAGTGCCAGCTCTGCTAATGCTTATGTTTACTAACAAGTTGAATTAAAATAACTAATATAATTTTTGAGTAGATGAACCTGTTATTCGTTAAAAACTTGAAGACAGCTGTAACCAGTTTCAAACCTATGTGGGTTACTCATCACACAACAGATAGCTTCTCTGTTGTGTTGTATGTTGAATAAATATACTGAATCTAAATTAGCAGCCAAGAAGTGTATCTAAGAAATGATTCCAACTCAAACGTTAACTTTTGTTACATGTTTAACATGACCCCTATTACTTACTGGGCTGCATTCACCCAATGAAGAATTTCAGTAAAGAAGTGGGGTACTATTTCAATGCAAGTAGTGAAATAGTTTGAGAAAATAATGCAATGCTGTTATGACTATCTGGGGACTACTTTGTCCCTCCAGTGTCAGTGACAGAGCCTGGGTTTAGGCTAGATATAAATGATTTCACTAGAAGGTGAAGTAAAAATGCATGAATGATGGCTTATTCAGAGCCAGGCTAAAATAACTTATTCTTTGTTTTTCATGTATGTTGATACTCAGTGGTGCAAATTCTGGTTTAATTTCATAGAGTTCATTAATTTCATTCAATGTGTTCAGCCATTACAACAGTCAGGCCATCTGTCACGGATTATTTTACTGAAGTTACAACAGGAATTTTGCTTCCAGGGAGCCAAAAAATAAAATAAAATAATAATCAAAATTCTTAATTATGATTTAGTTTTTCTTTTTTTTTTTTTTAAACTCCGGCTATTCAAATGTATACAGAGTATTTTTAAATATGAAATTCCAGAGCATTAGCAGCACTTTAGCCCAGGTGTTTCTTCCAATCATCAGACAAACTTATATCCTCCAACTGAATGCTTGAAAACTCATTTGATTTCCCCCCCCCACTTCCTCAATCACTTGAACCTTGTCTTTTTGACACTTGTCATCTGCATATTCTAGCATTTTGTACATGGTCTTTAATTGTATCCCTTTCCTTCGCAACTGAATAAACAATTGCTCAGCTTCAGATTAAGGCTAAATATTTGCTGCTTTCTGCTTGTCTAATCATTTCACGCTTTGGCTCAATTACATGAAGCTTACGAGACCCCCTGTTTCTCATCACTATTATCAGCACTTATTTTCCTACTCATTTTTATAAAACAATAAGAGACAAATATGCACTAAAACTGTTAAAATAATTAAACAAACATACATTGCTAGACAGACCAAGTGACAAGCAGTGACCTGAAAAGTGCATTCACTGGTTTGCTGAAGTCCAAAACTCCAAGGACTGCAGCTGAAAGTCAACAGCTGTCTATACATACTTTGATAATTGTTTTCCTGAAGATGATTTAATGCTAAATTGACTGAAAATAGTTCATCTGTGTATATACTGTACTTAACAGGTATCGTGCATGTTGTTTGGGAAAAACTGATGCTGAACTTACCAAGTTGAACTTTGAGTCATCTAAATGAATCAGTTCAAAAGCTAAGCTACATATAATTGTAGAAAGTATAACAGAAAACATTTTTTTTGTAAAAATTTTATTTCTCTCTTTTTTTTTTAATAAAAAAAAAAAAAGAGAGAGAAATAAAAGAATAAAAAATAAAGTTCAAGAGATTGATTGATTTTGATTGATTTGGTAGTTGTTGGCGCATCGGCTTCTGTGGCCATATTGCACCTCCCAAGGTTTTTGCAGTACTTTGATCCAAGCCCGAGGCGGGAATCGAACCCGCGACCTTTGGGTTGCCGGGCAGGTACTTTACCCACTCGGCTAGCCCGGTCGGCAGTTCAAGAGAGTGAAAAAGTTAAAGTGAGAGGCAGAGAGTGAGATAACTAATAGATAATTAATAAAATCTGCATAATAAAAACACATAATTACATAAAAATTGATCAAATAAGAATGCTGCCACACAACTTACAAAACTGGCGTCTCATCAGGTACCAACAGCCAGAATTGCAAGCAAAACAGCAACACTATCTTCATTTCTGATGTAAACCATAAGCCAATGGGTAAAAAGCATAAACATAAATGAGAATAAAATTTAGTTACCAAATTAATGGAAGATGTAAAATAGAAATTACTAGAATTAAGAGGGGGATTTTTTAGTAAACAGCTTGTGAAATTTACAGTTGACACAATGAGGATACGAAATTAAAACTGGAAATAATAACTGAAATTTCTAGAGACATAACAGTTTAGCCTAATACTAGTTAAAGAAAAGAGATTTGAAAACAATTAAAAGTAAGTAGCCTATATTAAAATAAAGGAACATGGATGCAAATGTAGATTATACATAGGCAAAGTTGCAAACAACACCTTGCAATAAAAATGAAATAGAAATATAAAACTAAATAATAGCACCTGGAAATAAATTTTCTACCAAAATCTAGAAATTTCGAAGAGTAAATAACATGGAGTTTGTTTATGCATGAGTAATGCATGCACATCACCACTACTACCAAGGTAGTTTTAATGCATTGTTTTAATTATATCTCATTTTGTGAATACCTTCACAATGAGTTGCCTTGGTATTGCACTACCTCGAGTAATTAATGTTTCACCTATGGAGAAGACTATTGTTACTTATTCTCGGCAGATACCACCACCCAGATGGCACCGTTTCAAGGCTTTCTGGCTCCTCTTTGGTGGGTGGGTAGGTGCCCATTGATGCAATAGTGACAAACCAATTATGAAGTATAACTCCAAAATATGAGAGATGCCTGATGGTGTATGTGGTT
This sequence comes from Mastigoproctus giganteus, assembly GCF_048544385.1. NCBI lineage: Eukaryota > Metazoa > Arthropoda > Arachnida > Uropygi > Thelyphonidae > Mastigoproctus > Mastigoproctus giganteus. The sequence goes on from NC_143580.1 coordinate 72,335,225, forward strand.
TAATCTAAAAGACATTTCTTGGCTAAATGCCTAAGAGTATGAAGAAGTTTGTTTATGCATGAGTAATGCACACATCATTTCTACTACCACGGTGGTTTTAATGCATCGTTTTAATTGTATCTCATATTGTGAATACCTTCACAATGAGTTGCCATGGTATTGCACTACCTCAAATAAGTAATGCTTCAGCTATGGAGAAGGAATAGGGAAATGATGTGTGTGCATTGGTAATGCACACACATAATTTCCATATGGTTTTTTTTTTTATGTTATATGTGCAAAATTTTACTCTGAAAGCAACTGCTGTGCCTTTGGATAACTTTATTCTGCATAGTGCTGCCTTTATATTCTAACAGTGTGAAAGGATGATTAAAAAACAAAACTTCCATTTCACATAATCTATTCCAGACTGTCTTAATATTTGGTTAGGTTATCGATGTACAACTAATATAAGAAACTTACTGATTGTAATGCCTTGTGTATTTAGCTTTTGCACAGATATGCTTAAAAAGATATTAGATTTTCTGTAGTATTGCTGTTAGTAGAATTAGCTCCAATCTTTATTTCATACTTTTTTAGATATATCGCACTCTGCTGCTCACCGTCATTTCTAACAACAAGAAGAAACAGGCTGAGGTCTTTGGAAATGTACGAGGTCTGTCCGGAAAAAATCCAGCCATTTTTAATATCTTGAGAAAGAGTTGAGTGGCCTTGATGTAACTTGCCAGCTCGTCAGAGGAGACCTTACTGTACATACATGAACAGTCACTCTCCCATGGGGCTAGTCAGTCGGCAGTGAGACGCCGTTGAGTGAGCTTGTGTACTGTGACCATTGCCTTCACATTGACTGAGTTAGTAAATCAGCGAATCTGCATCATGTTTTGCTTCAAACTTGGACATTTGTCTGCGGAAACTATTCAAATGATTAAGAAGGCTTTCGGGGATGATTCAATGAGTGAAGCCCAGATAAAAATGTGGTACCAACGTTTCAAAGACAGGCGGGAATCTGTTGAAAGCAATCCACATTCTGGAAGGCCTTAAACAAGCAGAAAACCTGAAAATGTTGAACGTGTGCAGGCTGCAATCAACGAAAATCGGCGATTGACAGTGAGAGAATTAGAAGATGTGGGGATTCCACGGACTATTGTTTCAGAGATTTTGACGGAGGATCTCGGCATGAAACTTGTGGCCACAAAATTTGTTCTGCGGCTTCTGCCACAAGGTCAGAAGGAATTTCGTGCTGAAGTTACACAGGACTTGCTTGAAACTGCTGATAATGACCCAGATTTCCTCAAAAAGGCCATAACCAGAGATGAGTCATGGGTCTCATCTGGCTTCTGGCTTTTCCCAAAGCTAAAATCGCCATTGAAAGGGAGGGGATTTCAGACCATGGATAAGATTAAGGAGAACGCGAGGCAGCTGATGGCGATCCCAAAAAAAAAAAAAAAAAGGACTTTGCAAACTGTTTTGAAAAGTGGAAGCAATGCTGGGATAAGCGCGTGAAGTCCCAAGGGGAGTACTTTGAAGGGGACTAAGGCACCATTGTCGTAGGTAAGTTACTTTTTTTTATATTACACGGCTGGATACTTTCCAGACAGACTTCATATTTTCTGTGACATGTAAAATTTGCTCTGTACTGACCATGACTTAATTAGAATCATGATTTACGAGTTATTTCACTTAAAGGAACAGTCACAACAGACAACCTGTTGTACACAAACAGATTTTAATTCTGCAATGCCTAAAGAATTAAAATGCAGACATAGTGTCTACTGGTGATTATCATAGTCATCACCTCCTATGTCCATAAGAACTTACGTCAGATTACTCAAAGTAATATAAATAACATTGAACACATTTATTCTATATAGCAAAGGACAAAAAGAAATATGCAATACTAATGAAAGTCACAAAAGGATATAATGTTTTTTTTTTTAAATAAATTTTACTGGAAAGTTCTGAGAGCACTTTAGCCATTCAGTAATATTTCATTTATTTATTTAGTATGATGTGATCAATACACGAAGGAACCAGTTTTTTCTTGCTTCCTTTGTGTATCGTGGCCGGGATATCCAACCAACTGGTTGGTTCGGCACCATTGTGATATCCAGCCTGAGGTGGGAATCGAACCCGCGACCTTTGGGCTGCCAGGCAGGCACTTTACCTACCCGGCTAGCATGGTCGGCAATATTTCATTAATTGCGCACGACAACACAGTGGTGCCTTTAAGTTCTAATGCAAGTGACGAACTTCACAAGACATTTGAAATTTGAACAGTGGCCATAACTAAGCATTAAGCATTTTTTTGCAATCACCAACTGTTGAGAAAGTTGTCATCACTCTGAGGGCTTATCCTTGTGGCCATTAGAGCGATGACCAATGTTAAATACTTATTAGTCATTAAGTATGTATCAGATTCTCAGCATATGCCTTGGGCTACAACTAAAGAGGATATGCAAAGATTTTTGTACAGCATTTTTTTTTACTCAGAAAACAACTTTTTTTTTTTATGGCTAACACATTATGTTTGCAACCACTTACAACAGATTTAACTCTACATGAGCAAGATTTTTGCTGTCATTATAACTAGTCACAAGGTTCATCGGCTGCATGGCAAGTTACAATGGAAGCAAAAAATAAAACTTAGCAATCTGTGTTGTGAGAGAAATTGATTAAATTTCTCCATAGTACATTATTAAAATCAAAATGTAACAAAGTAATAAAGATTGCACATAGCTCTTTAGAATTATTCCAAATTATGGGTTAACACAGCTGGACCCACTCAAATCTGGTAATCCGTTATTGGCAAATTTCTCTCTCAGATTGAGATTTTATCTCAGAGCCATGGTTTTTATCATGCTCCAATGACACTGATAAATTTTTTAGGTAATGGGATTGTCTAATTGCTATTTGTGAACAAGATTAGTGATTTACTAATAATAAGCAATGGACTATTCAGTTTCTGAACTTCACAATTCACTAAACATGTTTACTATTTAGTGACTGTTTTTATAACTTTCAGATTGCCATTTGAAAACAATACTAACATTGCAACTTTCATCAGCTTCAATGGCACCTAAAAGAAAATTAAACAATACAAAGGATATAAATATCCTCTGCACTATTTAAGTTTGCTGATGATACAAAAGTTGGCAGGGTGGTTAATGACATTAATCAGGGTAATATACTGTTTTACAGGATCTAGATAAACTAGGAAGATGGGCTGAAAAATGACAATTGAGGTTTAACATTGATAAATATATGGTACTACATTTCGGTAGCACATAAGTAAAAGACCCAGGGATGACTGTGCAGTCCAATATGAAATTTTCTGAGCAGTGGAGTACTGTCACTAAGTCAGTATATGCAGGCACTAAGTCAGTAGGGACAAAGAAGTGATATCCCATTGTATAAAGCAATGGTTAGATCACAACCAGGTTTGAAAACTTAATTTTAGGAAGAACACAGATCTGCTGTAGAGAAGAGCAACAAGATTAGTTGGGGCATGAAAGGTATTCTTACCAGGGAAGATACTGGAATTCTGCAAACTGTGGCATCTAAAAACTAGGAACATTTGTGGTGATCTTACCAAAGTGTTTAATACTTTAAAATGGTAAAATAAATGATGGTAATATCTATGCTCTTTTCTGAGATGGCACACCTAAGGTGACAAACTGAAACTGAAAGATGATGGTTGCTTTCAGCCAGAGAGTAACTGATTGTGCGAATGAACTTCCACATAGAGTTGTGGAAGAGGGTAGCCTGACTAAATTTAAGAAAAGTTTGGGCAAATTATTAGAAAGAATAAGAAAATGAACTGGATTAATTATTGGCTGATGGTTTATAAGCTTTGCTTGCTCACATCATTTTGCCAATATTAATATTCCTTGTGAAATGCATACATAAGTATTTGAAATGTATACATAAATGCATACATTAACCTTTGAGGAAAAAGCTGCATTTCAAAACTGGAACTTCATTAATTTTGTAAAACTTTTCATTTTCCCCCCTTCCAAAATATATTGTTGTTAGAATGGTATATTTTGGAAGGGGAAGGTATGAATTTGTGTCGATTATGGATAGTGAAGGAGAATCTAGAGGAAAAAAAAAAAAAAAAAAAAAAGTCGAAACCTGAAAATGCTGCTTTAGAGAGGGCACTCAGTTTATTTTTTTTGTTTTCTTCAGAGCTAAATTTAGGTGAACCAGTGTTTGGCCGAATGTTGTGTGAAAAAGCATTGGATTTTAATCGAAAATTAATAGGTAAATGAAGATTTTAAGGCAAGCACAGGTTGGCTGAAAAACTTTCTGCAAATGAATCAGCAGCGGTGTCCTTTGAAAAATAAGATTGTTTCAGTTATAGCAAATTATGAGAAAGAAAACACTTATAATGTTGATGAGACAGGCTTATTATGAAAAGCATTATTGAGAAAAATCCTAGCCACTAAAAGAGAAATGCTTGCACCAAGTTTTAAGATGAGAAAAAAGCGAGTTACAATTGCTATGCATGCAAATACCACTGGGAAGCACAGATTGTCCGTGCTTGTTATCAGTAAGTCGAAAAAACCAAGAGCATTTAAAAATTTCTAATAATTTTCCTGTTTTGTATAAAAATCATAAAAAGGCCTGGATGGATGTTTCTGTTTTCTTAGATTGGTTTATAATTTTTTTTTTTTTAATTTAATTTATCTTATTTAATTTAATCGTACTAGAAAAATTATCTGGTTTGATTATCCAGAATATTTGGCTATCCAGAAGAGGTCTGACATCAGTTATTCTGGATCCCTAAAGGGGAGTAGATGTGACACGGAAACTGTTGTATTACCTGAAAATAATAATAATGTTTGCATGTGTTCGTAGATGGTAGTAATGTTGGGGAGGGTTAACATGTTCAACCTTGTTTGTCTGCTTTCCACCTCTCTCTTTCAGTAATGAAAAGACAGTTGTAGTGCGAGTGCTTATACAGTTTATCTATGTATCTATTGCATAGTGTTTGTTTCTTCTGTGTTTTGCTTAGTATTGTATTGTTAATACTGTTAAAGCAGAAGCAAAGGAAGTGTCTGTCTGAACCACCCTAATAATTTCTGATGTGCATATGGATGGTTTACAATAAAAACTCAGAAGAAAATTTTACAGTATTACTGAAAAGGAGCATATTCCTGGTACTTTGGTGTGACATTCTGATCAGAACAAAACTTGGGCTGTACATATGTGCTGTATTACCTACATCACAAAATCTGAGAATGTGGCTAACTGGGAAAATTAAAAGTATGCCTTTTGCTGTTCCTATGGTGTGGCAAGAACTGTGATACCACATTGATGACTGGTATTTCTGAAAAAGCAAGCACAAATATCCTAACATACTATTATATCCTCTACAATAAGGCCTGCTCCATATAATGAAGACCTGACAATACAGATCCCCCAAAACAATGGGATAAAGGAAGCAGTTATGAATGTAGCAAGGATCCTTCTATTGCAGACTTCACTGGACTGTCCACTTCAACAGATTTGAAGTGGGCAGAAAATCCTTTAACCAGAAAATTATGTGCCACACTTGCAGACTTTGCTGGACTGTCCACTTCAAGAGATTTGTACTCCTAACCAGAAAATTATAATTTGCAACACAAAAATTCAGAAGGCAATTTACAGTATTACTGAAGGGGCATATTCTTGGGACTTGGGTTGTAACATTCTGATAAGGAAAAAAATTTGCCCTGATCAGGGCAAGATTAGCAACAACAGTAACACAGCGAAAGTTACTTGAAGCAGAAACTAAAATTACAGTATATTTAAAATTGTCACAAAGTGTTTTCAAAATATTTTGTCATGGAAGTTGGTATGCATTTCTGTAAAAATATTAGCGAATTATCTTCCAAATGAACCGAACATAATCCTATTGAATGGCATATATTTATCAATGCCTCAAAATTAAGTTTAAAAACACTCTTGATGCACAATGGACAGTTCCTCTGCTTCATGTTGTTGGTCTGAAAGAATCATACAAAAGCATGTCCAAAATCTCGATTGCAAAAATGTACCACGATTTTTTTTGCAATCAGAATCTTGGACATGCAGAAAAAAAAAAAAAAAAAAAACAACTGGCAGCTCAAGGTCACAGAGTAAATTATGAATTTTGCATTATATACAACTTTTTTTTATTTGCTTTAAGGTTAAATTTTTATACATTTTTGAATGATTAATTTTATTTAAATATTTTATTTGTGGTTCTAAACAGTGTTAACTGCTCATGTGACTTAATAACAGTACCTAGCTAGTGCAGTAAACTTGAAGATCCTGCACCTTGGCGATTGAGAGGTACCAAATTTAAAAATTTTCCACATTTGAGAGGTGTACCAGTTTCTGGGTCCTTTAAAGATTCTTTAAACTCTGTTTTGGAGTAAAAAGGCACTTGCCATGTTAACTGTTAATTTTCCCTAGTTTTGTTTTGCTTTTATATGGTTATTGACTGAAAGTTGGCCTCTAAGAGCAGTCAGGGAAATAATTTTTGATCTTACTATCTAATATAATGTCAGAATTAAGAATACATTTTTAAATTTCACTTTCATATATTTCTTGCCATTTTTTTAAAAAAAAACTTGAATCTGTACACCAATGCACTGTAAGAGTTTTGATGAGACTGCTGGATGGTTAAAGACATGAGAGCTCATAGAACAGTGAAAAAATATCCTTTTTTCTTTAGCAATTTGTAATAATGCATCAAGAGGCACAAAACCCTTTCCTCTTCATCAACCATGTTACCTGTCTAAATGGTTTTCGTTTCTATATTAAAATTTTGGCAAATAATTAATTAATGATCAATGAAAGTGAAGCAAACAAAAAACCAAAATTCCTCAAGAAATTGCCAAAAGAGAAAGTGGCCTTTCTGCTCTAATCTTTTTAACTGATTCATGGCCTCTGATACTTGTTTAGCGATTAAAGTATAAAATATATTGCTCATCTCTGGAGGAACAGAATTAAGAAAAAGAAAATTGCAAACAAGATAGTACTCTTTTTAATAAAAACGCAGATACAAACTGAGTTAGACTAAATTAAATAAAAATAAAATAAAGCAAAACAGTAGCTTTCGAGTCTAGGCAACTCTTCATCAGCAGAATACAAATGTTAAAAAATGTTAATACAAATGTAAAAAATCTGCGATCCTTTCTCTTGAGGGCAAAAATGCCCATCCCCTCCTTGTTATGCAGGTTGATATATCGCATTACCTGCCATGACTGCAGTGGTTTCTACATCGGGGAATCTGGCAGAAGGCTCCAAGACCGGATCTTGAAACACGAGGGGAATCCAGTCTGGTGATTCAGAGCACTCTCCAGTTGTAGATCACTACTGGTCCTCTCAACACTATCTTGAACCACGCCAGGATATTGAAATCATCGACCACTCACAAAATTACCTTCAGTGTGTATGGCTCGAATCACTCCACATATTCGGTTGCCATGATAATTTTAACTGCAATAAAGGTATATGTATACATCCAATCATGGAGGCAATTATCCTACAATGTGATAAATGCTGGCACGCACCCCCTTGTACATGCTCTGCATTCGCAGCTGCAAGCATCTGGTTCTAACCAGTGATTACTGTTGCTTACACTCATGTCCTGCTTTGTTTGCTTTACATGACCATGTCTGGGAATTCTTTGTTTCATAATAACGCTTGTATTCAGCTGATGACGAGTAACCTAGACTCTAAAGCTACTGTTTTACTTTATTTTTATTAAAGAGTTCCATCTTGTTTGGAATTTTCTTTTTCTTAATTCCATTCCTCCGGAGGTGAGCAATATATTTTATACTTTATACATGGATCCCAGAGTCAAAGGCCTCTTTAATCTTGTTTAGCAATTGTTCATTATTGTTTGTTTCAGTGGAAAATTTACAATTCTTTGTTAATTAGTTATAGCTGTATAGAGCAAAACAGAATTGTTGCAGTACTTCAATAGACTCCATGCAGACTCAGAGAAATTCTACAGACGGAGTGTAAAAACCCTTGCTCAACTACTATCACTATGAAAAATGTTGAAACCATGTACTGATTCATAATCAAAAAGGTAGCTGACACGTTATCTCTAAACAACGGTCAATACCAAACTACAGTCGAAGTGCTTTATAGCAACCCTCTTTTTAACATCCCAACACGTTATAACATCCTATGTGGTTGGTCCTGGCCACTTTCCCATTAACCTAATTCTATTTTACATTCAGTATAACAACATTGAAAATAAAAGGATTTCTCTATAAACCATAAATTTCTACCTCTTAAACTGAAATTTTACTTTTTGATTACAATATTTGCATTTAAAAATGACAGAATGCTTCAAACATATTGAAGTAACTGACGAGCTTGCAGAATGACCATGAGAAATAATTTAAGATTTTGCATGCTCTTACCTTGTAGCATGGTAATGAAATGAACATCGACTAGAAGTTAATATCATTAGTTCGAGTGCATGTTTATCGGTATGGCTCAAAGAAAGTGAGTATCTTTGCCAATCACAGATAAAATTAGGATTTAGAAAGCTGTAGATAATGATGCGGATTCTAGGATTGACATCACCAAACAGTTCGGCATTCCTAAGAATACTCTGTTCACTATTCTGAAAGATCGGAAAAGACAAAGTTTAGAGAAATATGCTGCACCAAGTAGGATTCGAGAATGAAAAGCAAAGTACCCGGATCTTTTTAAAGGTACTTTTGGAATGGCTAATAATGATGAGTGCAAAAAACGTTCCCATAGAAGGTAATCTTTTAAAAGCTAAGGTTGAATTGTTTGTGCATCGAATGGATATTGAAGACTTGTCATGGCCTGTCTTTCAAAAAAGTGTGTAGCGAAAGTGCAGCCGTGACATTGATGAAAAGGAACAGCAGGAAAATCATTTAAAAAAATGTTTTGCTGACATATGACCACAATGATATTTTTAATGCTGATGAAACGACTTTTTTTTTTTAATTGCTACCAGATAAAACACTTACATTTAAAGGGCGAGAAATGCAGTGGCAGATAAAGGGCCAAACAACAGATTAAACATTCTCCCAGCAGCAAACAGAAGCCTCAATGCTTTAAAGACATTACTAAGTATGTATCTGGCAAACCAAAAGGCATTGATGACATCACAAATCAACGGACTTAGATTGTAGGATGAGTGAGGGGAATAGGAAAATTTTGCTGTTTGTGGATAACTGCACCCTTCATTAACCTACATACAATCACTATTCAGTACCTACCACTAAATATGACGTCAGTTCTTCAGCCACTTGATCAAGGTGTAATCCAGTGTTTCAAGAAAAACTACCGAAGAATGCTATTAAACAAAATTGTGCTATGTCTTGAAATCAAAATTCAATGTGAAATCAACATCCTGCAGGCGATGTATTTATGTGTTTCAGCATGGGATGAAGTTGATGAAAAATTGGTCAGCAACTGCTTCAAATATGCTGGATTTACCACCTTGAATGATGCAATGTGTGAATTTTTGCATGCTTCTTCCTCTATTAATTGCGAAGAACAGTCCAATAATAGGAAGAAATATTTGAGCATGTGCATCATCTAAATTTACAGGAAAACTTAAGCTTCAACGATTGCACAGAAGTGGTTGCCTTCTGTGAAAGTACCTACCCGCCCAATGAAGAGAGGCCAATGAGCCTTGAAACAGTACTGTCTAGGTCAGTGGTCTTCAACCTGTTTTTAATAACGGCACCCCTACCATACTGTACACCGTTTTATAATGAAATAAACATAAATGAAAAAAAAAAATAATAAGTTTAAGTAACATAAACCCAAATTACATGGCACCACTGGAACGTTGTTGTTAATGCGGCACCTTAGGTTTCAACCCTAAGGTGCCGCGGCACCCCGGTTGAAAACCACTGGTCTAGGTGGTGGTGGTGGTGGTGGTATCTGGCGAGAATAAGAAATATTAGCCTCCTCCAATGGTGAAGCATTACTTATTTGAGGTAGTACAACATCATGGCAACTCATTGTGAAGGTTTTCACAATATGAGATATAATTAAAACAATGCCAATTTATCTACTTTGGTAGTTCACTATGTACAAATACGATGCAATGGCACTAACCTGTCCACTAGTGAAACTTCGTAGTTTGAGGCTTAAGCCCAAAAAATTGCCTTAGCTTTCTTATTTGTTGTTGATTTTTATGAACGATCGATATAATGTCCTTTTGATATAGAAACTGCTTTTCTCATTCCCCTGGGGGGGGTCGTTATATAGAGCTTCAACTAATATAGTCGAAAAAAATATAAAATAAAATTTACAAACTTAAAGATGATCCACACACACACACATAATTCAAACAAGAGTGCCCTCTCCAAAGACAGCTCTATGTCATCACAAAAGAATTTATAAAGATGGCTACTGCTGAAAAATGGTCACTAACTAACTAATTCTTCCCAAAGAACTATGGCAGTAGAGTTTGAGCGCATAGTGGCTTTGAAAACACGTGTTAAAACTTATATAATGTAGGAAGGTTATTGTTGCCCGAGATACCCCCCCCACCCATGCATAAACTGATAAGTTAAAAAGATGGCAGAATGATGCCTTGATTATAGCAATCTAAATGTATCTTTTTCCTTCCCTAAAATTAAAAAGAAGCATAACTGCATTTTACTTAATATTTCTAAGGGAGGACAGTAATTCTTACCTTTATCATCGCATCACCAATTAAGTTACTATCATTTCCCTCCTCCTCCTCCTCTTCATTTTCTATTTGCAGATCCTCTTCATTTTCTCTGCCTATAAGATCTGCCTCACCTAGATCGACAATTTCCTTTTTGAGCGTTTTGGCATTTGTTGCTGCATATGGATTAAGAATGCCCTTTTTATTGTATGCACGAGTAAATGCTGCTTTAACCTACAAAATTTAAAAACCTTTATTAGTCCTCAATGCATGAACACATGAAACTAATTTTTCTCTTTAATCTTTATTAATCCTTAAAAAATTACAGAATAGTTTAGGACTAAAGCCTCAGGTTGCGTAGGGAATTAACTGACTCCCTATACTTAATGATGCCAATTTATAACTACTTAAGTAGTTGACTATGTACAGAAATGATGCAATTGCACTAACTTGTTATGTCCTTAAAAAATTCAAACGTGTAGAAAAGTATTATATTTATATTGCTCTCTAATGCCCGAAAAATATTTGAATAGCATTTTTAATATGACATTCACATAATAGGATAAGATTTTTTCTTTTAAAAGGTTAAAAATAGTGGCATTTACTGTTTACGTAACAACAAACTCACCACCAGAGGATATGAAGTCTGTCCTATACTATCATATTTGTAACCCATCCATCTGTTATATTATTCAAAAATAATAACATAGACATGTTATTTACCTTAAAACAGAAACTGAATATTGTAAAACACTGCAAAGGACTAATAACAAAATATGGCAATTCTGCCCAAAATATTAAATATAATTTAAAAATGAAGTGTAGAATGAGTTTACTTGTTAAATAAATTTGTCAAATAACTCTACACAAATTAGAACTATGGAAGCCTGGCACACAGTGATGATTGACAGAAAAACTAGCTGATGAACACTTAATGTGTGAATTAGAAATTTTTTATTGAATGATAATTGCTGCTTTTTGACATAAAAGCCGAAAAATAGTTAACTAAACATTAGTAAAACCCAAAATAATAAATATTAAAAAGTGTGCATTTGTGTGTGTGTGTGTGTATGGTGGTAGGGGGGATGATTACTATACATTATGGCTCAAGTGTTACAGCCTCCATCAATGGATTTCGGGGATTTATTAGACTAGGAAAATATTGCAAAAAATGTATTCACATCCACAGGTAACTTGATGGTGACTACAAAGGGAAAAAATTGTGATTGGTCTATGTTTGATGTCTGTGGGAGCGGTATACTCTCGATTACTATTTGCTGGAGTAGGACAGACCACAATTGCATTATAATGATTGGAACTAGCCTGTCTGTTTTGTGCTGGTAGAAGTAACTCTACGTGAAAGAAGGGGGGGGGGTACAGTGTCCAACGTTTTAAATTCCAATCAAAAATGCTTGCCACAATACTTATATAAAAATGGAAAGTTATTGATTCTTTGTTTATATTAGGAAGATATGCATACTGGAATTAATATTTAAAATCAATGAAACTATGGGCTTCATTGATTTCAAATATTTAGTGCTTAGCTTTTATAGTTATCATATTAAATGCGCTGCTTTTAATTATTAAACCACACTTTCAATTAAGCTAACTGTGTATGGCGTAACTATGGAAATGGCGCGTGGTATGCTTGTACTCGTGACTTGGTGTTTGCATGAAAAAAAAAAAAAAAACAGATTTTATTCAAAGGTAGAGAGACTTGTTTTGCTTAAGTGCTTTCTGTTTTTATTTTATTTTATTTTATTTATTTTTTTGCAAGTTAAGGACTTCCACAAAGGGGATCGAAAAGTGACACGAGTAATTACAGACCTATCAGTTTAACTTCTGTTCCGGGGAACATACTGGAATCACTGGTTAAAGAAGCAGTACTGGATCATCTAGACAAGACTGCAGTTACAGTTCAGGCACAGCATGGGGGAAGCCTCGTCTGACCAATTTGATTGGACCATTATGATTTGTTCACAAAGAAATTGAATGCAAAAAATAATTTTGATATCTTATTGGAATTTGGGAAGTACAATGTGTACAGGAAGGATAGACAGGACAGGAAGGGAGGGAGGAGGTGTTATGCTGTTAGTTCAGAAACACAAAATCTAAGGAAGTGCATCCAATTGATGTTGGTGGACAATGCAGCGTTGAGTCTGTTTGGTGTGAAATAAGCACTGGCAAAGGAAAAATTAGAGTAGGTGTGTGTTATAGGCCTAATGAATCTGATGAGTATAATGAGCAATTGTGCAAAGAGAGTGGGCAAGTAAATAAGAATGTCTTATAACGGGGGATTTTAACTTTCCAGATATTGACTGGAACTTGTGGGTTGGTCACTCACACACTAGCAAGACTTTTGTGGATTTATTGGATGACTGTTTTCTACAGCAACACGTTCGAGAGGCAACCAGAGGGAGTAATACTTGATCTGATTATCAGCAGTGATTATTCATGCATAAGAATCTGCAGATAAAGGAACAACTGGGTGACAGTGATCACAATGTACTGATGTGGGAATTACTTAAAGATGTAACTACTATCAAGGCTAAAGGAAAGGGCTTTTGCTTTCGTAAAGTTGACTACACTGGTCTCAGATAGTTTTTAAATTCTGTACAGTGGGATCAACTGATGATGTTACTAAAGTTGAATAAATGGGAAGCCTTCAGGGACTTAATTTTGGAGGCTACTAGGTTTTTCATTACAAATAAGAAATACTGTTCAAGGTTTAGGCCTAAATGGATGTCAGATGAATTAATGAGGCTTGTAGCAGAGAAGAAGAATGTAGGATGCATATAAAGTATCAGGTGACACAGAAGCCTATGGCAGGTATAAACTAGTCTGTAATCAAGTCACAAAGGAGGTTAGGCAGGCAAAGGCAGATTACAAGAAATCTTTGGCAAAGGATGCAAAGAAAAACAGCAAAGAGTTCTTACTTATGTAAACTCTAGAAGGAAAGGGATGAATCAGATTGGACCACTTAACATATATGAGTTGACTAATGATGATCTTGTTCAGGTAGCTGATAAAATGAATGAGTATTTTGCATCTACATTCACACATGAGGAGTCATTCAATGAGTGGAGTGCCAGAAGTTTATCAAAACACTAACAGGGAGCTAAGCGATTTTGTAATAACTGAGAGCAAAGTGGAGGAGAAATTGTTGAAGTTAAACATAAGGAAGGCACCCGGGGTGGACAGGATCTATCCAGTTATATTAAAGGAGGCAGCAAAGGAAGTTTGTTTGTTTGTTATTGGGTTTTTAGGAGCATTAGCAACTAAGGCCATATTGCTCCGGGATATGCGGTGGTCATTCCCTGACCTTTCCGCATCATCCGTATTTGGTGGTGACGGGCTCGAACCCCGGTCTAATCAAGAAGCGTGTGCTATGCACTGCTGCTCCTTCCCACCTGGCTACAGAGGCGCCAGCAAAGGAAGTAAGCAAACTCTTAGCCATAATTATGAGAGCTTCCTTAGACTCAGGGGAGGTCCCCATGGACTGGAGGTGTGCAAATGTATCACCATTTCACAAAGGGGGCTCGAAGGGTGACATGAGTAATTATAGACCTGTTATTTTGACTTCTGTTGCAGGGAAAATAATATAATGGAGTTAATGGTTTAAGAAGCACTGCAGGATCATCTAGACAAGATAGCAGTAATAATTCAGACACAGCATGGGTTTGTCAAGTTAAAGTCTTGTTTGACCAATTTGATTGGATACTATGATGTGGTCACAAAAGAAATGGACGCAAAAAAATATTTTGATATCATATACTTGGATTTTAGAAAAGCTTTTGATACTGTTGCACATGGAAGACTGCTGTACAAATTGGAAAAGTATGGCATTAATGGTAAGTTGTTACAATGGATAAAGGGATGGTTGAGTGGGAGACGACAGAGAGTGGTAATCAATGGATACTGCTCTTCGTGGACAAATGTTGTTGGTGGAGTTCCCCAGGGTTCGGTGTTGGGCCCATTGTTTTGTATATTTATCAATGATATTGATGAAGGTATATCAGGTTTAATGTCCAAGTTTGCAGATGATACAAAGGTTGGCAGGGTTGTTAACGACAGTATGCTACTCCAACTGGATCTAGATAAGTTGGGAAAATGGGCTGAGAAGTGGCAACTGAAGTTTAACATTGACAAATGCAAATTACTGCATATGGGTAGCGATAACCGAAGAGAAACATACCAACTCTGTGATACTACCTTCAGGGAAGTGGAAAGTGAAAAAGACCTGGGGGTAATTGTGCAGTCAAATATGAAGTTCACTGAGCAGTGCAGATGGGCACCAGGGTAGGTCATGGAGTCTTGTCAATGATATATAGGAATTTTGCTAGCAGGGACAGGTAGGTGATTATCCCGTTATACAAGGCAATGGTCAGACTGCACCTAGAGTACTGTGTACAGGTCTTGAGGCCTCATTTTAGGATGTGGAGTTGCCAGAACAAGTACAAAGAAGGGCAACAAGATTGGTGAGGGGAACAAAGGGGGGCTCTCACCAAGAAAGGCTTTACGTTCTGCAAACTGGAGAGGAGGCACTTGTGAGGTGATCTGAATGAGGTGTATAAGGTGTTGAATGGGTTGAGCAAGCTGAATGATGATGGGATTCTTCATCTTTCTCAGACTAAGAACCTAAGGGGGCAGGCACAGTTTCAAATTGAGGAAAGATAGTTGTAGAATAGATGTGCGGAAATTTTCCTTTAGCCAGTGAGTAGTTGATTGGAGGAACAGGCTTCCATGTTTTATTGTGGAAGATAATAGCCTAAATAAATTTAAGGCTGAGCTGGACAGGGTTTTGGAATGAATGGAGGGGTGAAGTGGGAGTTTTTTTTTTTTTTTTTGGCTGATGCTGCATAAGCTTGGTTTCTTGCATTGTATGCCTCTATTAATGCTAATGCTAATATACTTGGATATACTTTAGGAAAGCTTTTGAGAGTGATAATCAATGGACACTGCTCTTCATGGACTAATGTTATTAGTGGAGTTTCTCAGGGGGTCTGTGCTGGGCCAATTGTTGTTTTCTGTATTTATTAATGATATTGATGAAGGTATATCAGGATTAATGTCAAAGTTTGCAGATGTTACAAAGGTTGGTGGGGTTGTTAATGATAGTAAGGATGGTACGATACTGCAACAGGATCTAGAAAAGTTGAGCAGATGGGCTGAGAGGTGGCAACTGTAGCTAATATTGACAAATGCAAAGTATTGCATATGGGTAGCAGTAACCCCAGATTAACATACCAACTGTGGTATTACACTCAGGGTAATGGAGAATGAAAAAAACCTGGGTAATTGTATAGTCAGATATGAAGTTTTCTGAGCAGTGTAGACAGGCAGTAATGTAGCTCATGGGGGTCTTGTCAATGATATATAGGAATTTTGCTTGCAGGGACAAGGAGGTGATTATCCCCCCTGTATAAGGCAGTAGTCAGGCCACACCTTGAATACTGCATACAGGTCTGGAGGCCTCATTTTAGGAAAGATGTTGAACTCGCTAATAGATTGAGTACAGAGAAGGGCTGCTGTTACCAAGGTATGCTTCAGTTCTGCAAATTGCAGCTTCTGGAGACTAGGCACCTTGAGGTCATCAGATTGAGGTTTGAGCATTTGAGGTTTGAGGCTTGAATGGTTTGAGCAAGGTCAATGCTGATGGGATTCTTCCTCCTGCTGAGATTCCACACCTGAAGGGAGATAAATTCAAATTGAGGAAAGACAGTTGTAGAATAGATGTGCAGAAATTTGCCTTTAGCCAGCTTTTTTTTTTTTTGGGCTGATGCTATATAAGCTTGCTTTATTGCATCATATGTCTCTACTAATGCTAATGTTATAATAACTCATTTATTTTAATTAAAAAAAAATAAAAGTTATTATGTAAAAAAAAATCGGAATATTAACTTTCATGAATGAGAGCGGTATAAGACACATTCTATCTACTTGACTGTTTTGTTGATATGAGCATAGGTGGAATTAAAGTTTGTTGAATGGTTTATTTGTATCACAGTTTTTTAACTTAAGATTGTAGTTATCTTCTTTCCTTTTTTGTTTTCCTTGTATTCCAGGACTTATTCATTAGTTTTAAAAGTATACAGGAAACACAGGAGATAGCATTTATCTCAGAGGGCAAACCCAAACCTTACCTACTTGTTGCTTACATTCCAGTAATATTTGTGCTATGAAACTTTTTTGACAATGGAGTCTAAGGTATCTCCTGAGGTTGGGGAAGAGGACAATCCAAGAGGAGAGGAACATTGAATCTGCCAATGTTTCTGTTGATGTTAGCACCTATGCTGTGTTCGATAGACCAGCTTCTATGAACTTGACTAATGGCCTGCTAAGTAGACTTTTATATTTTTTTATTTTTAGGTGTGGTTAGGTACTAGAACAGAATAAAACAGAATCAAACCTGCTAAGTAGACTTTTATATTTCTGAACATCTGTTCAGAAATTTCTTTCAAGTATGCCCTCAAAGGAAGAAAAATGGGACCCCATCAAGTTCTCAGGTACCCAACTCAATGCCATAACTCACAATTGTGCATCATGCAACACATTGACAATCTCCAAGGCAGATCTCACAGAAGGTAGTTTTTGTCAGTTATTCTATTATTGGGGAAAACGGGAAATATGTCATGCAAGAAGGATAGGTGGAATAGGACAGGGTATCTGCTAGAAGCAAAATAGATGATGTTGTAGTAAGGGCACAAAAAGGTGATACTATTGTAAATGTTGACATTAATGATATAAAGAGCAGGAGATCTCAAGATTTACTTAAGTACAGGACAACATTAAGAAAAAGTCGCAAGTTAGGATTGAATTTCAAAGTGTCTGCTCAATCAATTCCGCCCTGGAGAGGATGTGCAAGGCTCACGGGGTAGAATTTTTCTCAACATGGTCTGTGCTTGTGAACAGGAGAGTTTTTTTACAGGGATGGGATACACTTAAATAAGGAGTGCAAGAATATCTGCTGATGCTATTGAGACAGTGTTATGTGGGTCGGAAAACTACTAGCTTGGCTGGGATTCATACACTAATAGATTAACTAGAGCTGCAGGCAGAGGTGAAAGTGATTCTTGTACTGCTTCTATTGGAACATGCAGTAGCCTGGCAAGCAAGGTGCCAGGTATTTCAAGTCATGCTGTAGGTCGTCATGGAACAAGTAAATACATGGGCTGTATTAGGGTAACTAAGAGTAAGGTCAGGTGCATGTATATTTGCATGTACACTATGCTAGAAGCATTATAAATAAATTTGATAAATCTGAAGTACTGATGAAGTCATCAAATACAGACATTTTATGGATATTAGAGACACGGTATCACTCAGACATAAGCAATACTGAATTTGAGTATGGGGAGTACAATGTATACAGGAAGGACAAATGTGTCATGTATTCTTGTTTGTAATCTATGGGGCCCCCTACCCCCAGTTCAATGCTGTAGCTAAATTGACACAGTGATACAAACCTGAAGTGTAGGTTTGTGTAAATGTGATGTACAGTTGTGTTGTTCTGTTGTTGGCCAGCTTCTGGCATTTTGCAGCCAGGCAAGCACCTGGCAAGTAGTCCCTTGACTCCCATACTTAACTGCATGGAGTCACGCCAGGTTCTGTACAGTTGTGTACTGGACCCTGCTGTAACTAGTGACAGCAGTGCCCAAAAATGAGAGAAGTGGATGAAGAATTGGGCTTAGGTGTGGTTAGGTACTAGAACAGAATAGTTAAGAGTACTCCAGAGAAATTTAGAAGAGTAGAAAAAGTGAAAATTGCAATGGACACTAAAGTCCAATTCCCACTCAAGGGAATTGGACTTTAGTGTCCAATTATAATGACAATCATAAGAGCAAGAACATAATACCTGGGATGGGGTATGCAAACTCCCACCCCACAAGGGTGTCAGCAATTCGGACAAGTCTGAAAAAGAGCATTCTACCCAAGACAGGGTTAGCAAAAATCCCAATCCAGCAATGGAGCCAGCATGATTCTTCACTAGGCGTATGCTAGATAAGACTGTTCACCAGCCCTCCAAGAGGGATGGGGGGGGGGGGTCAAGAGACCAGGAGATCCTACTCCAACAGGAGTCAGTAAGAATTTAGTTCAGCAATGGCAAGTTAGCAGAATCCCACCCCGCTACTGGGTCAGCATCAGTCTAGTTCATCAGTCACAAGTAGGTTAGTTGTTATGTGCTTCGAAAAAGAATCTTGTGGTGACTATTGTCTGTATTTTGACAAGGTACTGGACAAAGAAACATCTCTTGAAGTTGTGCCCATGTTGGTGATCTTGCAGCATATTTTGGCCATGAATGTCTAGAATTTAGGGCCTTTGATAGCTATTCCAGGTATTGTACATTTATTTGTAATTTTGGAAAGCTTTATTAGGCAAATACAGAGAAGGCCATAAATTAATCTTTGGTAGCAGTAAGGTTAGGAGATTCTTGGCAATCAGCAATTCAAGTCTGAATTTCAATAGCTGCTTTTAGATCAGTGAAATATGGACATTTATAAAGTATGTGTGTCAAGGATTCTCTGCTTCTGCAGCGACGGTACGGTGTTGGCAACAAGCTGAAATGAAAGAGCTTGTCATTTATGCTGCCATGTTCAGTGAAAAGAAAAGTTGCTTCAAGTCCTGGATTAAACCATTGTAGTTGTTCCTTTGAGTACTGTTGGCAGAAAATTGTATGTTACTCTACCAAGAGGGTTTTGTGTTCTAGTCCTGCTGCTAGCAAATCAAATTCTTGTTTGATACTTTTCTTTTCTTCTTGTATTTGGCTTTGGAAGGTCTAGAGTTCTACAGGAAGGGCAAAGCGGACAGAAGAAGGGGTTATGCTCTTAGTTAAGAAGCATATTAAATCTAATCTAAGGCAGTACATACAGTCCACATGGATAGTCATTGTAATGTTCAGTCGGTTTGGTGTGACACAAGTACTGGGAAAACTAAAATGAGTGTAGGAGTGTGCCATAGGCTTAATGACTGTGATAAGTATACGAAGTAACTATACAGAAAAAGAGAGTAGGCCAGTAATTCCAAATGTCTTATAATGGGGGATTTTAAATTACAGACGTTGACTGAAATTTATGGTTGGTTACTCACAAACTAGCAAGACTTTTGTGAATTTATTGGATGACTGTTTTCTAAAGCAGCATGTTAGAGAGATAACAAGAGGAAGCAAGGAAGCAGTACTCTTGATCTGGTTATCAGCAGCAATTCTTCATGCATTAAGAATTGGTAGGTAAAACACCCACTGGGTTGCAGTGATCACACTGTATTGATGCGGAATTTACTTAAAGACAACTACTGTCAAGGGCAAAGGAAGAGGCTTTTGCTTTCGTGAGGGTGACACTATAGTGGACTTAGTTTTTAAATTCTATGCAGTGGGACCAACTGATGATGTTACCAACAAATTCTAAATAAGAAACATCCAGGAAAATAATCATAGCAGCTAATGGGCTTTTCATACCAACTAAGAAATACTGTTCAAGGCTTAGACCTAAATGAATGTCAGATGAGCTGATGAGACTTTTGGTAGAAAAGAAGAATGCATGAGATACATTTAAATTAGCAGGTGTTTAAATCAACTATTTAAATTTAAATTATAATAGATAAGGTGTAGTCTGCAATCAAGTCACAAAGAGGTCAGGCAAGCTATGACAGATTATGATAAATCTTCAGCAAAAGATGAAAAGAAAAACAGCAAAGACTTCTTTACTTATGTAACCACTAGAAGGAAGGTGATGAAACACACTGGTCCACTTGATATTGATGGTTCAACTGTTCTTGAACATGCTCAGATTGCTGACAAACTGAATAGGTATTTTGCATATACATTCACACATGAGAATTTCTGTAGGAAATGGGAAGACAGAAGTTTATCAAACCCTAATGGGGAGCTAAATGATTTTATGACAACTGAAAGGAAAGTAGAAGAGAAACTGTTGAAGTTAAATATAAAAGACAACTTGGGTGGATGGGATCTATCCAATTATATTAAGGGAGGCAGCTAAGGAGGTACAGAAACCCTTAGCCATAATTATGAGAGCATTCTTAGATTCAGAGAAGATCCCCATGGAATGGAGCTGTGCAAATGTATCCCAAATTCACAAAGGTGGATCAAAAGGTGACATAAGTAATCAGACCTATTGGCTTAATGTCTGTTTCAGGGAAAATAATGGAGTTGCTGGCTAAAGAAGTAATGCAGTAAAATACAAACAGGAAAGTAATTGTACTGTAGTTAGAGCATGAATTTGTTAAGGTGCAGTCTTGTCTGTACAATCTGATTGGATAATATGATGGGATAACAAAGGAACTGGTTGTAAAAAATAATTTTGATATCATATATTTGAATTTTAGAAGGATGGCCTTTGATACTATTGTACAGCAGTCTTTTATGGGCAAAATGGAGCATTGTGGCATTAAGGACAAGTTATTGCTACGAATAAAATACTGTTTGAGTGGGAAAAACTAGAGAATGGTTATCAGCAGGCAATGTTCTTCGTGAATCACTTTCACTTCAGTGAAAGTGATCACTTCAACAATCACTTTCACTTCAGTGAAAGTGATCGTTGGAATATCACAACGTTATTAACGTAGTCTCCCAATGTTTAGTGCTAGGCCCATTGTTGTTTTCACTATTTATTAATGATACTGATGAAGGTATATCATGCTTAATAACAGTTATCAAGCTAAGCTACTGCAACAAGATCTAGAAATAGGCTGATGGGCTGAGAAATGGCAGTTGAAGTTCAACATTGACAAATGCAAGGTACTGCATCTGGGTAGCAGTAATTCCAGATTAAAATGCCAACTGTGTGGCATTACACTCTGAGTAGCGGAAAAAGAAAGAAACTTGGGGGTGAGGATAATGGTGAAGTCAGATACAAAGTTCTCTGAGAAGTACAGACAGACAGCCAGGACAGCTCATGGGGTTATGTCAATGATATACAGGAATTCTGCTAGCCTGGGATAAGGAGGTAATTATCCCTGTATACAAGGTCATGATTAGGCTGCATCTTGAGTACTGTATACAGGTCTGGAGGTCACATCTTAGGATGGATGTAGATCTGCTGGAACAAACTCCGAGATGGGCAATGAGATTAGTGAAGGGTGCTCTTACCAAGAAAGGCTTCAGTTCTGTAAATTGCAGCATCTGGGGCCTATGCACATACGAGAAGATCTGACTGAGGTGTTTATGGCCTTGAATGGATTGAGTAAGCTCAAAGTTGATGGTATTCTTCCTCTTGCTGAGACTACACATGAGAGAGACATAAATACAATCTGAATAAGGATGGCTGCAGGATAGATGTGCAGAGTTTGCCTTCAGCCAGCAGGTGGTTGATTGTTGGATCAAACTTTGATCTGTTGTTGTGGAAGTGGGTAGTTTAAATGAGAGGAGTGTTACAGGCCAAATGACTATATGAAGGATCATGGGGTAGAATTTTTTTCAGTGTGGTCTGTGCTTGTTGACAGGAGAGATTGCTTCTACAGGGATGGGATACACTTAAATAGAAAGGGTGCAAGAATATTTGTTGATGCTATCAAGGCAGAGTTAGGTGGGTTGGAAAACTGCTAGATTGGGGGGATGGGATTCACATACTAATGGATTAACAGAAGCTGCAGGCTTCAGTGAAAGTGATTCTTGCACTGCTTCTATTGTAATGAGCAGCAGCCTGGAAAGCAAGGTGCTAGGGATTTCCAGGACTGCTGGAGATTATCATGGAACAAGTTAATGTTATCCTAACATGGGCTATGTTAGGATAACTAAGAGCAAGAATAGGTACATGTACATGCATGTACACCAATGCTAGGAGTATAGTTAATAAATTTGATGAGTTTGAAGTGCTGGTTAAGACATCAAAGGCGGATACTGTTGGGATATCAGAGATGTGGTATCACACAGATATAAGCAATGCAGAATTGGATATATGGGGAGTACAATTTGGTCCTTATGCTCACAGCAGAACAAACACTGCCCCTTCACAAGTTGCACTGATACTTTCAAATAAATTACATCTCCAAAAGGTTAACTCCCATTTATTAAATAACCAAAAAAAAGCAAGTATAACTTCAACTACAAACAAACATAATTCAAAGCTTCCAAACCAGCATGAACATGTGCTGCAACAAGTCAGCATCCATTTTACTGCCCAACTTCAAACTAACAGAACCAACTTTTCTTCTCTGTCACTTATTCCTTTAACTTCCATTTTCTGGAACAACCTTCCTCAAAATTACAATCTACAGAAATTAAAGTCTAATGTCAACAAGTATCTTCTCATCTTTCATCCCATGCAGGGTACTAAGTACTATAGGTTCTAACACCTTCCATGTTCGGGTTTTCATGGGGGGGGGGAAAGGGTGTCAAACAAAGATTATTAGAAAGTATTTTAATTTATATGCGATACCTACTGCTAACTATGCCCCTTCTGTTTGGGAATTTGATAGTCCCTCCTGTACTAAATCTGTTTCAGCAGTCAAATATTGGATCCTCAAAGCCTTTAAGCTTAAGACTAATGTTTACGATATTTTTTCCCGAACAAATTTGGTATGGAATCTTGACTTCACCAATCTTAGGCTTGTTTGTAGAATTTCTGCATTGGAGAAACAGGATCATTACTGGTAGAGATAATATCATTACTAGTCTCAGGGTTACTAACAGCCCCACCATCATGAAGGTGGAAGCAGGGAATTTGGTTTTTGCAGAACAACTGAACTTCACTGATGTTCAGTCCACTTGATTCATAAGCATCAACCGAATATCAGTTTCATTAGTGTTTTTAGATTCCCAAGTAGCAAGCCCAAACTGTACCTGAGTGAATGTCTGCGACAAGCCTCTGGTAAAATGCTAAGTGCTACTGAGTTTTCTGTATTTTATTTGCTGGTGAAACATGTATTTTTTACTTTAATTTTCTAAATCTAACCAAATGGTTATTTTGTCACTTTTAGTATTAGTAGTGATAAATGATGCAAGAGAGCAGGCTTATATAGCATCAGCCCCAAAAAAAAAAAAAAAACCACCTTTCCATATCATCTATCAACCCCCTCTAACAGTCTGACTAGTTCTGAATTTATTCAAACTACTCACGTATACAACACCAGATAAAGAGCGTAAGGAAATCTGGTAAATTCCTTCACAAATTATAAGTTATGTGTTAGTGAAACAGGTACTGTTTTTTGTTTTCTCTTCATATATACTGTATATATTATTATTATTATTAAAACCAGCATGTTATGCAGTTAATTTGCTTATATGTAACTTAAATGCCACAGCATTGTTGAAAAATTTTTCTGATGGCAGTTCACTGGCCACTTTCATATGAATCATCAGTCAGTTTCTTTGATATACAATTTCATCCAGTGAAGTTACTTCTTGAAATATTTGGGAATATCAACCTAATTTGATGACTTCCACAGCAGATTGGATTTTCTATTATTTTATCATTATATTAAATTAGTGTCTATAGTAGAGTACTAATTATTATTTATATCACCACAATGGTTTGAGAATGCAATTTTTTGCTTGTATATTAACTGAAATGTTAAATCTTTATACAGTTTTTAACTGAATGACTAAGTATCATACAGTATTTGCACAGTTGCTATAAGAAGAGAATTTGATTAATGCATGTAAAATAAGGGGCTAATTTTATGTGTATGTGGGGAGGGAGGTTGTTTTTTGTGATTCCATTACCAGGAATATACTGCTTTAGCTGTCAGATTGACCATACAAAATTATATTTATTGAGGCAGACAGGCAGAGAATAAAATGTCTTTGGGAGGGGAAGAGTTGCATAGAGATGGTAATGATGGAATATATAGGTGATATGATAGGTGGAACAGGACCAGGGTATGTCTGCCAGGGGCAAAGGTTGATGACGTTGTAGAGCGAATATAATCTTTTAAGGGCACAAAAGGTGATATAGTTGTACACGTTGGCACTAATGATATTAAGAGTAGGAGACCGGCAAAATTACTTAACAAGTACAGGTCACTGTTGAACAAAAGCCGAGAATTAGGGTTGAATTTGAAAGTGTCTGCAATTCTGCCCAGACACGATAGGAGGGAGTATATGATGAGAGCCTTGTCGATCAATTCGGCCCTGAAAAGATTGTGCAAGGCTCAAGGGGTAGAATTTTTTTCAGCCTGGACTGTACTTGTTAACAGGAGAGATTGCTTCTACAGGGATGGGATACACTTAAATAGAAAGGGTGCAAGAATATTTGCTGATGCTATCGAGGCAGTGTTAGGTGGGTCGGAAAACTGCTAGCTTGGGGGGAGACAAAGACCAATAGATTGACAGTAGCCACTGGCAGAGGTGAAAGAGATTCTTGCACTGCTTCTATTAGAATGAGCAGAAGCCTGAAAAACAGCATGATATTTCAGAGACTGCTGGGAGCCATTGCGGTACAAGTAAACACATGGGTTGTGTTAGGGTAGCTAAGAATAGAAACAGGTGTAGGTATACTTGCGTGTACACCAATGCTAGGAGTTTAGTAAATAAATTTGATGAATTTGAGGTATTGCTCAAAACATCAAAGGCAGATATTGTTGGGATATCAGAGACATGGTGTCACACAGATATAAGGGATGCAGAACTGCAATTTGGGGAGTACAACGTCTACAGAAAGGATAGACAGGATAGGAAGGGGGAGGGGTTATGCTATTAGTTAAGAAACACATAAAAAGCAAGGAAGTGAAGCCAGTCGACATCGCTGGACAGTGCAGTGTTG
Source organism: Mastigoproctus giganteus (assembly GCF_048544385.1). NCBI lineage: Eukaryota > Metazoa > Arthropoda > Arachnida > Uropygi > Thelyphonidae > Mastigoproctus > Mastigoproctus giganteus. The sequence goes on from NC_143580.1 coordinate 72,360,593, forward strand.
GATCAGTTTGGTGTTACATAAGCATTGGGAGATCTAAATTGAGAGTAGGAGTGTGCTATAAGCCTAATGACTGATGAGTATAATAAGAAACTGTACAGGGAAATAGTGGGCCAGTAAATCAGAGAGTCTTATAATGGGAGATTTTAATTTCCCAGATATTGACTGGAATTTGGGGGCTGGTCACTCACACACTAGCAGGGCTTTTGTGGATTTATTGGATGATTGTTTTCTACATCAGCATGTTCGGGAGGCAACTAGAGGGAGTAATACTCTTGATTTGATTATCAGCAGTGATTCTTCATGCATTAAGAATCTGCAGATAAATGAACCACTAGGTGGCAGTGATCACAGTGTGCTGAAGTGGGATTTACTCAAAGAGGTAACTACCATTAGGGGTAAAGGGAAGGGTTATTGCTTCCGTAAAGGCGACTACGATGGACTGAGACAGTATTTAAATTCTATACAGTGGGACCAACTGATGATGTTACCAACAGCAAATCCAAAATGGGAAGCATTCAAAGAACTTATCTTGGAAGCTACTAGGCTTTACATACCAACAAAGAAATATTGTTCAAGGTTTAGGCCAAAATCGATGTCAGATGAACTAATGAGGCATATGGCAGAGAAGAAAAATGCATGGGATACTTACAAATTAACACATGACACAGAAGCCTATGACAGATACAAGTTGATATGCAACCAGGTTACAAAGGAAGTTAGGCAGGCGAAGGCAGATTACGAGAAATCCTTGGCAAGGGATGCAAAGAAAAACAGCAAAGAGTTCTTTACTTATGTAAACTCTAGAAGGAAGGGGATGAATCAGATTGGTCCACTTGATATTGATGGGTCAACTGTTGATGATCCTGCTCAGGTAGCTAATAAACTAAATGAATATTTTGCATCGACATTCACACATGAGGAGTTATTCAGCGAGGGGAATGCCAGAGGTGTATTCAACTCTAGCAGTAAGCTACAGAATCTTGAAATAACTGGGAGTAAAGTGGAGGAGAAACTGTTGAAGATATACACAAGAAAGGCACCCAGGGTGGATGGGATCTATCCAGTTATATTAAAGGAGGCAGCAAAGGAAGTAAGCAAACCCTTAGCCATAATTATGAGCGCTTCCTTGGACTCAGGGGATGTACCCATAGACTGGAAAAGTGCAAATGTGACCCCAATTCACAAAGGAGGATCAAAGACTGACACAAGTAATTATAGACCTGTGAGCTTAACTTCTGTTCCAGGAAAATTAATGGAGGCACTGGTTAAAGAAGCACTGCAGGATCATTTAGACAAGACTTCAGTTATAGCTCGGACACAGCATGGCTTTGTTAAGGGGATGTCTTGCCTGACCAATTTGATTGGATACTATGATGCAGTCACAAAAGAACTGGATGCAGGGAATAGCTTTGATATTATATACTTGGATCTTAGAAAGGCTTTTGATACGGTTGCACATGGAAGACTGCTACACAAATTGGAGCAGTGTGACATTGGAGGCAAATTGCTGCTATGGATAAAGGGGTGGTTGAGGGGGAGAAGACAGAGAGTGGTAATCAATGGACACTGCTGCCGACCGGGCTATCCGGGTAGGTAAAGTGCCTGCCTGGCAACCCAAAGGTCGCGGGTTCGATTCCCGCCTCGGGCTGGATATCACGATGGTGCCGAACCAACCGGTTGGTTGGATATCCCGGCCATGATACACGAAGGAAGCAAGAAAAAAAAAAAAACTGGTTCCTTCGTGTATTGATCACATCATACAAAATAAATAAAAAAAATGGACACTGCTCATCGTGGACTAATGTTATTCGTGGAGTCCCTCAGGGCTCAGTGTTGGGTCCATTATTGTTTTCTGTATTTATAAATGATATTGATGATGGTATATCAAGCTTAATGTCCAAGTTTGCAGACGATATAAAGGTTGGCAGGGTTGTCAAGGACACTACTGACACTATGCTGCTGCAACAGGATCTGGAAAGGTTGAGCAGATGGGCTGAGAGGTGGCAAATGAAGTTTGACATGACAAATGTAAAGTACTACACATGGGAAACAGCAACCCCAGAGCAACGTATCAGCTCTGTGGTACTACACTGACAGTGGTGGAGAATGAAAGGGCGCCTCCGTAGCCAGGTGGGCAGGAGCAACAGTGCGTAGCACACGCTTCTTGATTAGACCGGGGTTCGAGCCCGTGACCACCAAATACGGAGGATGCAGAAAGGCCAGGGAATGACCACCGCATACCCTCGGAGCAATATGGTCTTAGTTGCTAATGCTCCTAAAAACCAAATAAACAAACAAACAGAGAATGAAAGGGACTTGGGGGTGGTTGTGCAGGCAGATATGAAGTATTGTCAATGATATACAGGAATTTTTCCAACAGGGATAAGGAGGTGATTATTCCCTTGTATAAGGCAATGGTCAGGCCACACCTAGAGTACTGTATACAGGTCTGGAGGCCTCATTTCAAGAAGGATGTAGAGCTGCTGGAACGAGTACAGAGAAGGGCAACAAGGTTAGTGAATGGAACAAAGGGGTGCTCTTATGAAGAAAGGCTTAAGTTTTGCAAATTACAGTGTCTGGAGACTAGGCACCAGCAAGGTGATCTGATAGAGGTGTATAAAGCCTTGAATGGTTTGAGCATGCTCAATGCCAATGGGATTCTTCCTATTGCTTAGAATAATCACCTGAGAGGGTATAAATTCAAATTGAGGAAAGACAGATGTAGGATAGATGTGCGGAAATCTGACTTTAGCCAGCGGGTAGTTGGTTGGTGGAACAGACTTCCATCCCTTGTTGTGGAAGTTGATAGCCTAAATAAATTTAAGGCTCAGCTGGACAGGTATTTCGAACCAATGGAGGGGTGAAATGGGAGTGGTTTTTTTTTTTTTTTTTTTGGCTGATGCTGCATAAGCTTGCTTTCTTGCATCAAATGCCTCTACTAATGCTAATGCTATACCACAGATGCCCATGATGTGAAATAAACTGCTTAGGAAAATTGATTAAAAACAATACTTAATGTTCCTTTATTTTATTCAAAAAGTCAGGTAGTTGAGAAATTAAGAATTAATAGTAAAAAAGGCAGCTGATGCCTTCATCATCTAACGTCACTTGACAATGATACCACGAAGTTTAAATTTCATAAAAATATTTGTGTGTGCAAGTGGATTTCAGCTAGGTGGTCCCTTCCAAATTACAAAACAGCAACACTCCCAGCTATTATGTAAAACTATCAATACCAAGTATCATATAAAGAGTGACTCTGCCAGTGGTTCTAAAAGTGATTCTTGCAATGCTTCTATTGGAATGAGCAGCAGCCCGGAAAACAAGTTGCTGGGGATTTCAGGGACTGCTGGAAGTCATTGCAGAACAAGTAAATACATGGACTGTGTTAGGGTAGCTAAGAATAAGAACAGGTGCAAATAAATTTAAGGGTGAGCTGGACAAGCATTTGGAATGAATGGAGGGGCAAAATGGGAGGGTTGATTTTTTATTTATTTATTTATTTATTTTTTTTTTTTGGGCTGATGTTGCAAAGCTTGCTTTCTTGCATCGTATGCCTCTACTAATGCTAAACTTGCGTGTACACCAATGCTAGGAGTTTAGTAAATAAATTTGATGAATTTGAAGTGCTGGTCAAAATGTCGAAGGCAGATATTGTTGGGATATCAAAGACGTGGTGGAGATTTTCATTTTCAACAGTCAAACCATTGATATCAAGTGGAAATTGATCCACTTGATATCAATGGTTTGACTGTTAAGGACCCTTCTCAGGTAGCTGACAAACTAAATGAGTATTTTAGAGTTATTCTGAACTCCTGAATGAGGAGTTATTCAGGGAGCTAAATGATTTTGTAATAATTGAGAGCAAAGTGGAGAAGAAATTGCTGAAGTAAAGCATAAGAAAGGCATCTGGGGTGGATGGGATCTATCCAGTTATATTAACGGAGGCAGCAAAGGAAATAAGCAAACCCTTAGCCATAATTATGAGAGCTTCCTTGGACTCAGGGGAGATATGCAAATGTGACCCCAATTCACAAAGGGGGATCACCAAAGGGTGACACAAACAATTACAGGCCTGTTAATTTAACTTCTGCTCCAGGGAAATTAATGGAGGCAGTGGTTAAAGAAACACTGCAGGATCATCTAGACAAGGCTGCAGTTATAGTTCAGACACAGCATGAGATTGTTAAGGGGAAACCTTGTTTGAATAATTTGATTGGATACTACAATGAGGTCACAAAGGAACTGGATGCAAAAAATAATTCTGATATCATATACTTGGATTTCAGGAAAGCTTTTGCACATGGAAAACTACTGTATAAGTTGGAGTAGTGTGGCATTAAGGGCAATTTGCTGCTATGTTATTATTTGGTTTTTAGGAGCATTAGCAACTAAGGCCATATTGCTCCGGGAATATGCGTTGGTCATTCCCTGACCTTTCCGCATCCTCCGTATTTGGTGGTGACTGGCTCGAACCCCGGTCTAATCAAGAAGCGTGTGCTACGCACTGCTGCTCCTTTCCACCTGGCTACAGAGGCGCCTAATTTGCTGCTATGGATAAAGGAATAGTTGAGGGGGAGAACACAGAGAGTGATAAACAATGGACACTGCTCTTCGTGGGCTAATGTTATTAATGGTGTTCCCCATGGGTCCGTGATGAGCCCATTGTTGCTTTCTGTATTTATAAATGATATTGATAAAGGTATACAGGGTGTTTCAGTTAAACGTTTCAGAACTTCTAAGAGGGGTAGGGTACATCCTGACAACTCGAAATCATATACCAATGGGCAGAATCAAAAATTCCGAGCTTTAGTGCAGGGAATCTTAATTTCGCACAAGAACGCCAAGTTAGTAGGATGGATGATTACACGAACGCAGAGTTAGCCAATATGCATTTGGTGTACGGGGCTGCAAATTGTAGTGGGCCAGCCGCACAGCGTTTGTACGCGGAACGATATCCGACGAGACGTATTCCCAGTCATAATTTCTTTGCAAGACTGCACCAGAGGTTAGCTGAGAGAGGTTCATTTGAAAGAGCTGACAGGGACAGGGTAAGAACAGCACGGACTCCAGCCATCGAACAGAATGTGCTGCAGCATGTACAGGGGAATCCAAGAACGAGTACACGAAGTCTAGCAAACGCAGTCGGGGTTTCCCATTGCAGCATCTGGAGGATTCTCCGAGAACAAGACATGCATCCGTTTCACGTGCAGCGTGTCCAGACACAGCAACTGGAGGATTATGCACCTCGTATTGCTTTCGCACAGTGGTACCTTGGAAAATGTGCTACAAATCCCCTTTTTCCTGCTGAAGTGTTGTTTTCCGATGAGGCATCCTTCACAAGGGAAGGAATTTTCAACACGCATAACGACCATATCTGGGCGGTCGAGAACCCGCATGCAATACGACGTCGTGCAGCACAGATTCGATTTTCGGTCAATGTATGGGCCGGTATTATGGGAGATCACCTCATCGGACCTTACCTGTTACCGTGTCGTCTAACCGGACCTATCTACTTGATCTTTCTGCAGCAAGTATTGCCACAACTTTTGAGAGATGAACAGATTTCTGCATCGACGCAACAGACAATGTGGTTCCAACACGATGGAGCCCCTGCCCATTATAGCGGAGATGTTCGTAACTACCTGGATGTCACATTTGGTCAACAGTGGATCGGACGTGGTGGTCCCGTGCGTTGGCCTGCTCGGTCACCCGACCTATCATGTCTTGATTTTTATTTCTGGGGTCATATGAAATTGCTAGTTTATGACACCCCTGTTGACAATGCTGAGGAGCTGGTTGCAAGAATCGCAGTAGCTGCCGAAGAAATTCGAAATTCGCCTGGAGTATTCCAGAATGTTCGGATGTCCATGCGTCGGAGATGTGAGGCGTGCATTGTAGCCCGTGGAAGAAACTTCGAACACTTACTTTAATCCATGTACCTTTTGCTTCTTTTCATGTACTATTAAAACGATTTCTCACTTACGGTCTCTTTTCTTTATGGTGCTTCTATGTACAACACCGCTTCAGGAAAGCATTTCCGACCCCACATTGCTATATGATTTCGAGTTGTCAGGATGTACCCTACCCCTCTTAGAAGTTCTGAAACGTTTAACTGAAACACCCTGTATATCAGGCTTAATGTCCAAGTTTGCAGATGATACGAAGGTTGGCATGGTTGTTAATGACACTAATGATAGTAGGCTACTGCAACAGGATCTAGAAAAGTTGAGCAGATGGGCTGAGAGGTGGCAACTGAAGTTTAACATTGACAAATGTAAAGTACTGCATATGGGAAGCAGTAACCCCAGAGTAAAGTATCAACTGTGTGGTACTACACTCAAGTTGATAGAGAATGAAATAAACCTGGGGGTAATTGTGCAGCCAGATATGAAGTTTTCTAAGCAGTGCAGACAGTCTGCAAGAGTAGCTCATGGTGTCGTGTCAACAATATAGAGGAATTTTTCTAGCAGGGATAAGGATGTAATTATCCTCTTGTCTAAGGCAGTGGTTAGGCCTCACCTTGAGTACTGTATACAGGTCTTGAGGCCTCATTTTAGGAAGGATGAAAAGAGCTGCTTGACCGAGTACAGAGAAGGGCAACGAGATTGGTGAATGGAACAAAGGGTTGCTCTTACAAAGGAAGACTTAAGATCTGTAAATTGCAGTGTCTAGAGACTAGGCACCTGCTAGGTGATTTTATTGAGGTGTATAAGGCCTTGAATGGAGCGAATCCCATCAGCAAGCTCAATGCTGATGGGATTTGTCCTTTTGCCTATGTTAATTGTTTGAGGGGACATGAATTCAAATTGAGGAAAGACAATTGTAGAATAATGTGTGGAAATTTGCCTTTAGCCAGCGGGTAGTTGATTGCTGGAACAACCTTCCATCTGTCATTATGGAAGTTGATAGCTTAAATAAATTCAAGGCATAACTAGACAAACATTGGGAGTTAATGGATGGGTGAAATGGGAAGTTACCATTGCTAATATGGATACAAAATGCACAAACAGTACACAAACTATAACTGATCAGGAACTCAAACTAAATAGCACTGCTGAGAGTATTAGTAATGGCCACATGGTGCAAGGAATTAAAATAAATAAATAACAATAATAATAAAATAACAAAAAAATAATAATAATAATAATTAATAAATAAGAGAAAAGGAAATGGACAATCTAAGCGTTTCCCTCCTCCCACAGGTAATTATCCAGCTGACCTTTGAATTTCTCCAAACTGTCAGCCTCTACAACCCATGTAGGCAACTTATTCCAGTAATTTATAACTCTCTGGCTAAAATAAATAATAATAATAATAATTTATTATTATTATTATTACAGGTAATGTTCAACAGGAAAGACATAAATAAATTGGAGTGTTTTTACATTTCTTTACAGAAGACTTCGAAAAGCATCACTACCTATAATATATAATTGTGAACATTTTTACAATTAAATGAGAAGAGAAAAGAAAAATGATGAGATACATGCACAGAAATTTACAAACTATTTGCCAACTGCTTCCTTTAACATTTGTACATTATTTTCATGTTGGTGTTTTTAAAATCCAGGAGTTGAGTGGAAGGTAACTTGAATCAGACATCCTTGGTGATGTGTTCAATTAGTAGTTTCTTGAATTGATTTAGTGAGGTGACATTTTTGATTTTTGCAGGAAGTTTGTTCGAAGTTTTAGCACCTTTGTATTTTATACTTTTCTGACCTATAGCTTTTCTGAAAAGCGGAATCTTCAGGTTGGCTTCATTTCTTAGATTGTATGATATTTCTTCTTCATCTGTGGTTATGAAAAAGGATCTGAAGAGTGGGAAAAAGTCTGCTGTCTTTACAGAATTGTAAACAAGGATCGCCTCGGCTTTCTGCAATAGCTAGCTGGTAGATGCTCTGGAGTCTCACTTCCTTGTATCTCGAATCGATGCATTCCAGGAAACACCCAAAATTGAACGAACACATTGATTGAGAATGGAGTTGACTCTCGCAAGGTTTCCTGCAATCCAGTCTAAATATCTCACCCCTCCATAACTTGAAATTATGGCCCCTTGTTCTAGAATCATTTATAACCGTGAAAATTTCATCCTTTTCATTTTGCTTATGCCTCTCAGAGCCTTAAACACCTCAGTCAAGTCTCTTCTAAGGTGCCTAGTTTCCAAGCTCTGTAACCTACATATTCGAAGTCTTTCCTCATATGGACACCCTTTTTAGCGTCCATTTTGAGAGGCATTACTATGCAGTGTGCAGCTAAGAATAACTCCCTGTCAGAAAATAATAGTTCCTGAAGAGAATTTTTATAAACAATATTTCAATAAACTTCAGTTAATTAGAACTAAAGAATGGATGATCCCTTTCCCGTAACAAATTATACTTTCCCAAAATTATATACTTTATGCATAAAGTGTATAATTTTGTAATATTCAAGAAATGATGCTTTCGATCTTTGTATTTTACAGCTATGGACACAGGAAACTTGTGCCAATGCAAACAGCTACAGAAAATTAACACACATGTACTCATGGACAGATTATTCTAATAACACAGATTACTCATGGACATGAAAAATAACTTTTTCATACCCACGAGTAATGAACAGATAGCTTTCAAAATTGCTCCTTATCATATACTGGAAATGCTTTGCAGTATTGTAATTAACATTTCTTGTTAATTACAGTATTGCCAAAAAGTCGATTTAAATCAAAGAACACACTTTTGAAGGCAAGCACCTTGAAACTGCAGTTGATTGGAAAAATAGAATTGAAAAGCTTTAAATTTTTTACCTTCTTGATGGGGACTCTCAGGCACTCCTTCCAATGGGTAATACCTCCCAAAGTGTTTGGAGTAAATAGTGGTATTCCAGGGGGAAATATGCACAACTCTGGGAGGTGGACTGTATTCGCAACCTTTAAGTTTTCTGCAGAAGAATATGCCCAGTATTTCTATGGCTGCCTACTATCTGCAACCGCTGGTATATTTGCTGAAAGTGTTCCCCATCTACATTGATTCCCATATTTCTTCAGGCTTTTTTAGTGTTTCTCCAGCCTTTAATTACTCAGTTACAACTCTCCCTCCCACCTCTCTACCTTCTCTCTCTCTCTCTCTCTCTCTCTCTCTCTCTCTCTCTCTCTCTCTCTCTCTCTACATATCTTTTAGTTACATTTTACCTGTCATAGTGCATGCTCTATCCTGGTTCCAATGACACAGTGTCACATCATTGCATTTTGCTGTTTTATTCTTTGTATTTAATGATCCTGCAATTATACTCTTGGCTCAGGGCCATTTTTCTGCAGACTAAAACGGCATAAATATTAGAATTATGGCATAAATTAGCCAGTTATTTTATAAGAACTGGTTTACTTATGCCAGTGAACTGTCATTGATGTGGTATACGACTATGTGAACCTATGGTGTTTGTGTTCATTTTACCATTATCATTAGTTCTAGAATCCTTGAAAGCTCTAGGCTGAAGTGAATTACTGTAAAATTCTAGAATATCACTATGGTTTGCTCTGGCTCATTCATGATTTACTCATTAGAACACAGATATGAAAATAATAATAAATAAAAACATTTCATATTTCTACTTACTTTAGAATTAATTCTGGAAAACGGATCTTTTTGTTCTGACCACAGTGACAATTCCATAATATTATCCACATCTTCTCTCAATAGGTAATAGTGTTCCATGACAGCAAGAACATCTTCTACCCCTTCATTTTCCTTTTCTATAAGTGGCTTGGAAATACTGTCCCTCAACAGAGGCATATATTCCATACTCAATTCAGTCTTGTTGCCTGATATTCTGTTGGATCAACAAAACATTAATATGTGTTTTTCTCAATCTGTAAATGTTATCTCAGCAAGTGTTTTCCCAACAGCTGGTCTGTGGACTCGTGTCAATTGAAAATTTAAATTCTTTGTGTCTGCACAAATTAAGAAAAATACTAGGTCCTTAATAGATTTTAAAATTTCACATTGAAACAGTAGATTATGCATAGAGCTCACAAAGAACTTTGCCAGTCCACAAGTCCAAATGTTTGGGAATCTCTAATCTAAACTAATTTCCCTTTCCGCACAGTATGATTTTTTTTTTTTTTTGATTTGGTAGTTGTTGGCGCATCGGCATCTGTGGCCATATTGCACCTCCCAAGGTTTTTGCAGTACTTTGATCCAAGCCCGAGGCGGGAATCGAACCCGCGACCTTTGGGTTGCCGGGCAGGTACTTTACCCACTCGGCTAGCCCGGTCGGCCCGCACAGTATGATGATCTGTACCTATGGCTATAGTAGCCATGGCCAGGGCTGTGCAAAAGGGGATGCACTCAGACCCTGACACAGAAGGGGAGACCCCAAAGCATTTCATAAATGGTACAGCACATCTATAATAAAAGGCCTCCCCCCCAAATCAATGCACCTGGGTCCCTAGATACCACTGAATGCTCCTGGCTATAGCTATCCATGGCTATAGAATAATTCAATGTGACAGACTACTGTGGTTCAGAGAACTTAGGTTTATTTATTGATATCATCTTTCTTATTAAAGAATTCATCAAAATTCAGTGAATTTTATTTGCATTAAAAATAATTACTGATAACCCATACATTAAAAATCAACTCTAAATCTTTGAAAATATTACTGTATATTTTGGAGACCTGTATCCCCGACAACAAAAATATACTATGAAATTATATTGTAATCATGCTTCTAGTCATTTAATATTGGTTAATTTTAATCTGTTGTCACCTTTGTGTTCCAACCATGGAACACAAAGATGGCCACACAGCTCACATAACACTGCAACATTAAAGAAAAAGTTAATTTAACTCAGGTGTTACCAAGAATTTTTTAATACATTTCAAACCAGCTGGTCCAATGGATACTCATCTGCTTATATATACAGTTTGTTTTAGAGTTTTATGGTGCATTAGCATCTAAGGCTATAATGCGCCAAGTCAAGCTTATATATACAGTGCACACTTCTTATTGTGATCATGGATAATGTTATCACTTTTATGAAGTCCTGGCCAGATGTATGCTAATATATAGCTGACACCATGCCAAGTTTCATCAGCATGCACAAAGGCATTCTATGGGAAAGTCATGTTTAAGTTGGTGCAGTAAAATTACACCATCATGGATTCAAGCACTGAGAAAAGAGTGGCAATAAAATTTTGTTTTTAAGCCAGGAAAAGTGAAACCGAAATAGTTGCAACGGCAAGTGCAGCTTATAGATATGAAGCACTACCACGATCCAACATTTTTTACTGGTAGGGGCAGTTCCGTGAAGGTGTTCAAGACTATGCAAAGTGTGGTGTGGTTGTTCATCTCAGTCTTGAATGGGCCCGATCATTGCGTATCCTCCAAATGATAGCAGGACAGCTTCACATCAGAACGGGTACCATGCATTCGATTGTTTCTGAAGATTTCAAAAAAGGGAAAGTGGGCCTGTACTTCATAAGCATGCAATGATGACGAAATAGGAGGAGGAATGAGTTGCCACGTGCTGAGATTTGACTGAGATGGCAGACAATGATCCACACTTTCTTTAAAAAAAAACATAACTGGTGATGAATCCTGGTACTTTCAGTACGAACCTGAAACAAAAAGACAATCAGCCGCATGGGTTGGAGAAAATTCGACAAGGCCAAAGAAAATCAACAGGTTCCAGTCTTGAAAGCAGATGTATTTTCTTATCCACTTTTTTTTTTTTTGCCAGTGCAGCAAAAGCCTGTAGCTTCCTTGCACTATAAACACTATGAAAATAAACTGTTACAACTTAAATATGAACCACAACTGTTCAATTTCAGTATTCGAAAGAACAGACATGAAAAAGTTGTTCTTGCCAGAACACACTGGTTACACCCATTTCACATGCCTTCTTGCATGGCAAAATCCTCCACACTGTGTACACTGCCGCCACTACCATATTGACAGGGTTGCAGCCTTTAAATCTCTGTGTAATTCATCCAAGCCATTTGTAAACTTGAGAGAAATCTACAGTTGCTTAAAATGAATACACTTATATGATTGCTTTTGATTAATATCAGTTTCTATCAATAGATTATGAATAGGCGCAACATGGTCACTGCAGCCTTGTGCCATTAGACCTTAATAACAATGATGGGGCTACCTACCTGGTTACTTTCATTTCATGGCTACTTTCCCCATGAAGGTGTGTGTGTGTGTGGGAGGGGGGGGGGGAAATTCTCTTGCCTAGAAATATACATTCTACTTGTTCACAAACCGTCCCCTCCAAATGAAAATAAGTTCACCTGAAAACTGGATGTTGTGCAGTACCACATTTCTCTGCCTGTGTGGCAAATTAAATTTTTCTGCATATCATTTTTGAAAAGTTTATGCAGTGCTGTAATCTTTATGGGAACATTAACAAATATCCTTGTAACCTTGTTTCCCAACAATGATCAGTCTCTTACAGAAGTCCGACGTTCCAGTTGTAATGAAACCTACTGCATAAACACCACTGAGGAATCCTTTTCTGTTAAGGAGCTCTCTCTTGCCCTAGACAAGACCAAAAACAACAACGCACCTGGCCACGACCTCTCCGAGATCGAAATAGTCAAAAAGTTCAACTTCCCCAACTGCTGGAAGCAAGTTTCATTGTGCTTTATACTTAGGAAAAAAAAAAAAAAAAAAAACAACTAGACAAACCACCAAACATACACTTCTATCACCCAATAGCACTTCTTCCTGAAAGGTTCTTAAACACCTTTTTTACAGAACTGGCCTTCATTACTCAAAGGTCAACCTCCGATCACCACTACAGTTTGAATTCAAACAGTGCTCCTGTACAGAGAATGTACTGTGCTCTCTTACTACAGCTCCTGCAGATACTGACCAGAAATATCTATTAGTTAGTGTCATCAACTTCGCTGGTGCCTTTGGCACCTTATGGTGGCCAAGTGTCGTGAGGCATCTCAGGCATGCCAGTGTTCCTGGGAACCTATATCACTGCTTTCACGACTATTTGAGAAACAGACAGTTATGATCAAAACTAAATACAAGGAGTCCTCATCCATGGTGTCCAGGCCCACTGTTCAGGTCATCCATCATGGATGTACAGCTAACCACCGAAATTCTCCATGCCACACATCGCTTTTGCCAATGACCTCATTGTGCTGATAGGAGCAGACATCTATGTCCTTCTTGAAGTGAGATCAAATGCAGCCTTACGCCAAACGAAAGCCTGGTCTGACCTACACAAAAATCTTATATCCTCAACAAACCTTAGCCATCTTAATCAAAGGATCCCACAGACGTCCCCTGTTCAAAACTACTAAAAATGAACTACTGCTGCATCTCAGGAGAAAATTACTATTTGTAACTTAAGTAGCCAAAATACAGAGCCTACCAGCTCATCCTATATAGCCACATCTCTTTGACCCACAGTTAAATATGAAGTATAGCAATAAGTCTTAAAGAAAATACACCTGCTGGAATAAGGCTGCTAGAGCTAGTAGAACTCTGGTTTATACATCTAGATAATGTGTTCCAAGAAACTTCTAAACCAGATCCCCATGACTATATTCACCATCTTGTGATAGCTTTTGTAAATAGGGAAAGTAACCCATAACATATATGAATATCAAACTCCCAATATCAAATAACAAATATCAAACAACAAACTCCCAATTCAGTGGGAGTTTGTTGTTACTTTTCTTTCACGATATCTGCATCACTCCCAGTAGAATGTAGCACGTATGCTGCTGAACTGGATACAATTAAATCAGCCCCTGATCATATCACTGGTTTTCCTACTTGACAGGTCATGATTTATACAGACTATCTGAATGCACTGCAATGTAAAGCTGTACCTTTCTATCCTGTTATGAAAAATCTGATCTTGGTTGATTCAGTATGATGCAACTTGCCAATCAGTGAAATTCTGTTCGATTCCAGAATAAAAAAATTTACCAAAATGATGTTGGTTATTTTTTTTTTTATTGGCAAGGAGTGGTGCACAAAGAATTTGTGCTGGAAGGACATAGTCAACTCTAAATTTTAGATAGGTGTGATGGATAGACTATTGAAAACAATTTGGTGTGTTAGGCTAGATGTGGCCAAGTCAGGTGAATGGTCCTTGCTTCACGACAATGAAGCTTCACACAACACAACCTTCGTCAAGCAGTTTCTCACATTACAGGGCATTACAGTGCTTCACCATCTCCCATATTCGTTGGATTTGGCACCTGCTGATTATTTTCTGTTCCCTAAAGTGAAATGCAACCTGAAGGGTCGCCATTTTGATGTTTCAGAGATCCAAATGAGTGTGATGAGGAAATTAAATTTAACAGGGTGCCACAAGTTCAGTTCCACAGAGCCATCCAGACATCGTACGACCATGCAAAGAGGTGTAGAGTTACGAGGGATGTATTTTGAATAGTAAATATGGCAATAAATTATTTAGACAATGCCACTGACCATTCCACACTTGTGAAAACATTTCTGACAAAACATGGCACTTCACAGCTCAACCATCTACTCTACTCTCCTGATCTAGCACCAGCGGACTCCTTCTTTCCCAAGGTAAAAATTGCCCCTACATTTCAGGATGTTGAGGACATAAAGAAAAATGTAACAGCTGAACTTAACTGAACCTCATTGCTTTGGATGCCTTTTCTGACTCTTTTGAGAAACTTTTAGAATGGTGTAATAAGTGCATTCAATCATGTGGCGATTACTTTGAATAAAAACAAAACCACTTTTGAGCTCCTTCACACTGTGTTCTTTTTATTGCACCAGTTTGGGAACTTTAATTCTACATCTTGTAGAATTAAAGTTATGAGGATAACTTCAATTCTACTGGTTATCCCCATGTAGTTATGGGGATAACCAGTCAACCTGAAGAGAACTAAACAAGTGCACAGAAGAGACAAGTTAAAGGAAGCTTCAATAAAAGTTGTCAGTTGTGCAATAGTGAATCTGATTAAGAAAGACAGGAGTGATAGTAGCAAGAATGCTAACTATAACAATTTGATTATTTACTACTGTGCATTGCAATTACTGTGCTACAGATTACTTATCACAGTTGAACCTCACTAATATGACTCAAGGGTAGGAGTAGTAGTCTGAATTATAGAATATAATTATATGTAAATATTTTCAAGTTGTAGTTTAAACAAGCAAACATTTACAATCCACCAACATACATTAATTTAGATAGTCAGGATACAAATATGATGAAAAGAAAATGTGAAAATATTTATATTTAAAACATAAAATGAGTTCAAATCAAATAGAACAAAAATAATGAGTTTTAGGCAATAAATTTTGTCCTAAACAACTATAAATTTAATTAGATATATATAGACTCTCCCCTAATCGTACTGTCTTTTTCGGATAAATCAGAAAATGTTCTGCTGAATAAAGATCCTGTTGTATTGCCATTTTATAACATCATTCTGCATTTCTCTTATAAACTTAGAAATATTTTTCAAAATCCTAGTCAGAATTAGAAAATTTCTGAAAGAATAAAAGCAACTTCTGCCTTTGTATAACTTAACCTTTTCTTTGTCATCCCTTCCCACTTAACCTACACATTCTTCCCTCAGAAACACTCTTGCTATTTTGCATTCTTACATCACTCAAATTAACATCCTTTTCACCACTGCTATTAAACACATTTTAACACTTTACCTTTCATTCCATCTAAACAGATAAGGACATTGTCATCATGTTTTTCTTCTTTCCAACTTGAAGCCCAGTTATAAACAGCACATTTTATGTTTATAACTTTTAATATTAGCCACTGTTTTTTTCTCTTCTTGTCAGAATTTAAAAAAAAAAAAAAAAAAAAAAAAACCCAACTGTTTGCATTGATATCAATATCTAGAACTAAGTATGACTCTTGATCTGATCCATAGGCTGTATGAGAATCATGACAGTGTAAGGACAGGAAAGGCACTTGATATTGCTATCACTGCATGATAAATTTTTGTCTGAAGGATGTGCAGGGACATTACCTAACAATAAAAATGACCTAATTCAATTATTGATAATTTTTTCCCCTTTTGAATAAGCTTATTTATTTTACAAAGTGATTGTGAAACTATTCTGAATGAATTCTCGGACTTTATCATTAAATTATTATTTAGGAAAAATCTCCATTTTGCATAAGTACAAAATTTTCATGAAAAAGAAGAAGTCCAAATTAATGAGGCCTTGCTGTAGTAAGAAATGTCTACACTGCAAGAGAAAGCTGAGCTGATATTACTGCTAGAAGTCAGTAGGAAGCTATGATGAATTCCACTGGTTCTCTCTCTCTCTCTCTCCCCCCCCCCCCAAAAGACAGTCACTTGTTTGTTGTGAATTTACTATTTTAATCTGTTTGCAGTTGCATGAAATTGTAAATAATATATTGCTAAATATTTAGCATGTTTTCACTCTATTCAACATATTTGAATTTTTAACAGAGAATGATCCCAACCCCCAAAGTAGCAATGTATACTGAAAGCACAGAGAAGAACCTTGCCCTAAATATCATCAATCATGCACAGTTGGTCGTCGACCTGGTCGTATGTCGGCCATATATTTATTAACAGTATTTTTTAACCTTTCTAATCTTTTTATCATCTTTATAATTTATTTTTATAATCTTTTAAATTTTTATCATCTTTTATTTTTCTTTTTAAATACAGTAATGTTTTTATCTTTTACTTAGTGATACTGTACATACCTTCGTTTCTACGCCTAGGCTATCTCTCTCTCTCTGAGGTTAAATTCAAACCTTCTCTACATTTTAATTGGTTTATTATTCATATTGTTTATAAAAAAACAAAACTACAATCTATAATTATATTGTACATAATGTGAAAAATAATACTGTACATAATGTACTGTAAACATAAAAATACAATCTAAAATTAATGTAAAAATTAATACAAATGAAATTTACAAAATCAATTTTTAATCTTTGCTTGTGCTGGGTTGTGCATCGTCAGGGTCATGTTCTTGGGTTGAGGTAGAAGATGTTATTTATAGAGACATTATGCAAAGCAAATCTTTTTTTAAAACGCTTAAACCACCCAGTACTAGCCTGAAAATCTTCTGCGTAATCATCTCCGGCATGTAATTTTAAATTCTGAAACAAACTTCTAGCCTTTGCTTGCACTGTGTGAAGGCTCAGGTGTATTTTTTTGTATTAAATCTTCCATCCACATAAACAACAATTTCTCCATTTCATGGATGGGTTCTTGTCGTTGTTTGGTTAAAATTGTAGACTTAATAGGTGCAGAACCTTTCACAGCTTCCCGAATTCTTTCTTTGTCCTTAAGTATCGTCAATACCGTGGAATGTGATAACTTCAAGTCACGTGCTATTGCATTCACTTTCTTTCCGCCTTCATACTGCTGGATAATTTTCATTTTACACTCTAAATCAATAGTTTTCCTTGACTTCTTAGCTGGCGTATATGTAGACGAAGGCATTTTCCTTTTACTAAACATTTTATGCATATTTCAGTAGAATTTTAATTAATACACCACACGCAACAGATGCTTGAAAGCGACTGAGTGTACGTGCCTGGTGCTGTCCTCAGGCCTCCCGTCATCGATGTGCCTCCTCACCTGGGCTATGGGTGTCCTCAGTAGTGACTTTATTAATTTATTCATTTATTTATTATTATTTTTTTTGTGGTTGTAAGTGTGGCCGGTCGTAAGTCGATGACCAAGTGTATTGGGAATTTGATATTTTATGGCAATTGGCAGCTTAAGCCATAATATTTCAAGTTGAAAACATAAATGTAAATGCATCAGGAAATGAGGAAGAGTGTAAACGACCAGAATACCAAATGTACTGCATGGGATTCATTATTCTTGGAAAAATGGCCAATTGTCCAAACCACAAAAAACAACTCCAGATGGTGACAGCACATCAGCCAAATGTCACAGTTAGGACAACACATTCTGGTAAATAACATTCTCTGCACATCTTCCAGACTTAATCATGCCATTACAGTTGGTCGTCAACTTACAACCGACTTCTGTTCTGACTGACAGGTCATATGTCAGCCACATACAGGGTGTTCGGAAAGTTGCTGTGCACTTTTCTAATCATATTTTGTTTATATTTCAGATTTTGATCCCAATATGTTCGGAAAGTCACTGTGCACTTTTCTAATCATATTTTGTTCATATTTCAGATTTTGATCCCAATATGGTTTTAACAACTGAAGAACGTGTATGGCTCGTCGAACACGTATTCCGAGAAGGTGGTAGATACACAGATGTGGTGCGACAGCAATTTGCTGACAAATTCCCAGATACACCTGTTCCACATCGCAATACAGTTCGTAATCTTGTCGATAAGTTTCGGGAAACAGGAGCAGTGGATGATGTCAAACGCTGTGGAAGGCCAGAAAAGCTATCGGAGGAGAAACTGTTGGATATTTCTGACAGTATGCTGCAGAGTCCATAAAAATCATTTCGAAAGTTAGCTCAGCAGCATGATATTGGTCTTGGAACTGCTCATAAAGCCGTCAGAAAGAAATTAAAGCTCTTCCCATATAAAATAATGCCGGAACATGAACTGAACTGATGCCGGTACATCAACTGATCATGAAATACGAATACACTATTGCAGATGGTTTAACCGATTTATCGAAGAGAATACAGCTAATATGTTGGATGTGACCTTTTTCACCGACGAAGCATGGTTCCATCTCTCGGGTTATGTTAATTCGCAAAATTCAAGATTGTGGTCATCCGATAATCCTCACATTTTGCACGAAACACCCCTACATGATTTCAAGGTTGGTGTGTGGGTTGCGATTTCCAGACGTCGAATTGTTGGGCCTATTTCCTTTATGAACACAATAAACAGCGAGCGCTATTGTTTGGAGATTCTTCACACCTTCATCGATCAGATGACAAGTGATGAAATCAATTATTCATGGTTTCAACAGGATGGTGCTACTGCCCACACATCTCACAGACCTATGCAGTTATTAAAGAAATGTTTTGGAGACCGCATTATTTCAACAGACATGTGGCCCCCACGTTCACCAGATCTAAATCCACCAGACTTTTATCTATGGGGAGCAGCAAAATCTGCAGTGTATCGAGCTTGTCCGCACAAGCTGGATGACTTGAAAGCAGTGATAACAGCATTCATTCAGTCTATTTCAAGTGAGCAACTGATAGCGGTGTTTAGAAACAAAATAAGAAGGATTCAAGCCTGTATTGATGCTAAGGGGGGTCACTTTTAACATTGTTTAAAACTGTCATTCATATTTATCTCCTGTATTCAATTTTTTTTTTTTTTTTTGGTAGTTATTGATGCATCGGCTTCTGTGGCCATAATGCACCTCCCAAGGTTTTTGCAGTACTTTGATCCAAGCCCGAGGCGGGATTCGAACCCGTGACCTTTGGGTTGCCAGGTAGGCACTTTGCCCACCTGGCCCTGTATTCTATATTGAAACACGTCTGTTAATAAATATATAAGTGCACAGTGACTTTTCGAACACCCTGTATTTATAAACAGTATTTTTTAACCTTTCTAATATCTTTATAATTTATTTTTATAATCTTTTAAATTTTTATCATCTTTTATTTTTCATTTTAAATAGAATAATGTTTTTATCTTTTACTTAGTGATACTGTACATACCTTTGTTTCTACGCCTAGGCTATCTCTCTCTATGAGGTTAAATTCAAACCTTCTCTACATTTTAATTGGTTTATTATTCATACTGTTTATAAAAATACAAAACTACAATCTATAATTATATTGTACATAATGTGAAAAATAATACTGTACATAATGTACTGTAAACACAAAAATACAATCTAAAATTAATGTAAAAATTAATACAAATGAAATTTACAAAATCAATTTTTAATCTTTGTTTGTGCTGGGTTGTGGATCGTCAGGGTCATGTTCTTGGCTTGAGGTAGGAGATGTTTTCTTGATGAGGAACATGCTGAGCTTTGTTTGAACAGTTTGTGTCTTTTTTTCTTCATATATCTCACGATAGCAATGCACAGCATCTTGAATGATACGTTCAACCTTTGTAAATCGTTTGACATTATGGTCCATTGTTTCGAAACTGGCGAGAGCTTTATTCAGTTGCGAAAAAGAATCTGATAAGCCCTTTGCAGTGAATTTCTTTTCTGGCTCCTCTTCTTCCTCTCTCACTTTTTCTTGTGCCACTCTCTGTGCTTCCAACTCAATCAACTCTTCATCCGAAAGTTCTTTTGTCTCATAATCTAGCAACTCCTCTACGTCTTCTATTTCACATTCTAATTTAAGATTTTTTGTAAGTTTAACTATTTTTTTCTGTAATCACTTCCAGCTCCTCTCCTTTTTCAGATCCTTCAAATGTAGTATTCGCATAACATTTTAGACACTTTTTCCAAATTCCCGAAATACAATTCTTTGTTACACATTCCTATGCAGTCGAAATATTCTTGATACACTGAAGAAAGTTTTACTGCTTCCAAAAGTCTTGCAAAGATAAATCAGCATCAGAATCTTATCGCTTCGATGGCTTGTGCAAATGTCTTTCTGAGATAGTGAGCTTGAATGCTGAAATAGTATCCTGATCCATGGGTTGAATAAGAGTGGTTGTCTTAGGTGGCATAAAAACCACTCTAACACCATGATGAAGGTCGTCCAGATGAGGGGGGGTGGCCAGGGGCATTGTCCATAACCAATAAAATCTTGAAAGGGATACCTCTCTCTCTCTCTCTGCACAATATTCACGAGCCTGGGGAATGAAGCAGTTCATGAACCAGTCTTCGAACAGTGCTTGAGTCATCCAAGCTTTAGGGTTTGAACGGTAGTAAATGGCAGCCTGTGCTTGTTGATGTGCTTAAATGCACGAGGGTTTTCTGTTAAATGATAAATGAGAAAAGGCTTCAGCTTAAAACCCGCGGCATTCCAACCAAGCAACAAAGTCAACTGATCCTTAAAAGCTTTGAATCCTAGCATCCTTTTTGCTTCTCGGTGTATGTACGTATGATTGGGCATGCGTTTCCATTGCAAGCCGGTTTCATCTATGTTGAATATTTGTTCCGGTAACCTTCTTTGATTAAAGAGTCAAAACTATCAATGAATTTTTTGGCTCCATCTTCATCTGCACTTCCTGCTTCTCCTGTGACATGTACATTATGCAAAGCAAATGTTTTTTTAAAACGCTCAAACCACCCAGGACTAGCCTGAAAATCTTCTGCGTAATTGTCTTCGGCACGTGATTTTAAACTTTGAAACAAACTTCTAGCCTTCGTTTGCACTGTGTGAAGGCTCATGGGTGTATTTTTTTTGTATTAAATCTTCCATCCACATAAACAACAATTTCTCCATTTCATGGATGGGTCCCTGTCATTGTTTGGTTAAAATTGTAGATTTAATAGGTGCAGAACCTTTCACAGCTTCCCGAATTCTTTCTTTGTCCTTAAGTATCGTTGATACCATGGAATGTGATAACTTCACGTGCTATCGTATTCACTTTCTTTGAGCCTTCATACTGCTGGATAACTTTCAATTTATATTCTAAATCAATAGTTTTCCCTGACTTCTTAGCTGGCGTATATGTAGATGAATGCATTTTCCTTTTACTAAACATTTTATGGGTATTTCAGTAGAATTTTAATTAATACACCACATGCAACAGATGCTTGAAAGCGACTGAGTGTATGAGAGAGAGAGAGAGAGAGAGAGAGAGAGAGTGACTGAGTGTATGTGAGAGAGAGCGACTGAGTGTACGTGAGAGAGAGAGAGAGAGAGAGAGAGAGAGAGAAGAGAGAGAGAGAGAGAGAGAGAGAGAGAGAGAGAGAGAGAGCGAGCGAGCAACTGAGTGTATGTGAGAGAGAGCAACTCAGTGTATGTGCCTGGTGGTGTTCTCAGGCCTCCCGTCATCAACGTGCCTCCTCACCTGGGTTCTGGGTGTCCTCAGTAGTGACTTCCTGATTTATTATTAATTTATTCATTTATTTATTATTATTTTTTTTTGTGGACAAAAGTGCGGCTGGTCGTAAGTCGACGACAAAGTGTACAGCAGGCCTCCGTTGTAACGCGGTTCGCTTTATGCTGATTCGCTATAACGCTGTTCTTATATTATAACGCTCTTTAACAGATTGCATTTTTGGCATATTTAACGAAATCGTTTCATTTGATGGAGTCGATAGCTTGAAAACGAATAGCAAACCAGAATTAAAATGTTTCCCATGCCGACTTGAAAAATTTTCCCACACTCAGTGAAATTTTCTCGCACGCTAATTTAATTGCAGTACAGTGACTTGTTATGTAGTTCCGAGATAAACATTTTAAAAAACGATCAAGTATATTGCTTGTTATATTTGCGTTATATGCATTTATCCGAAGTCTAGTCATCACTCAGTACCGTATTAGACAATCGTGCGAAACGGACAGTTTATTTGAACATTGTATCATAATTAATGCAACCAACGCAGTTACATTTTCGAAGAGTTAATAATGGCTGATAAGAATGAAAAAGCAACAATGTCTGAGCGCAGTAAGAAGACTATAAATGTAAGAAAAAGACTGAATTTGAAAATTAAATTAGACGTTTTGAAGCGAATCAATTCTGGTCAAAGACAAGCGGACGTGTGCCATAATTTAGGACTTGCAAGTTTAACTGTAAGAACAATTATAAAAAAAAAAAAATAAAGAATTAATTTTAGCAGCGGGAAAGATAGCTGTTCCACTGCAAGCAACTAGGGCTAGGCCGACTATTAGGATTGAAATGGAAAGACTTAACTAATTTTATTGAATATAAGTTAAGTTAAATATTATTAAAAAAAAAAAAAAGAGAGAGAGAGAGAGAGATTAGCCAATATGATTATCTGAAGAAAACGCATATAAAAAAAAATGTGGAACCATTTAAAACTAGTAAGGGCTGGTTGAATAGATTTAAAATCCAGGGAGAAGCCGCAAGTGCAGAAGGAGCCAAAACTTTCAAAAAAGAACTTATTAAAATTATTGAAGAGGGATATTATGTGTTATACTTCTCAACAAGTTTTTAACATATATGAAGCATTACTTTTGTGGAAACGAATGCTTAAAAGAAGTTTCATATTGAAGGAAGAAAAAAACATGTCAGGTTTCAAAGTGGCGAAGGATCGGTTGACTTTATTGTAGGGTGGTAACTCTGCGGGGGATTTAAAATTAATACCCCTTTTAGTTTACTTGGAAGAGGGCCAAAGTTCAACCCAAAATCGACACATTTTTCATGATTAAATTCATCAATTAAATTAAATCAATTTAGATCAATTTAAATTCATGATTTTAATTGTAATTTTAAGTTTAATTTTGATATGTAAGTAGTTACCACATAATTATATATGTATGTAATGCAGAATATTTTATATGTACAAATATTAAATATTTTGACCGACATTTGTGCATCTTTTCACTACTGTTTATTATTGATTAGTAAAATAATAAGAGGAGTTTACCTCAATATAGTGCGTAGAACACTTCCGTATGATACCCTCCAGAAATTAAAACGGAAAAAACGAAAAAAATCGACAACTTACCGGTACATGTATGTATATAACATTATAAAACCCTTTAGACAGGTAATACAATTTGGGATTAAGAACTATGATACATTATTTAATAAGCTTAAAGACTGTAGACTCGGCGACAATGACAATTTATTCTCACTAGATGTTACCTCATTATATACGAATGTAAACGTTGAATACACATTAGATATTATTTGGGATATGTTAAATAATAACTCGACACCGATTAATTATACGAAGCTACCTATTAAGGAAATTTTTCACTTAATTAAACTGTTAGATGATGCTAATTACATCACCTTTCGAGACAAGGTGTACAAACAAATTTTTGGATTACCAATGGGTTTGAGCCTGAGTGGCTTAATGTCAGAGATCTATCTCTCAACGATTGAGCAGATACACTTGACACCTTTTCGAACCCATATCACATACTATGGGAGGTATTTAGATGATGTTCTAGTTATTACCGATAGTAATACTATCCAAGACATTTTATATTCGTTTAATAATATTCATTCTAGACTCAAATTTACATTGGAAAGGGAGGATACGGATACAAAGTCATTAAACTTACTAAATTTCACGCTTACCCAGGACTCGAATAAAATACAACTTAGCATCTATCGAAAACCTACAAACACCGGTATGCTTCTACATTATAATAGCTATCACCTGTTCACCTACAAAAGATCGATTATCTTTAATCAATTTCTTAATGCCTATAAATATTCAACGACGGAATCTGCTTTGGACTCAGAAATACAAATATTAACTAGCAGATTCTTAAACAGGGGTTATTCCATTACCACAATAAACCGAATTAGGGTACAAGCTAAGGATGGAATACAAAATACTACACCAAATATCAAAAAATACTTTATTTCTGTCCCATATGTTGAACAGTGGCACAAACAGCTTAACAGATTTTTTAAAGATACCAAATTTAAAATTGTAGCTAGACCAATACGAAAGTTACACACTATACTGAACAATCGTGCGGTTCTTTCAGCATTCGCAACACAAATTAATGATGTGGTATACATTTCTTGCGGTGATTGCAACTCGTCTTATCAAGGTTCGACCCAATTTTCTCTTAATATTCGTGTAAATCAACATGAAGCCTCAGTTCGTGCTTCTCGTTCAGCAGCGTCAGAATTAGCCTTTCATGCCATTAACGAAAAACATACTTTATTTAACGAGGCCAAAATACTTAACGTTCAACATAATTATACGCAACTATTAATTGCAGAAACCGTTGAAATTAAATTACACGAGAATTCTGTTAATGTTCGGCGGCCATATTTGATCTCCGATGCATGGACCTTTACGCGCATGCGCAAAGACAAATAATCTCTATTTAAGTATCAGGTTTAACCCGATTCGGTAATTTTCATTCCTGTGATCACGACATACGGTCGAAAAGCGTTGTCAGCTTCAGGAAGGAAAATCGTTTTGAATATTTTCGTTAGATTCTTTTAATTGTGTTAATTTGATTTTTAATTGTTTTAAATTTATTTGTATTGTGTTAAATTGATTATTTAATCATTTATATTTAACTCTAATGTACCGGTAATTTGTCGATTTTTTTCGTTTTTTCCGTTTTAATTTCTGGAGGGTATCATACGGTAAGTGTTCTACGCACTATATTGAGGTAAACTCCTCTTATTATTTTACTAATATTATTATCAACGTAGGACATATTGAGTAGTACAGCTCTGATTCATACTATCTAATTATCAATTAGGAAATATCCTATGGCACCGACCGCAACTCACAAATACATATGTTACCTTATGGGAATGCGGCGCTCGCTTAGCGCGGATTCACTTAGCACTGATTTTACAGAACGAATTATCAGCATTAAGCGGGGGTCACCTGTATATTGAAAAATGTGTAGTATGATTCATCATGCTCTAACACAGCATTCCAGCAAATCAATTATGATGGACTGTGAAACATGCAAGTTGATGCTATGCAGTGATGGTTGGTTTGTGTGTTGCAACTCATAAAATCTAATGCTGTGTCCTCATTTAATACTGATTAACAGTATTAAATGAGGACTAATAGGATCTACTTACCACTATTCTGAGTGCACTCCGGTCTACCTGAATATTACCTGCCTGTAGAAGTATCACGTATCGATTTGGCAATTATGTCAGAAATTGTTGTTCAGGGTGCTGTAGTTTTGCAACAATAGCAAAACAAAGTTTTTTTTTTTTTTTTGTAGTTGTTGGCGCATCAGCTTCTGTGGCCATAGTGCACCTCCTTCTGTGGCCATAGTGATCCATGGCCCGAGACGGGATTCGAACCCACGACCTTTGGGTTGCCAGGCAGGCACTTTACCCACCTGGCCAGCCCGGTCGGCTCAAAACAAAGTGATTGCTATCATGACATCCTATGATGATGCCCCCATTGTAAGTTGCTATGCTCAACATCTCAACCCATCTACTGTATACATTGATCTGCTTATTTCTAGTGTTAACACAGTTAGCTTTATACCTATTCCCTGCACATCAATGCACGGTTTATTTTTCTGGGATCCCAAGGATGCTCAGATAATATACAGTACATTGACATTCTGGACTCTTTCTCTGCTGCAGCAGCAATATGGAGGACAGTCTTTTCTGCTTTAAGCATGACAATGCACCATGCCATACTGCACAGCCTTTAGTGACTTTATTTGAAGACATAAGTGTGTAAAAGCTGCGATGGCCTACCCAGAACAGGCTAATAGACCTGCAGTTAGCAGTGAGACCAATGTGTTGAAGGAATGGACCAAAATACTACCTTCCTGTTTTCAGAAATTAGTTCAGCATCAACTGACATAGACACAGTTGCAATCAAGGCCAAAGATAGGCCAACATCTAAATATTGAATCAATAATAAAAGCTTCTTTAAATATGAAGTGGCCACTTACCTTTTCCAGTGCAACATAAAATTCCTACAGATACCCAAGACTGAAATCTTCTAGGTGATTAGACCTTTTATGCTGCTCAGACATGAGATCATGGATTTAATACTAACACTTAGTTTTATCATTGCATAAAGTTACTCATAGTTTTAATTTTTAATACAGCTCAGTCCATTTTTACCAAGAAATAGTTTGGTGCAAGCAAAATGAAAAAAAAACTAAATATTATACCAGCAATAAAATGAGTAAACAATGTAAAAAAAAGTAAATTCTGTATATTGCACATCCACTTGACTTCATCATCACAAAGAGAGTCCAGGTCAAGATGATCTATGCAGAAACAAACCTTAATCTCATGTGCACATGGAGTTCCTGAAGGAGCCTATCCATACGATTTCGATTAGAATTCTTCCCCAGCCAAGATGGAAAGTTAATCATCTGTGTCAAGTAACCCTTCATCAATTCACCAGGAATCACGCTGGCAAATATAGCCTGCAGAAAGAATAAAGAAACAAACCAGAATTAACACTGAAAATTTAGACATTCATAATGTCAGTATTTCTACAGAGAAATTCAAATAACCAAAAATGCAGCTCAAATAAAATTTTCTGTAACATCTATAACAATGAAATACATTACATAATCAATGTTGGAAGAATGAATTACTTGCATTGTACATATGCAATAAAATCTCATTTTTGGAATGGGTTTGGGATCTGGTTTATTCCATAAAAACAGAAACTGGCTAATTGCCATAAGAATTTTGTTGAAATAAATATTCTCTGTGAACAATGATGAGAAAAACAGGATTTTGTTATTAATGAACTAGGTTAGATATGATAATGTTCTGAATGTTACAAAAATCATAGGCTATTTAGAAATCAGTTTAAATTACAAAATAATCACTGATTTGTCATTACTAAAAAAAAAAAAAAAATAAAAAAAAATAATATTCTGCAATAAATTTTAATTAAAGCATTGTATTAATGTACTTCCCTATTAGCTGCAATGAAGAATTACAAAATCATTAAACTCACTTAACTAACACCAGTTACAGCTATCAGGGAAGCATACCGTCATTGTTATAGGTTTATGGTTGCATTAGCTACTATGGCCATAATGAATCTTTCAAAATGGTTTTGAATAATTTAAATTTTATTTTCTTATTGTTGACTAAATCTGATTAAAGCACTGTACAGGTGACCCCCGCTTAACGCTGATCATTCGTTCCCGAAAAACAGAGCGCTAAGTGAATCCGCGCTAAGCGAGCGCCGCTTTCCCATAAGGTAACATATGTATTTATGAGCTGCGGTCAGTGCCATAGGATATTTCCTAATGAATAATAAACAGTAATGAAAAGATGCACAAATGTTGGTCACAATATTTAATATTCAAATATTTGCACATATAAAATATTCTGCATTGCATACGTATAATTACGTGGTAACTACTTGCATATCAAAAGTAAATTTAAAATTCCAGTTAAAATAATGAATTTAATTTAATTGATGAATTTAATCATGAAAAATGTGTGCATTTTGAGTTGAACTTCGGCCCTTTTCCAAATAAACTAAAAGGGGTATTAATTTTAAATCCCCCGCAGCGTTAAAACCAACAATAAAGTCAACCGATCCTTCACCGCTTTGAAACCTGGCATGTTTTTTTCTTCTTTCAATATGAAACTTCTTTTAGGCATTCGTTTCCCAAAAGTCCTGATTCAGCTATGTTAAAAACTTGTTGAGAAGTATAACACATAATACCCCTCTTCAATAATTTTAACAAAAGTTCTTTTTTGAAAGTTTCGGCTCCTTGATCTGCACTTGCGGCTTCTCCCTGGATTTTAAATCTATTCAACCAGCCCTTACCAGTTTTAAATGGTTCCACTTTTTTTTTTTTTTTTTTTTTTTAGGCGAGTTTTCTTCAGATCATCATATTGGCTAATCTCTTTCTCTCTCTTTTTAATATTTAACTTAACTGAATTCTGCATTGGAATATTATCTTCAATAAAATTAGTCTTTCCATTTCAATCCTAATAGCCAGCCTAGTCCTAGTTGCTTGCAGTGGAACAGCTATCTTTCCCGCTGCAAAAATTAATTCTTTATTTTTTTATAATTGTTCTTACACTTAAAGTTGCAAGTCCTAAATTATGGCACACATCCGTTTGTCGTTGACCGGAATCGATTTGCTTCAAAACGTCTAATTTACTTTTCAAATTCAGTCTTTTTCTGACATTTATAGTCTTCGTACTGCGCCCAGACGTTGTTGCTTTTTCATTCCTATCAGTCATTATTAGCTCTTCGAATATGTAACTGCGTTGGTTGAATTAATTACGATACAATGTTCAAGTAAACTTTCCGTTACGCACGATGTCTAATACTCTACTGAGTGATGACTAGACTTCGGATAAATGCATATAACGCAAATATTACAAGCAATATATTTGATCATTTTTTAATCGACTCATTTTAGCTATCGACTCCATCAAATGAAACGATTTCGTTAATATGTCAAAAATGTAATCTGTAAAAGAGCGTTATAGTGATCTGTGACAGCGTTATAGTCAGATACGGGTTATAATATAAGAACAGCGTTATAGCGAATCAGCGTAAAGCGAACCGCGTTATAACGGGGGCCTGCTGTATAAGTTTAGCATTAGCATTAGTAGAGGCATACGATGCAAGAAAGCAAGCTTATTCAGCATCAGCCCAAAAAAAAAAAAAAAAAAACCCTCTCCAATTTCACCCCTCCGTTCGTTCGAAATACCTGTCCAGTTGAGCTTTAAATTTGTTTAGGCTATCAACTTCAACAACAACTGATGGAAGTCGGTTCCACCAACCAACCACCCGCTGGCCAAAGGCAAATTTCCGCACATCTATCCGACATCCGTCCTTCCTCAATTTGAATTTATGCCCTCTGAGGTGATTATTCTGAGAAAGATGAAGAATCCCATTGGCATTGAGCATGCTCAAACCATTCAAGGCCTTATACACCTCTATCAGATCACCTCGCCGGTGCCTAGTCTCCAGACTCTGTAATTTGCAAAACTTAAGCCTTTCTTCGTAAGAGCAACCCTTTGTTCCATTTACTAATCTTGTTGCCCTTCTCTGTACCCGTTCCAGCAGCTCTACATCCTTCTTGAAATGAGGCCTCCAGACCTGTATACAGTACTCAAGATGTGGCCTAACCATTGCCTTATACAAGGGAATAATCACCTCCTTATCCCTGCTAGAAAAATTCCTGTATATCATTGACAAGACACCATGAGCTACTCTTGCAGCTCGTCTGCACTGCTCAGAGAACTTCATATCTCCCTGCACAATTACCCCCAGGTCCTTTTCATTCTCCACCACTGTCAGTGTGGTACCGCAGAGTTGATACGTTGCTCTGGGGTTACTGTTTCCCATATGCAGTACTTTACATTTGTCAATGTTAAACTTCATTTGCCACCTCTCAGCCCATCTGTTCAACCTTTCCAGATCCTGTTGCAGCAGCATAGCGTCAGTAGTGTCCTTGACGACCCTGCCAACCTTTGTATCATCTGCAAACTTGGACATTAAACTTGATATCCCATCATCAATATCATTCATAAACACCGAAAACAACAACGGACCCAACACTGAACCTTGAGGAACTCCACTAATAACATTAGTCCACGTTGAGCAGTGTCCATTGATTACCACTCTCTGTCTTCTGCCACTCAACCATCCCCTTATAAATAGCAGCAATTTGCCTCCAATGCCACACTGCTCCAATTTGTGCAGCAGTCTTCCATGTGCAACAGTATCAAAAGCCTTTCTAAGATCCAAATATATAATATCAAAGTTATTCCCTGCATCCAGTTCTTTTGTGACTACATCATAGTATCCAATCAAATTGGTCAGACAAGACCTGCCCTTAACAAAACCATGCTGTGTCTGAGCTATAACTGAATTCTTGTCCAGATGATCCTGCAGTGCTTCTTTAACCAGTGCCTCCATTAATTTTCCTGGAACCGAAGTTAAACTAACAGGTCTATAATTACTTGTGTCAGCCTTTGATCCTCCTTTGTGAACTGGGGTTACATTTGCACATCTCCAGTCCATGGGTACCTCCCCTGAGTCCAAAGAAGCTCTCATAATTATGGCCAGGGGTTTGCTTACTTCCTTTGCTGCCTCCTTTAATATAACTGGATAGATCCCATCCACCCCGGGTGCCTTTTTTATGTTTATCCTCAACAATTTCTCCTCCACTTTCCTCTCAGTTATTAGAAAATCATCTAGCTCACTGCCAATGTTTACTTCACCTACGACATTTCCCTTCCTGAATAACTCCTCATGTGTGAATGTAGATGCAAAATACTCGTTTAGATTGTTAGCCACCTGAGCTGGATCCTCAACTGTTGAACCATCAACATCCAGTGGACCAATCTGATTCATCCCTTTCCTTCTTGAGTTTAAATAGGTAAAGAACTCTTTTCTGTTTTTCTTTGCATCCTTTGCCAAGGATTTCTCATAATCTGCCTTTGCCTGCCTAATCTCCTTTGTGACTTGGTTACAGACCAACTTATATCTATCATAGGCTTCCATGTCACCCATTAATTTGTATGTATCCCATGCATTTTTCTTCTCTGCCATATGTCTCATTAGTTCATCTGACAACCATTTAGGCCTGAACCTTGAACAATATTTCTTGGTTGGTATGTAAAGCCTGGTAGCTTCCAAGATTAGTTCCTTGAATGCTTCCCATTTTGAATTTGCTGTTGGTAACATCATCAGTTGGACCCACTGTATAGAATTTAAATACTGTCTCAGACCCTCATAGTCGCCTTTACGAAAGCAAAAACCCTTCCCTTTACCTCTGATGGTAGTTACCTCCTTGAGTAAATCCCACTTCAGCACACTGTGATCACTGCCACCCAGTGGTTCCTTTATCTGCAGATTCCTAATGCATGAAGAATCACTACTGATAATCAGATCAAGAGTATTACTCCCTCTAGTTGCCTCCCGAACATGCTGGTGTAGAAAACAATCACCCTTTGGTTGAGTGACCAACCCACAAATTCCAGTCAATATCTGGGAAATTAAAATCCCACATTATAAGACTCTCTGATTTACTGGCCCATTCTATTTCCCTGTACAGTATCTTATTATACTCATCAGAGTCATTAGGCCTATAGCACACTCCTACTCTCAATTTTGATTTACCTATGCTTATGTCACACCAAACTGACTCGACACTGCCCTGTCCATCAATGTCGACTGGCTTCACTTCCTTGGATTTTATGTGTTTTTTAACTAATAGCATAACCCCTCCTGTCCTGTCTATCCTTTCTATACACATTGTACTCCCCAAATTCCAGTTCTGCATTCCTTATTTCTGTGTGACACCACGTCTCTGATATCCCAACAATATCTGCCTTTGATGTTTTGAGCAATACCTCAAATTCATCAAATTTATTTACTAAACTCCTAGCATTGGTGTACACGCAAGTATACATGCACCTGTTTCTATTCTTAGCTACCCTAACACAACCCATGTGTTTACCTGTACCGCAATGACTTCCAGCAGTCTCTGAAATATCCTGCATCTTGTTTTTCAGGCTTCTGCTCATTCCAATAGAAGCAGTGCAAGAATCTCTTTCACCTCTGCCAGTGGCCACTGTTAATCCATTAGTCTTTGTCTCCCCCCAAGCTAGCAGTTTTCCGACCCACCTAACATTGCCTCGATAGCATCAGCAAATATTCTTGCACCCTTTCTATTTAAGTGTATCCCATCCCTGTAGAAGCAATCTCTCCTGTTAACAAGTACATTCCAGGCTGAAAAAAATTCTACCCCTTGAGCCTTGCACAATCTTTCCAGGGCCGAATTGATCGACAAGGCTTTCATCATATACTCCCTCCTATCGTGTCTGGGCAGAATTGCAGACACTTTCAAATTCAACCCTACTTCACGGCTTTTTTTCAACAGTGATAAAATAATGTTGGTGACCAAACCATATGTGACAAAGGGAAGCTATTTGATTTAAAATCGACATCATAAAAAATAAAGGAAAGCATCGTATTGGACACGTGAGTAGTAAGTGTTAAATTTAAAATTTTTTTTTTCCGTGGTTAACCGCGGGAACTGAATCAGCGGATACGGGGGCAGAACTGTACATGGAAAATCTTGCATATACAAATTGTATATCTTCTGAAATTCTACATTGTATTCTTTTGGCTTCTTACTCAAGGGCATTGTTAATTAGCTTCACACTACACAATTACAGAAAAAAGTTTCTGCAGTAGTACTAGACACAATTTGCTTTATTGGCAAATATTTTACATAATATTTATAAATATTATATATCACAATATGTTTAGAGTAAGTGCTATCCAGCATTTTCTTGACCCAGAAACTTCAAAAGTATTGCCAAATTATAAAGAGTGATAAATACTATGTAAAATGTTTGCCATTAGCTATTGTGGAGAAACTTTTCAATCACCCTGTATATAAATACAGAAACAATGCTATTATCACGTGTTTCTATTTTGCAGTATAGACTACAAAGCACACCTAATGGCCAATTCATTAATGAAAATAAGCAGGAATTTCTGAAATTAAAAAACTACGAAGAGGAGTCAAATCGAGTAGAAAAGATGGATTCTCTGTTGTACATCTGGAGAGTTGGCAGCTATGCCACACTCTTGACTGAAGAGGAATTCTTCCAGTCTCTATAGATATTTGAACTCAAACATCTCTAAATGAGTGATAAGTGGAAAGCACAAGGATAATAAGCACTGCGTGAAAGAATACACAAGTTGCTTGATGGCAGCTTTGAAGTCAAACTTTATATGATAAGTATGCTATCAACAAACCACGGTGCATATTTGAACACAAACTCAATTAAGACTGAACTTCTTAACAAAAGTATAAGCCCGTAAGTAAAACCATAAAAGATAAGTCCTTTTCTTTAAATTTCAGGAATAAATTATAACAGATGACAGTGAGTGAACAACCACAAGGTTATTGTGAGCTGTTTTGCACAGGATACCATTTGAATATTTCAATATTCAGGTGTCACCATTTTCAGGTTATGCAGTTTATCCCCACCCATACACTTTCAATAGATGACAGACTGTGGGTGGAGTTAAGCTTCCATCAAATTCAGGCTCCTAGAGAACAAATGTGATATGCAATCTGAGGCCTTGTGAGAAGAAATAAAATCGTGCTATAGTTGCACAACAGGTATTAGTATTAGTAGAGGCATATGAAGCAAGAAGCAAGCTTACATAGCATCAGCCAAAAAAAAAAAAACTTCCCATTTCACCTATCCATTTACTCCAAAAGCGTCGAGTTAAGCCTCAAATTCACTTAAGCTGTCAACTTCCACAATGACAGGTGGAAGTGTGTTCCGACAATCAACCACCCACTGATTAAAGGCAAATTTCCGCACATCTTTTCTACGTCTTTCCTTAATTTGAATTTATGCCCCTTCAGGTTTGTAATCTGAGAAAGAGTAACAATCCCATCAGCATTGATGGGATTGTTGCTCTTTGCTCAAACCATTCAGGGTCTTACACACCTTAATCTCGTTGCCCTTCTCTGTACTAGTTCCAGCAACTCTATATATCGTTCCTAAAATGAGGCCTCCAGACCTGTATGCATTACTCAAGGTGTGGCCTGACCATTGCCTTATTCAAGGGGATAATCATCTACTTATCCCTGCTAGCAAAATTCCTATATATCACTGACAAGACCACATGAGCTACTCTTGCAGCCTGTTGCACTGCTCAGAAAACTTCATATCTGACTGCACAATTAGCCCCAGATCTTTTTCATTCTCCATTACCTTGAATGTAGTACTGCACAGTTGGTATGTTACTATGGGGTTATTGCTATCCATATGCAGCCCTTTGCATTTGTCAATGTTAAACTTCAGTTACCACCTCTCATCCCACCTGCTCGAATTTTCTAGATCCTGTTGCAGCAGCATGCCATCCTTATTGTCATTAACAACCTTACCAACCATTGTATCGTCAGCAAACTTGGACATTAACCCTGATATACCTTCATAAATATCATTGATAAATACAGAAAAGAACAAGAGGCCCAACACGGAGCACCGGGTAATACCACTAATAACATTAGTTCACAAAGAGCAGTGTCCATTGATTACCACCCTGTCTTCTCCCACTCAACAATCCCTTTATTCATAGGAACAACTTGCCCTTAATGTCACACTGCTCCAACTGGTACAGTAGTCTTACACTGAAACAGTATCAAAAGCTTTCCTAAAATCCAACTATATGATATCAAAATTATTTTTTGCATCCAGTGCCTTTGTGACCACATTGTAGCATCTAATCAAATTGGTCAGGCAAGACTTCTCTGTCTCCTGATAATTAATATTCATCCCATGCATTTTCTTCAACTCATTACTTCCCAGACATAACCAAACACCCAGTACTATCTAATGAATATAATTTCATTCAGCAAGCTTTGAAACTTTTCTAGGTCTTTTCACTATGAAATGGCATTTCTTCTGCAAAAATCATATATATAAACCCATTGTAGGTGTCCCACCAAACTATGGTGAAGGAAATGAAAAACTCTTCCTCATTCTCTAACTATATATTTACACATATATTTTTTAAAATTAAATTATATTAAGTAATTAAATAATGGTGATGAAGATGTATAACATCTAAGACCTCTGAATTCCTTCCAAGATTTCTTTCTGTAATAAGCCCTTGTTCTTAAGCTTGATTTAATCATCTCACACATGATTTCTGGTATAGATATCATTTCTATAATTATCTTTTACTTAAAGTGGATTCAATAGTCTCACCAAGCCTTTTTACTCTGGCTTCATCAGCATCATTGTTAAATATGTAATAGGTTGAAGAAAAAAGAATACTTAATACATATAAATAATATAAAAATTGTAGTGTAACGTGAATTTTTTTAATAGTGCAATATCAGTAATTATAGTGATGGTTTCTAGTTACATTAAATTAATTGTAATTAATGAATATAGCAGAGCTTCTTTACAGGTAAATTACTTCAAATTTATCCATAATCAGCAGTAATTTCAGTTAAGTTACCAATCTGCGGTTTTCTATTCTTTATTTCCTTCGTTGTATTACTGTTTTAAATCTTCTGATGTCAATGTTTGCTCAGATCATGTCAGTAAAATTATTCTTGTAGGGATGAAATTCTTTATTCTACACTCCATCTTAAAATATCATCCTTCATCTAAACCTTGGTTTTCCAATAAATGTGCTAAGGCTGTTCAAGATAAGAAAGTTTCATATTGTAATTAACTTGCATCCAAATCTCCAGGTTCATTTTCTGTCCATACCAAAGTTTGCAACAATTGTAAAGCAGTTATCAATCAGTTCAAAATAGATTTTGAACAGGCTAAGAGTAGAAAACTTGCTTCTTCTTCTTCATAATGTGATGAATCTGAATACGATGAAAACAGTACGAGCCCCATGGACCCATCTGGCAGAACAGGCACAGCATGGAGTCTAACGACAATGGTGTAATGGTGTGGGGAGTGTTTTTGTGATGCACACTGGATCCCTTTGCATCAGTGAAGCAACACTTGAATGCCAAAGGTTATTTGGAATTATTTCTGACAATTCCAAATAATCTTTGGCATTTTCGGCTGCAGCGTATCCATCTGTGAATGGATAATGTGAACCATGTCACAAGGGCAAAATTGAACACAACTGGTTACAGGAACAGGAGTGAATTCAGCCTACAGCAGTAGTCTTCCCAACTGCTAAATCTGAAATAACACACATGTATAAATCATAAATCCAGTTTAATGTAAAAATACAAATATATGCTAACAGGCAGTAGCTTTCGAGACTGGCATGTCTCTTCATCAACTGAAATTCAAATACAAAAATACAACGGATAAGTGCAATGAGCTGAGTGAGGCACGTTAATCATGTGCCATTGTTGTTGCACGGACGTGTGCTGCTTTTACTCCACTGATCATCTAGCATTAAAACGGTTCTCTAGGATGGGGTGTAGACGTATGCCTTTGTGGCGGTTTATTGCCTTTGGATTGTTTAATATGTTAAGTGACTCTAGCCATAGGTGGTGGCGAAAGTGTCGTAAGTGGTCTACTACTTCAAAGTCACGTTTGAGATCAAGATCGTGGTTGGTGGCCCAAAAATGTTCCGCGACTGCGGACTGGTCAGTTTTGGCAAGCCGGATTGCTCTGACATGTTCCGTAAGGCGATCTTGGAGACGCCTTGATGTTTCTCCTATGTAGCAACTGTCACTGTCTCTGGTGTAAAAGCAGTGCACGTCTGTACAACAACAATGGCACATGATTAACATGCCTCACTCAGCTCATTGCACTTATCCGTTGTATTTTTGTATTTGAATTTCAGTTGATGAAGAGACACGCCAGTCTCGAAAGGTACTGCCTGTTAGTATATATTTGTATTTTTACATTAAACTGGATTTATAATTTATACGTGTATGTTATTTCAACCATAGACCCCAGTACACCAGGCCCATTTGTTACTATGCTAAATCTGAATCCAACTATTCTTGTAGGTTGAACTGCAACGACCTTTTCAGAATCTGCAGTGATGCAATTTACAACTACAGGACGCAGTTGGGTAAACATGGATCAGGACCCACATGACACTTTTTGCACCTTGTCAAGACTATGATGAATCTAAGCTATTCTGAGAGCTAAAGAAGTCCTGCTTACTATCAGGAGTAATATAGCTGTAAGTAATAAATAAAGTGGCTGCTCAATGTATATATATTTCAGTTTAATATAGCAAATTTTAATAATTTTAATTTTTAATGGGAACAAACATTACTTCTACTGGGAGAAGGCTCCAACTGTTTTGTGATCGAATTTGTTTTTCCACTAAATCACTATCACACA
Source organism: Mastigoproctus giganteus (assembly GCF_048544385.1). Taxonomy (NCBI): domain Eukaryota; kingdom Metazoa; phylum Arthropoda; class Arachnida; order Uropygi; family Thelyphonidae; genus Mastigoproctus; species Mastigoproctus giganteus. The sequence continues at coordinate 72,397,893 of NC_143580.1, forward strand.
GGCTGTCTGCAGTCTCACTTAACAGGTGCAGATGCTTTGCCATGTCACCACTAGAAAAAAATTTTTTTTTTAAAAATAAGTTTAAAGGCATTCTTCTATTATGGATGAAAGAAAGAACAGTTAATAAGTAATTGCTCTTTTATTTATCTGATTAAATTTTCTAAAAATGTTCATATTCTATCTACTGACCATGAAACAGGAAAACTGTATTCAAACCTGCAATCTAGAAATAACAAAGGATGCAGAAGAACCATACTTTTTTTTTTTATTATTATTTATTATTTTTTTTTTTTGGGAGGTGGGTATTTCCAGAATTCAACACCCAAGGATTGATGGCAGCACAATAACATAAGCAAGCACAGATATTTTGTATACTGTTTGGGATTTATAGTAATAAAATTCAAATTCCTTCTGCATTTTAAAAATATCACTTATGACAAACATTACTAGACAAAAGAATAAGCTTTCCTTAGCATGACACATCACAAGGAAAAGTTTGCTGTCACTCGAGGAAGGTGGACACAAAGTCCTATGATGTCAAGAACACAGGAAATTAAGAATGAAGACAGGTGAGCTGCAGCTAAACAAAAATTATGTATTAATTTTTTTCTGGAAAAAAGATCACCGCAAGGAAGGAAGGATTAGTTTGTAAGAAAGGTTAAGTGGCATGGAAGCAATATCTAGGAGAGAGTAATGTAGGCAAAATTCAAAATAGAATGCTAAGAGATATGATCTGTTTGTGCATGTACAACTCACCTGAATGCTCAAAATGATGAAATAGGATGTTTTAATATCTCAGAAAGGGAAGTAGAAACTAAAGCCAAAAAAAGTACTGGTTGGAGATTTAAATAACAGCAGAGGAAATGAAAATTATATCTACAGAGATATTTTTGGAAAATCTGGAGAGATGTAAAACCAACAACAATGGTTAAATATAATAGTTTTGTGCAAAATTCTAATATTAATTTCAAACACTATTTCAGCACAGAGATAGCCACAAGTTTATGTGGCACCTCCACCACAAAATTAAAACAAAACAAAATTAAAAATTTCTGAAATGGGAATGGCTTAATATCATCATTTCCTATTTCTTGTATTGCCCAGGAACAGGGGATGACAAGTTTCACTACAGTGTGCAATGTATTTAGGAAGGATAGGGAAGATAGAAGGGGTGGTGGGAACATGCTTGTTATCAAAATCAGCACGAGCATCACAAAATACTGTCCCAGATTCAAAAGTCACACATGTTAGTACAGAATCTGTGTGGTATGAGTTAGCTGGAAGTAAAGGTATAATGAGAGTAGAAGTAATCTACAGATCAGAAGACTGTGAAATTATGATGAGAGCCTCTATATGAAAATGGAATGTTCAAGCAAGTGTGAAGGTCTAGTAGTAGTAGTAGTAGTGGCACTTGATGCAAGAAAGCAAGTGTAGGAGCTTATGCAGCATCAGCCAAAAAAAAAAAAAAAAAAAAAAAATCACACCATACCCTCCAATTGCCTGTCCAGTTCCTCCTTAAATTTATTTAACCTATCAACTTCCACAACGACAGATGGAAGTTTGTTCCAGCAATTAACCACCCGCTGGCTAAAGGCAAATTTCCGCACATCTATTCTACATCTATCCTTTCTTAATTTGAACTTATGTCCCCGTAGGTTCGTATTCTGAACAAGTGGGAGGATCCCATCAGAATTCAGCATGCTCAACCCATTCAAGGCCTTATAGACCTCAATCAGATCACCGCGCAGGTGCCTAGTCTCCAGCCACTGCAATTTGCAGAACTTAAGCCTCTCTTGGTAAGAGGATCCCTTCATTACCCTCACCAATCGTGTTGCTCTTCTCTGTACACGCTCAAACAAATCTACATCCTTCCTAAAATGAGGCCTCCAGACCTGTACGCAGTACTCAAGGCGTGGCCTGACCATTGCCTTATACAGAGGGACAATCACCTCCTTTTCCCTGCTAGCAAAATTCCTATATATCATTGACAAAACCCCGTGACCTGCCCTAGCAGCCTGTCTACATTGCTCAGAAAACTTCATATCTGACTGCACAATTACTCCCAGGTCTTTTTCATTTTCTACCACCTTAAGTGTAGTACCACACAGTTGGTACGTTTCTCTGGGGTTACTTCTACCCATATGCAGTACTTTGCATTTGTCAAGGTTAAACTTCAGTTGCCACTTCTTAGCCCATCTGCCCAAATTATCTAGATCCTGTTGCAGTAGCACACTGCCATTACTGTCATTAACAACCCTGCCAACCTTCGTGTCATCTGCAAACTTCGACATTAAGCCTGATATACCTTCATCAATATCATTGATAAATATACAAAACAACAGTGGACCCAACACCGAACCCTGTGGGACTCCACTAATAACATTAGTCCACGAAGAGCAGCACCCATTGATTACCACCCTCTGTCTTCTCCCACTTAACCATCCTTTTATCCATTGTAGCAACTTACCCTTAATACCATTCTGCTCCAATTTGTACAGTAGTCTTCCATGCGCAACAGTGTCAAAAGCTTTCCTGAAATCCAAGTATATGATATCAAAATTATTTTTTGCATCCAGTTCCTTTGTGACCACATCATAATAACCAATCAAATTTGTCAGACAAGACTTTCCCTTAACAAACCCATGCTGTGTCTGAATTATTGCTGCAGTCTTGTCTAGATGATCCTGCAATGCATCTTTAACCAGTGACTCCATTATTTTACCCGGAACAGAAGTTAAACTAACTGGTCTGTAATTATTCGTGTCACCCTTCGAACCTCCTTTGTGAATTGGGGATACATTTGCACATCTCCAGTCCGTGGGAACCTCCCCTGAATCCAAGGATGCTCTCATAATTATGGCTAAGGGTTTGCTTAGTTGCTTTGCCGCCTCCTTTAATATAACTGGATAGATCCCATCCAACCCAGGTGCCTTTCTTATGTTTAACTTCAACAATTTCTCCTCCACTTTGCTCTCAGTTATTACAAAATCATTAAGCACACTGCTACAATTTGATAACCTTCTTCCATTTTCAAACTGTAATGATTCCTCACGTGTGAATGTAAATGCAAAATACTCATTCAGTTTGTTTGCTATCTGAGCAGAATCATCAACAGTCGAACCATCGATGTCAAGTGGACCAATCATATTCAGCCCCTTCCTTTTAGAGTTTATATAAGTAAAGAAATCCTTGCTGTTTTTCTTAGCATCTTTTGCCAAAGATTTCTCGTAATCCGCCTTTGCCTGCCGAACCTCCTTTGTGACCTGATTACAGACTAGCTTATATCTGCTACAGGCTTCTGCGTCGCCTTATAATTTATATGCATCCCATGCATTTTTCTTCTCTGTCATGAGTCTCATTAGTTCATTTGATAACCATTTAGGCCTAAACCTTGAACAATATTTCTTCATCGGTATGAAAAGTCTAGTAGCTTCCACGATTAATTCCTTGAATGCTTCCCACTTAGAATTTACTGTTGGTAACATCGTCAGTCGATCCCACTGTACAGAATTTAAAAACTGTCTGAGACCACTGTACTCCCCTTTACGGAAACAAAAACCCTTTCCTTTACCCCTGACGGTAGTTACCTGTTTGAGTAAATCCCACTTCAGCACACTGTGATCACTGCCACCTAGTGGTTCCTTTATCTGCAAATTCTTAATACACGAATGATCACTGCTGATAACCAGATCAAGAGTATTACTTTCTCTGGTTGCCTCTCGAACATGCTGCTGCAGAAAACAATCATCCAATAAATCCACAAAAGTCTGACTAGTGTGTGAGTGACCAACCCACAAGTTCCAGTCAATATCTGGGAAGTTAAAATCCCCCATTATAAGACATTCTGATTTACTGGCCCACTCTATTTCTCTGTACAATTGTTCATTGTACTCATTCGAGTCATTAGGCCTATAACACACTCCTACTCTTATTTTTGCTTTTGCAGTGCTTATGTCACACCAAACTGACTCAACAGTGCACTGTCCATCTATATCAACTGGATGCACTTCTTTTGATTTTATGTTTTTCTTAATTAACAGCATAACACCTCCTCCCTTTCTGTCCTGTCTATCCTTTCTGTACACATTGTACTCCCCAAATTCCAGTTCTGCATTCCTTATATCTTTGTGACACCACATCTCTGCTATCCCAACAATTATGGATGATTTCAATTTTTCCCTAATTGATTGGAGCAAGTGGGAAGGAAACACCATGGGAAACAAATTTTAAAATCAACTAAGATGACTTATTTGTATCAGCATGTCAGGTGAAAAATATTCTAGACCTGGTCATCTCTCATGAACCAGATGACATCACAGGGCTGATAGTACAGGAACCATAAGCCAGGAGTGCTTGTGGAGTTCTAAGCTGGATGACGAGGAGTGAAGTAGCAGTTTTTAAAGAGAAAGAAATGGGTTTCAATTTCAGGAAAGGAGATTATGACAACTTAAGATGTTACACAGCCTTTATCAAGTGGGAACATAACTCATATACGGAGGGTTGATTCAGCCTTTTGATAACGATTTTGCAGTCCTTTAAAACTACAAAATTCCATGCTGCCACCACTGGTTGTGTTCTGTTTGTTTTCCCTGCTCACGGACTATCGCACAGCATCGAAATTACCATTGAAGTAAAGTGCGCTGCAAAACTGCCAAGTCGATCTTGTCCCATTCCTGCTGGCAGACTTTCCACAAACCTTCAACAGCTCTGGGGCGGTGGTTTCTGAGAGCTCTTTTCAAAAGTCTGAATGCACAAAAATCCATGGGTCAGGTGATTTAACAGGTATATCTTCAAACAGGATCGAATGAATACCTGTCGCTGCTTCCATTCTCTGCAAAAAAGTGCGGGTGGAACGTGACGTGTGGCTGGATGCCTTATCCTGGTGCACCCAGACGTTTCAGTATCAGAACCATACAATGTGGGTACTTCACATTCACACAATGGCTGTAGAACTTCAGTCTGGTAATACACTGAGTTGACTTTCACATCTTTACGACTCAACTCAACTCAAATTTGCCGTTATAACAAAATCTGGCTACAACCATAAAACCTCTGCCAAAACTTTCCTTGCACTGACACATCCATGGAAAGGCCTTGTCAACTGGAGAGGTATACCCACGCCTCGTCCAATGTTGCTACAAATTTCCATCTTTTAGCTGCCAGATATGTTTCGTAGAGTTTTCAAGCATTGACCCGCTGCTCTGCAATGTGCCTTGATCCTTGGAAGCACGGGCCTTGTGCTTCTTCTCCAGTTGCAAATTTTCGTTGATTATGCAACAAACGGTTGACTGGGAGGTTCCCACACGTGACTTTATAGCTCTTTGGGTTTCTGGATTTTCACCGACGAGTGACTGAACTTTTTGTACTACCTCCCTCGTTCGACTTGGAGCAGGTTGCAGTTTCTTTGGTGTTTTCTGCTCACTTGCAACAGCTTCGTGGAATTTTTCTTCGACATTCAAAACCTTATTGATACCAAACTTTGACACACTAAAATTTTTCGATCGGAGCTATCAATAATTTTCTTATAACTGTACCCTTCTTCGGAAAGCGCGGTTATGTAACCTTCCAACCATGGGTCCAATTTACAAAGCATGCCGACATTAACACAACTTCTACAACTGATGCACCTGTTCATAAGGTTTGGGACTGTGGCTGTGCAAAAAAAAAAGAAAAGTACACTGCTGCTGTACGTCACAAGCAGGATTAATGTCAAATTCGTTATCAAAAGGCTGAATCAACCCTCCGTAGTGTGAATACATTAGAATTATGGCATAATTTTAAAGCCATAGTCACAGAAGCCTTAATGACATTTATACCATTAAGAAAATATAGCACAAGGAGAATCCTGAGCTGGATGAGTAATGAATTAGCCAGTTTAATAGAGCAAAAAAATATAAGATGGCTTGGAAAAGTTACAGAGCAATAAAAAGTTATGAAGCCTATAATAGCTACAAATTGACCTATAACAATACCATATAAAAGATTAGGCTGGCAAAAGCAGATTACAAAGAAATCACTGGCTAAAAGAGCAAAGAATGGGAACAAAGAGTTTTTTCTCTTTGTTCCCATTCGTTGCTTTTTTAAAATGAACAATAAGAGAAAATCAGATAAGACACTTGCATAATGGATGTGGGAAAGTTACAGATAAAAAACCCAGAAAGTTATCCTGCTGATGTTGCAGATGAATAGAACAGGTACTTGGCAATGATATTTACAGAAGAAAGACCCTTCATGGTGAGGAGAAACTGTTGTTTAAGCTGGAATGCATGAAATTTTAAATTATTTATTAAGGCAAGAAAGGCTCCTGGTAAGTAACCAGGAGCCTTACTTGCCTTTGAGCACCTGGCAATATTACATATAGCCAATATTTTTGAGGGAGGCAGCAAGAGAGTTGTTGTTGGTTTGATTTGTTGGTGCAAGGGCTACCAAGGCCATAATGCACCTATAACAATATTCATTGGAACAGGTTTGGTATATTAAATAGGCAGGTTCAGATCAGATGATATTTGTTTATCATTTTCAGGAAGGCAAAAAGGTCATTTACATCTGGTCGTTCTCCAAGCATTTGCTGTAATGCAAGTTGATTAGAGTAACAGAGATGTGAAGAGAAAGCTAATTTTCGTTCTTTTAGGTATAACAGGAATTCTCATATAAGGTCTTTCAGTTGAATTGAGTTCAACAGTTACTGCATAGTGGAGGATCATCCCATGTGATTCTGTAACTATGAGTTAGGTGGGCATGCCCAATCCATAATCTAGAAAGCACAACTTCTTCCTTCCTATTCCCTCTTAGGCTTGATTCCCACTGCTTGTGATCATTTTTAATCTGGAACAGTTTATTGGTTTTGTTCTCCTGCCAAACAGATAGCCATTTTTCCCTTCCAGTACATTGTATGACATGTTTGTAGTCAGTGTAAGGTATCTGGATGTCTGATGTTATGAGACTCACATTCTTGTAGAAAAATCTGCTTGTTTATTGCCTGCGATTCCAGTATGTCCAGGTATCAGACAGAAGATTATTTTTTGCCTGTTTGTAAGAAGCTGCGCTAAATGAAATTTGAATTTGTTGTAAAAAGGAATGACTGGAAGGAAGTTTACACTGAAGAATGGATACTGTGCTTAAGGATTTAGTACATATAATGGTTTCAGGATATGAAGACTGTTTTAAATCCTCTAAAGCCATCAGGATAGCATACATTTCTGCAATATGTAAATGCTGCACTCCAAAGGGAGCTGACAAGATATTGTAAAATTTGGTAGAACTGCAGCTGCACCAACTTTACTCTTCGTTTTGGAGCCATTGGTGTAAATTTGAGTGCAACTAGTGAACTGAAAAGAGTGAGCCGCATGAATCTGCTTAATCCTTTCCCCATTTTTGGAAGTGTTTATCTACATGTGCCAAGGGTATTTGCCATGGTGGTGTATCCATGTTTCATTTGGAATTATGTTTCCCTATTTAGTCCCTAACATGTGTTTAGGCTTTTAGCCGAATACCACATGGTTTATTTTTATACAAATTATCCCATTTTGGTGTGAACAAATATTGCCATATAGGATGATGTGGGAAACTTCTGATTTTAGCTGCATAATTTAATAGCAGAGCATGCTGACGAAGGAATAGAAGTAGTTCGTGTGCTTCTGTATAGAGACCCATTCTTTCCCCATTGTTGGAAGTGTTTATCTACATGTGCCATGGTGGTGGTGTAGCCATGTTTTCATTTGGAATTATGTTTTCCATATTTAGTCCCCAACACGTGTTTAGGCTTTGTAGCCGAATACCACACGGTTTATTTTGCAAAGGTTTATTTTTATACAAATTATTCCATTTTGGTGTGAACAAATATAGAATGATGTTGGAAACTTCTGATCTTAGCTGCATAATTTAATAGTAGATCATACTGATGAAGGACTAGATGTGGTTCATATGCTTCTGTATAGAGACTCTGAATTGGTGATATACGAAAAGCTTTTAGGGCAATTTGGAGAGCATGTGATGTACTGGGTCAAGCCAAATATACACTTTGTATGGTTGAGGCATAGACAGGAGACCCATAGTCTAGTTTAGATTTAATTAGTGAATTGTATAGGTGTAGTAGCATGTACTGATGTGCACCCCACGACACAGCAGAAATTGCCCCAAGTAGATTCAGCTTCCTTAGACAGGTTGTAATGCTTAATATGCTCCAAAAAACTTAATTTTTTTCCCAGAATTAGTCCAAGAAATCAATACTATGTTGAAAAGTAATTGGATGAGAGTCAAGTTTTAAGTCTGGATCAGGATGTAAATTCCGTTTACGGCATGGCAAAAATGAATTGCCACTGTCTTTTGCTTTGAGGGTCAATAACCATTATTTTTTGTCCACTGAACAAGCTTGTTAATTGTGCCTTGAAGCTGTCTTTCAATGACATGCATATTTTGAGAGTGGCATAAGATTGTGAGAACATTAGCATACAGATATGTTTCAACTGTGTCAGTAACGCAATTGGTTATTGAATTAATCCTGATGGAGAAGAGTGCGGCACTAAGCACGGAACCCTGGGGGACCCCTTCTTCTTGGACATAAGTGTACGAGAGAGCAGAGTGAAAACGTACCTGAAAGGAGTTATTGCTCAAAAAGTTCCAAATAAATTTAGGAAGATGACTTTGAAGACCAGGTTTGTAGAGATCATGAAGAATCCCATATTGCCTGGTTGTGTCGAAAGCTTTTTGGATGCCAAGGCATATCATCACTATGCCTTGACATTCAAAAGTGTTCATTCCTGAGAAATGCATTTCGAATGTTACCTTTAGTTTTGACCATAAGATCAAGTGTTGATCTATTTTTTCGATAGCCATATTGATTTCGACTTTTGTTGGATCAGAATGGTCCTTTCCTGGTTTTGGGAAAGCTAGTACAATGGAATGACACCAGCTAGTAAGATAGTAATCACAAGAAAGATTCTATTATAGAGTTTTAGAAAAGCAGACCTGGACACTTCACTCAAATAACATAACATGGTATAATAGATCCCATCTGGGCCAGCAACACTATTTTTTGATTGTAAGAGTGCACTGCATAACTCGGTTGTTGTAAGGGGTATGTTATATTGAAGCTGGTGTATAGTATTAAAATTCAGGTTATATTTTTCTGCTTGTACTTTATGAGACTGAAAAGTTGGCTCAAACAGTTACAGCTGAGAATGCCTGAAAGGTTTCACCTAATGAATTTGCAGTAGAAGTAACATTGGAGTGGCTACAGCAGGGTATTTCTCATTAATTCTTCTGACTCTAGTCCAAACTGTTTTGATATCTGTGGTTCTGTTTATAGTGGAGGCATATTGGAACCCTGTCTCTTTTTTACTCATTCGTTGTATATGAAGAGCTTTAGTTCTTGCTTTCTTACTGTACGAGGTTAGCTGTGTTTGGGTTTTTGCAAAATAAATTCCAGTATCTATTCTTCTCTTTTTTTTGGCATTGATACATGCTTCATGCCACCATATATTTGGGTGCGTGCAGGTTTTCATAGATAATTTGAGTATTGTGGTTTCTGCAGCTGCTATTATTTGCCGAGTGATGTAACTGCAGAGTCAATGGTCCGAATATCTAAATGAGCCAGTTTTTGATATTTTATCCAGTCAGCTTTGTCAAACTTCCAGACTGTTTTTATTTCAGTTTAAAGAGGAGAGTTAGTCGAAAGTGTACATATTACTGGAAAGTGATCACTGTTACGAAGATTTTCAGTAACTGTCCAATCAATAAGTGGAAACAGATTTTGCGAGCACATTGAAAGATCAATTGCAGAAGTTTACCTTGAGGAGAGATGTACGTATGTGTGACTGCCAATGTTTAATAATGTTAAATTGTGCTTTTCAAGAAAATTTAATTAATTGACCTCTCTTATCAAGATGTGAGGAACCCAATAAGGGGTGATGCCCATTCCAGTCACTCAAGATACAAAAAGGTGGTGGCAGTTGAGTAATAAAATCATCCAAATCAGCTGAAGTGTATGAATGATTGGGCGAAAGGTATAAGGAAACAACTATTATTGCCATCCCCACCATAATTCGGGTAGTGTTTGCTTCTAAAGTTGTTTGCAGAGGGATAGGTCTGAAAGGAGTTTTGGAGTTGACTAGCAATGCTACTCCTCCATGAGCTATATTACAGTTGTTTCTATCTTTTCTAAGCATTATGTGATGTTTTATGCTTATAGTTATTTGAGGGTCAGGTTTCCTGTAGACAAAGAACAGCAGGCTTATTATATTCAGTAATTAAGCCATACACATCGTCTAAGTTAGCTCTGAGTCCGCGACACTGAATGGTTCTATGCATTACTGAGGATTATCTGGTGTGTCTGTTTGCTTATGGGATATAGTTTGTTTATGCCTGCCTATTCTTGTTTTTTCCCTTTTAGGGTAAAAACAAGAATAGGCAGGCATAAACATACATGTATTTTTCTCTGCATGCATTTCAAGTAGTGTTTCATTTTTCTGCATGTATTTCAAGTAGTGTATCATCTTCATGTGATTTTTCGTCAGTGTCCATGATAGCAGTACGGGATTTTTGCTTCTCTCCTCAGAACTTGTTTGCTTTACTGGCTGCTCTACTTCTGGTACTTAAAACAGTGGACTGAATTAGGAATTTATGGTCTAATTTTACATCTCAAATATCCAGCTTTTACGGTTAATGGCAGAGTTGGTGTATTGAGTGTTTTATCGGGTGGTGTATTTTCTAAAAGAATTTTATGTTGTTGTGTAGAGCTTTCTTTTAGGGAGGAAAGGACTGATCTTGTCTAGTCAGATATTAACAAGCTTGGAGGAACTGAACAATCGATCTGTACTGTTATGGAGTGTTGTTGCTTTTGCACAACTGAAGCATAAGAGAGTGATTTAGTGGATACTAAAAACTTTTTTTTTTGCTTCATAGTATGGCACTTTTTGTTCGACTCTATTTTTGGACTTTCTTTTCTCTCTGCCATTGGGTGCACTCCTTTGCATATGCTGAATGATTCCCTTGGCTTCAACATCACTGCGTTTCAGTAGTGCAGTCTGTATGTATGTGCCCTTTTGAACCATAGCAGGCACAGGTGGTAACACCGCTGTAGACTGCTTGGGAGTGCCCAAACTTATAGCATTTAAAAGAGTGGACTGGGTTAGGAATGTATGGTTTAATTTTACATCTCAAATACCTAGCTTTTACAGTTAATGGCAGAGTTAGTGTATTGAATGTGAGAATGACTGTCTGAGTAGGAGTAAGTACCCCATCTTTCTTGATGGCTATCCTTCTTGCATGTATGACATTTTGATCATTTAGTTCCTGATTGATCGCTTCCTCTGAAACGTTAAGGAGATACCACTTCACTATTACCCTTTTAGAGGAGTTCAAGGTGGCACGTGGGGTAACCTTTTTTGGGAATTCCACCAAATGCAGATATTCTAAGCAGTCATTCTGAGTGTTTATGTTCACTCATCTCAATTAGGTCTCCAGATTGGAGTCTTTGGACCATTTTTGGAGGGCCAGCCACATTTTCAAGACATCTCTGGATTAAAATGGGGAAAGCTTACTCAGTGGGATGTCTGTCAAGGAGTGCAGAATTAGAAAAAGAGGAGCACGGTTTTCAGTTCCTTCTTTTTTCTGCCTCTTTTGCATTGGATGTAGTTATATCATCCCTGGTCGATGGAACTGGATCGAGAGATCTGTAATTGTTTCTTCTGTTGCAATCCATCGTAGCTCCTTTTAGTCCTGGAAGAGCGAGTTTCTTCTCTCAGGTTATTGTCCCCGCAATGTGGAGACAGGAGCAGTGCCACCAGTGACCAACCAGTTGTAGAAGTTAATATTTGTATTTGTTAGTAACATATACACTGAGTGATCACTGAATTATGACCACCCATATGAAAACTGAATGCGACCCGTTGACCATGTGAGGTATGAGAGTGCGCAGTTAGTCAACCTACGTAGCATAGATAAGGCGTCAGTGGTTCAGTAAGTAGTAAAATTTCGAGCAAAGAAAGGATTTATTGGACTTTGATAAAGGACAGATTGTGGGAGTTCGACGAGATGGTGCCTTGATTTCCCAAACGGCTGAACTGGTGGGGTGGTCGAGAGCCGCCGCTGTTAAAGTGTACCAGGACTGACGTCATAATGGTCAAACAACGACCTGATGGCAAAACTGCAAAGGTCAGCGAAAGGTTGATGTTAGAGGTGAGCGCTGGGTATGATGACTTGTACAGGTGAACAGACGCAGCACTGTTGAAGAGTTGACTACCCAATACAACATGGGCCAAACCAGAACAATATCTGGAATTGACCATGCGTAGCACGCTTGCACGTATAGGCTATACCAGCAGATGATCCCTACGGCATCCTCTCCTAACCAAGGTTCATTAGCGTAAAAGACTTGCCTGGTGCAAAGAGCATGTAAGTTGGATGTTAGAAGACTGGAAGGTGTGCTTGTCGGATGAGTCATGTTAATTCCTACACACCTTGGATGATTGTGTACAGATTTGGCATCAACAACATGAGGCTCCTCATCCATCTTGCATGGTATCAAAAGTGCAGGCCAGTAGAGGTGGTTGTATGGAGTGGGGCATGTTTCACTGGCAGGAACTTGGACCCCTGGAGCTTAACTTCTGTTCCAGGAAAATTAATGGAGGCACTGGTTAAAGAAGCACTGCAGGATCATTTAGACAAGACTTCAGTTATAGCTCAGACACAGCATGGTTTTGTTAAGGGGAAGTCTTGCCTGACCAACTTGATTGGATACTATGATGCAGTCACAAAAGAACTGGATGCAGGGAATAACTTTGATATTATATACTTGGATCTTAGAAAGGCTTTTGATACTGTTGCACATGGAAGACTGCTACACAAATTGGAGCAGTGTGACATTGGAGGCAAACTGCTGCTACGGATAAAGGGGTGGTTGAGGGGGAGAAGACAGAGAGTGGTAATCAATGGACACTGCTCATTGTGGACTAATGTTATTAGTGGAGTCCCTCAGGGCTCAGTGTTGGGTCCATTATTGTTTTCTGTATTTATAAATGATATTGATGATGGTATATCAAGCTTAATGTCCAAGTTTGCAGATGATACAAAGGTTGGCAGGGTTGTCAAGGACACTACTGACACTATGCTGCTGCAACAGGATCTGGAAAGGTTGAGCAGATGGGCTGAGAGGTGGCAAATGAAGTTTAACATTGACAAATGTAAAGTACTACACATGGGAAACAGCAACCCCAGAGCAACGTATCAACTCTGTGGTACTACACTGACAGTGGTAGAGAATGATAGGGACTTGGGGGTGGTTGTGCAGGCAGATATGAAGTTCTCTGAGCAGTGCAGACAGGCTGCAAGAGTAGCTCATGGAGTATTGTCAATGATATACAGGAATTTTTCCAGCAGGGATAAGGAGGTGATTATTCCATTGTATAAGGCGATGGTCAGGCCACACCTAGAGTACTGTATACAGGTTTGGAGGCCTCATTTCAAGAAGGATGTAGAGCTGCTGGAACGAGTACAGAGAAGGGCAACAAGATTAGTGAATGGAACAAAGGGGTGCTCTTACGAAGAAAGGCTTAAGTTTTGCAAATTACAGTGTCTGGAGACTAGGCACCAGCGAGGTGATCTGATAGAGGTGTATAAAGCCTTGAATGGTTTAAGCATGCTCAATGCTGATGGGATTCTTCCTCTAGCTCAGAAATATCACCTGAGAGGGCATAAATTCAAATTGAGGAAAGACAGATGTAGGATAGACGTGCGGAAATTTGCCTTTAGCCAGCGGGTGGTTGGTTGGTGGAACAGACTTCCATCCCTTGTGGTGGAGGTTGATAGCCTAAATAAGTTTAAGGCTCAGCTGGAGAGGTATTTTGAACGAAAAGAGGGGTGAAGTGGAAGTGGTTTTTTTTTTTTTTTTTTTGGCTGATGCTGCATAAGCTTGCTTTCTTGCATCAAATGCCTCTACTAATGCTAATGCTAATGTGGAACAACGTATCACTGGTCTCTGCTATCATCAACTGCTTGCTGACTGTGTACACACTGCCATGTTACACTTTTTCCTGGATGGTGATAGTGTCTTCCAAGATGACAATGTGTTGAGCCATCGCGCACTTAATGTGCAGGAATGGTTTGGGGAACACAGTTCTGATTTCCAGCATATCGATTGGCCTCTGAACTCCCCTGATATCGATCCCATAGAGCACTTGTGGGGCACTGTGGAAAGGCCTCTGGATACACCAATCACCTCCATACCTGCATTGCTAGCCGCATTACACACACACAGCTTGGTTGGCTATACCTCCCGAACACTTCCGACATCTTGTTGAATCAATGCCATGTCGGATAGTTGCTGTACTGAGGACAAAAGGAGGACCTACAAAGTATTAGGTAGGTGGTCATAATTCAGTGATCACTAGTGTATATATACTAAATAAATAAAGACTGTTTTCCTTTCTGCATTCCTACTTAATACTTTAAGCACAGAACCAGACACAAGAAAACAAAAAACTTTTTTTTTGGAAAGAGCACTCTATAAATCACTGAGAAAATCACTTGTCACAATCGCTTGGCACTCGGGGCCAGCAAGAGAGTGCATAGAACTATTGAGGTTAATTATGAGGTCATTACTAGACTTAGAAGTTATTTGCTTGGATGGGAGAAGTGCCAATGTATTGCCAATACATAAAGGTGTCTCTAAGAACGAAGTAGGTAATTATCGACCAGTCAGACTTCAGTGGTATGGAAAACATGGAGGCAATGATAAAGAGTATGAAGTGTGCACTGTTACAGGTTCATTTTGATAGAAATGGAATTCTGAAAGAAACAGAGAGTGATTTTGTAAAGGGGAAAACAAACCCGTTTAGCTGTTTTGACAGAGTCACTCATTGGCTGGATGAAGGAATTAATTTCGATACCGTTTATTTAGATTTTGGCCAAGAATTTGATTCAGTCTTGTATGAGAGGTTACTGTATAAGCTGGAACCACAGGGAAAATTTTTAAATGGGCTGCAGGCACAGGGCTCCCAGTACTGATCCATTCCCAGGATCGGTACTGGAGACACCCTTGTTCTTGATTTTCATTAATGACATCAACAAAGGGATAGAGGGCATGATGTTAAAATTTGCAGATAGCTATCTTTTAATGCAGAAAAATACAAGTCCCCAAAGTGAGTAGTCTTTGCTTGAGTTCAAGAATGAATGGGGAGGGGCAGAACACTTTAGAGGAGAATGCATACCTTATGAGCGTTACACCTGCTTGAGGTGGCCATATAGTGTGGTTTGATAGCTGAGTACTGAGGGCAAAAGGAGTTTATCATTTGCTCCCACTTTTTTGAGGTCTGTGCAACAGAATTGGTAATGTGCCTTGGCAATGGCCAAAACTATGATTAATTTTTATGCAATAGGTCATGATAATATGGATATCTTTGGGATAACTGTGTCTATGCATGATTGTACTCTCCACATAATTGTAAAGAGTACAAATGATTTTTTACAATCTTCATCAGAAATGGCACCGAGTAGTAGGTTTACAACATAATATCTACTTTATTCTCTTGATTTGTACACAATATGATTTTTGGCTTTGGGGTTATTTAAAGAACTGGGTTTACTGTGCCGACATTCGCATCTTGCTGTGCTGCATTGCACTGTCACAATCTCTTCTTTACTCCAGCAATTTGTAGCCATTATTATTTCTCTGGTGGTGAGTTGAGGATAATTTTTCCCCACTTTGAAATATGTGCATTACAAATTTCAATGCAACCTGCTCATCCTAGGTTGAGAGAGGCCACCGAGTATAAGTATTGTGATTATTCAGTATATCTAGGGTAATCAAAAATCATCTAACTGCAAAAATTTATTGTGAAATACACTGAAAAGGATGTTACTTTCAGAAAGGCAGGCAGTTTTTTTTAGCTAAAAATATTTTTCGTATGTTACATTTCCATTTTTGTAAAATTCAAGTTAGTTTCAATTCTGTGCACTGTAATTACATCAGTCTATCTGCACCATGTGGAAAAGGCCTGCAAATCCAATCCTGTCAAGACAGGAGGAATATTCTTTTTTTCATACTATGGTTGAGTTAGGTTGACTCAGTTTTTTTAATCCAAAAAAAACCAAATTGACCATACGCAATTTTCAGAAAACACACATCTTAATCTTAATTACTTTAGTGCAACAAATAAATAATAACAAACATCTTTTGCTGAACCTCTTGCAACAGCCTTGAACATCCTTTCCTTTACAATATCCTGTGACAGAACATAAATGTAATTTTCCACATACAGTAGACTTGATTTATGTGAAGATGATTTAACTGGGATTTCCAAGGCCCATGGAAATCTAAATCAATCTTAAGTTGAGATAACAAGAAGAAAGAGATGGAATTCATTTCAGGTGTTGTTTGTTCATATGAAATGATGCACAGGTATGATTATGTAATGGATTTCATCAAACTTCATTCCCATTCCTGCATCTGCCTGCTAGCTTACTAAACCATATTTCAGTAATATCCTCAGTGTTACTGCTTAGTTATTTCTAACATTCTTATTCCGAGTTAAAAATTTACATCCATGTTTTTCCATCATGTTAAAACAGAAAAGGCTTATTCTTTCTACCGAACAAAAACTTCAGTTCATAAAATAAACTTTGACTCTGGGACTGAGCAAAGACCCACTAGATCTGTAATATAAAACAAATGCTTGTATTAACACATCAAAATGAAACTAATTTCAAATGGTTGACACATAAAACATCAGAAAGAATGAAATAAAGCATTCCATAAACTAAATTAAACGATAAGAAGGAAAATGTACTGCATAAAAGTATCGGTAAAGGTTTCCACGTGTTTCAACTCCGCTACCGTTCGTAATTTTCCCGCCTTTGTGATACGATAGTTATATACCATACTAGATAGCGTTAGTTGAACTTCGTTAGCAGTTAAATTGTACGTTTAAATAAATACATATAACGACTTGGATTACAAACATAATATAATTAATTATATTTAACATAATTAATAACATAAAATAATTAATTAATTAATAGAATCATGACTCAGACCAGAGCAGCAAAGCAAAAGGCTCAAGCTAATGGAAGTGCTGTGGCTCAGAGCAGAACTGAGGGGGGCAGTTGTCCTCTGACACACAGCCTTATAAAATGCACTGTTTGCTCGATGTTTGCAGAGCAATCGGGTACGGGACATGATACTGCCAAGGGGGATGTGTCTTTGTGTGTGCGCGATGCAAGGAGTGTATCGATATCAGGCAACAACTCGGCGTTCTTGTGGGCCTATATGAGAGCTTGAAGGACAGGGTGGATGCCCTCGAAGAAACTAAATTGAGGGGCCCATCAAGCTCTCAGCTGCCCACATCAACGCCAGAGCTTGCAGTTGGGCATCGCGTGACACAGACAACCCCCAAGGCAGAATGCGCTGGTCCCGAAGGAACTAGTAGTTGTTGGTGACTCTATTGTCAGGGAAACGGGGAACATGCTTTGTAAAAAAGATAGGTGGAACAGGACCAGGGTATGTCTGCCAGGGGCAAAGGTTGATGACGTTCTAGAGCGAATATCATCTTTTAAGGGCACAAAAGGTGATATAGTTGTACACGTTGGCACTAATAATATTAAGAGTAGGAGACCGGCAGAATTACTTAATAAGTACAGGTCACTGTTGAACAAAAGCCGAGAATTAGGGTTGAATTTGAAAGTGTCTGCAATTCTGCCGACACGACAGGAGGGAGTATATGATGAGAGCCTTGTCGATCAATTCGGCCCTGGAAAGATTGTGCAAGGCTCAAGGGGTAGAATTTTTTTCAGCCTGGACTGTACTTGTTAACAGGAGAGATTGCTTCTACAGGGATGGGATACACTTAAATAGAAAGGGTGCAAGAATATTTGCTGATGCTATCAAAGCAGTGTTAGGTGGGTCAGAAAACTGCTAGCTTAGGGGGAGACAAAGACCAATAGATTGACAGTAGCCACTGGCAGAGGTGAAAGAGATTCTTGCACTGATTCTATTAGAATGAGCAGAAGCCTGAAAAACAAGATGCATGGTATTTCAGAGACTGCTGGGAGCCATTGCGGTACAAATAAACACATGGGTTGTGTTAGGGTAGCTAAGAATAGAAACAGGTGCAGGTATACTTGCGTGTACACCAATGCTAGGAGTTTAGTAAATAAATTTGATGAATTTGAGGTACTGCTCAAAACATCAAAGGCAGATATTGTTGGGATATCAGAGACGTGGTGTCACACAGATATAAGGGATGCAGAACTGCAATTTGGGAAGTACAACGTCTACAGAAAGGATAGACAGGATAGGAAGGGGGGAGGGGTTATGCTATTAGTTAAGAAACACATAAAAACCAAGGAAGTGAAGCCAGTCGACATCGCGGACAGTGCAGTGTTGAGTCAGTTTGGTGTGACATAAGCATTGGGAGATCAAAATTGAGAGTAGGAGTGTGCTATAGGCCTAATGACTCTGATGAGTATAATAAGAAACTGTACAGGGAAATAGAGTGGGCCAGTAAATCAGAGAGTCTTATAATGGGAGATTTTAATTTCCCAGATATTGACTGGAATTTGGGGGCCGGTCACTCACACACTAGCAGGGCTTTTGTGGATTTATTGGATGATTGTTTTCTACATCAGCATGTTCGAGAGGCAACTAGAGGGAGTAATACTCTTGATTTGATTATCAGCAGTGATTCTTCATGCATTAAGAATCTGCAGATAAATGAACCACTAGGTGGCAGTGATCACAGTGTGCTGAAGTGAGATTTACTCAAAGAGGTAACTACCATTAGGGGTAAAGGGAAGGGTTATTGCTTCCGTAAAGGCGACTACGATGGACTAAGACAGTATTTAAATTCTATACAGTGGGACCAACTGATGATGTTACCAACAGCAAATTCAAAATGGGAAGCATTCAAAGAACTTATCTTGGAAGCTACTAGGCTTTACATACCAACTAAGAAATATTGTTCAAGGTTTAGGCCAAAATGGATGTCAGATGAACTAATGAGGCATATGGCAGAAAAGAAAAATGCATGGGATACTTACAAATTAACACATGACACAGAAGCCTATGATAGATACAAGTTGATATGAACCAAGTTACAAAGGAGGTTAGGCAGGCGAAGGCAGATTACGAGAAATCCTTGGCAAGGGATGCAAAGAAAAACAGCAAAGAGCTCTTTACTTATGTAAACTCTAGAAGGAAGGGGATGAATCAGATTGGTCCACTTGATATTGATGGGTCAACTGTTGATAATCCTGCTCAGGTAGCTAACAAACTAAATGAATATTTTGAATCGACATTCACACATGAGGAGTTATTCAGCAAGGGGAATGCCAGAGGTGTATTCAACTCTAGCAGTAAGCTACAGAATCTTGAAATAACTGGGGGTAAAGTGGAGGAGAAACTATTGAAGATAAACACAAGAAAGGCACCCGGGGTGGATGGGATCTATCCAGTTATATTAAAGGAGGCAGCAAAGGAAGTAAGCAAACCCTTAGCCATAATTATGAGAGCTTCCTTGGACTCAGGGGAGGTACCCATGGACTGGAGATGTGCAAATGTGACCCCAATTCAAAAAGGAGGATCAAAGGCTGACACAAGTAATTATAGACCTGTGAGCTTAACTTCTGTTCCAGGAAAATTAATGGAGGCACTGGTTAAAGAAGCACTGCAGGATCATTTAGACAAGACTTCAGTTATAGCTCAGACACAGCATGGTTTTGTTAAGGGGAAGTCTTGCCTGACCAACTTGATTGGATACTATGATGCAGTCACAAAAGAACTGGATGCAGGGAATAACTTTGATATTATATACTTGGATCTTAGAAAGGCTTTTGATACTGTTGCATATGGAAGACTGCTACACAAATTGGAGCAGTGTGACATTGGAGGCAAATTGCTGCTATGGATAAAGGGGTGGTTGAGGGGGAGAAGACAGAGAGTGGTAATCAATGGACACTGCTCATCGTGGACTAATGTTATTAGTGGAGTCCCTCAGGGCTCAGTGTTGGGTCCATTATTGTTTTCTGTATTTATAAATGATATTGATGATGGTATATCAAGCTTAATGTCCAAGTTTGCAGATGATACAAAGGTTGGCAGGGTTGTCAAGGACACTACTGACACTATGCTGCTGCAACAGGATCTGGAAAGGTTGAGCAGATGGGCTGAGAGGTGGCAAATGAAGTTTAACATTGACAAATGTAAAGTACTACACATGGGAAACAGCAACCCCAGAGCAACGTATCAACTCTGTGGTACTACACTGACAGTGGTAGAGAATGAAAGGGACTTGGGGGTGGTTGTGCAGGCAGATATAAAGTTCTCTGAGCAGTGCAGACGGGCTGCAAGAGTAGCTCATGGAGTATTGTCAATGATATACAGGAATTTTTCCAGCAGGGATAAGGAGGTGATTATTCCATTGTATAAGGCAATGGTCAGGCCACACCTAGAGTACTGTATACAGGTTTGGAGGCATCATTTCAAGAAGGATGTAGACTTGCTGGAACGAGTGCAGAGAACGGCAACAAGATTAGTGAATGGAACAAAGGGGTGCTCTTACGAAGAAAGGCTTAAGTTTTGCAAATTACAGTGTCTGGAGACTAGGCACCAGCGAGGTGATCTGATAGAGGTGTATAAGGCTTTGAATGGCTTGAGCATGCTCAATGCCGATGGGATTCTTCCTCTAGCTCAGAAAAATCACCTGAGAGGGCATAAATTCAAATTGGGGAAAGACAGATGTAGGATAGACATGCGGAAATTTGCCTTTAGCCAGCGGGTGGTTGGTTGGTGGAACAGACTTCCATCCCTTGTGGTGGAGGTTGATAGCCTAAATAAGTTTAAGGCTCAGCTGGACAGGTATTTTGAACAAACAGAGGGGTGAAGTGGAAGTGGGTTTTTTTTTTTTTTTTTTTTCCTGATGCTGCATAAGCTTGCTTTCTTGCATCAAATGCCTCTACTAATGCTAATGCTAATGCTAATTTCCAAAGTGATATCCATACCATAAACAAAAACCTTTCCACACTGTATGGATTAAAACCAAAAAGAAACAAAAATCATTGAGTAGTACAAAGTTTAATTTTGTATTCACTACTAAAACCAAAGATGCCTTCTGTTTGAAGAGACAAGCAAGCAGATGAAAAAAGAATCCAAAGCATCAACTCTTTTTGAAAACTTTCTTCAAAGAACATCAGAAAAAGTAGCCGCAGGCAGAGGTGAAGGTGATTCTTGCACAACTTCTATTAGAATAAGTAGCGAAGGGTGCTGGGGGTTTCAGGGACTGATGGCAGTCATCATGAAACAGGTTGGGTATATGGGATGTGTTAGGATAGTTAATAATAAGGATAGGTACATGCATACTTGCATGTATACCAATGCTAGACGTATAGTAAATAAATTTGATGAATTTGAAGTGTTGGTCAAGCCATCAAAGATGGATATTATTGGGATAGCAGAGACTATATAAGAAATGTAGAACTAGAATTTGGGGAGTACAATGTGTACAGAAAGGACAGACAGGATAGGAAGGGAGGAGGTGTTATGCTGTTTATTAAGAAAAACATAAAATCAAAAGACGTGCATCCAGTTGATATAGATGAACAGTGCACTGTTGAGTCAGTTTGGTGTGACATAAGCACTGCGAAAGCAAAAATAAGAGTAGGAGTGTGTTATAGGCCTAATGACTCGAATGAGTACAATGAACAATTGTACAGAGAAATAGAGTGGGCTAGTAAATCAGAATGTCTTATAATGGGGGATTTTAACTTCCCAGATACTGACTGGAAATTGTGGGTTGGTCACTCACACACTTGTAAGACTTTTGTGGATTTATTGGATGATTGTTTTCTGCAGCAGCATGTTCGAGGGGCAACCAGAGAGGATAATACTCTTGATCTGGTTATCAGCAGTGATCATCTGTGTATTAAGAATTTGCAGATAAAGGAACAACTAGGTGGCAGTGATCACAGTGTACTGATGTGGAATTTACTTAAAGATATAATTACCATCAGGGGTAAAGGAAAGGGTTTTTGCTTCTGTAAAGGTGAGTATGGTGGTCTCAGACAGTTTTTAAATTCTGTACATTGGGATCAACTGACGATGTTACCAACAGTAAATTCTAAGTGGGAAGCATTCAAGGAATTAATCGTGGATGCTACTAAAAGTTTCATACCTATTAAGAAATATTGATCAAGGTTTAGGCCTAAATGGTTATCAAATGAACTAATGAGACTCATGACAGAGAAGAAAAATGCATGGGATGCATATAAATTATCAAGTGACTCAAAAGCCTATGGCAGATATAAGCTAGTCTGTAATCAGGTCACTAAGGAGGTTAGGCAGGCAAAGGCAGATTATGAGAAATCTTTGGCAAAAGATGCTAAGGAAAAAAAAAAAAGGATTTCCTTACTGATATAAACTCTAAAAGGAAGGGGAAGAATCTGATTGGTCCACTTGATATCAATGGTTCGACTGTTGATGATCCTGCTCAGACAGCAAACAAACTGAATGAGTATTTTGCATCTACATTCACACATGAGAATTATTAAGGGTTGAAAATGGCAGAAGGTTATTAAATTGTAGCAGGGTGCTTAATGATTTTGTAATAACTGAGAGCAAAGTGGAGGAGAAATTGTTGAAGTTAAACATAAGAAAGGCACCTGGGGTGGATGGGATCTATCCAGTTATATTAAAGGAGGCGGCAAAGCAACTAAGCAAACCCTTAGCTATAATTATGAGAGCATCCTTGGACTCAGGGGAGGGTCCCATGGACTGGAGATGTGCAAATGTATCCCCAATTCACAAAGGGGAATCGAAGGGTGAGACGAGTAATTACAGACCAGTTAGATTAACTTCTGTTCCGGGTAAAATAATGGAGTCACTGGTTAAAGATGCATTGCAGGATCATCTAGACAAGACTGCAGCAATAATTCCGACACAACACGGGTTTGTTAAAGGAAAGTCTGGTCTGACAAATTTGATAGGATATTATGATGTGGTTACAAAGGAACTGGATGCAAAAAATAATTTTGATATCATATACAGCAGGCCCCCGTTATAACGTGGTTTGCTTTACGCTGATTCGCTATAACGCTGTTCTTATATTATAACCCGTATCTGACTATAAAGCTGTCACAGATCACTATAACGCTCTTTTACAGATTTTTGTTAAATTTTTGACAAATTTAACGAAATCGTTTCGTTTGATGGAGTCGATAGCTTGAAAATGAATAGCAAAACAGCATTAAAACGTTTCCCACGCCGACTTGAGGAATTTTCCCACGCTCAGTGATATTTTCTCGCACGCTAATTTAATTGCAGTACAGTGACTTGTTACGTAGTTCCGAGATCAACATTTTAAAAAATGATCGAATATATTGCTTGTAATATTTGCGTTATATGCATTTATCCGAAGTCTAGTCATCACTCAGAACAGTATTAGACATCGTGCGTAACGGAAAGTTTACTTGAACATTGTATCATAATTAATTCAACCAACGCAGTTATATTTTCGAAGAGCTAATAATGACCGACAGGAATGAAAAAGCAACAACGTCTGGGCGCAGTACGAAGACTATAAATGTAAGAAAAAGACTGAATTTGAAAATTAAATTAGACGTTTTGAAGCGAATCAATTCCGGTCAACGACAAGCGGATGTGTGCCATAATTTAGGACTTGCAAGTTTAACTGTAAGAACAATTATAAAAAATTAATTTTATCAGCGGCAAAGATAGCTGTTCCACTGCAAGAAACTAGGACGGCTATTAGGATTGAAATTGAAAGACTAATTTTATTGAAGATAATATTCCAATGCAGAAGTCAGTTAAGTTAAATATTTAAAAAGAGAGAGAGAGAGAGAGAGAGAGAGAGAGAGAGAGATTAGCCAATATGATGATCTGAAGAAAACTCGCCTAAAAAAAAATGTGGAACCATTTAAAACTGGTAAGGGCTGGTAGAATATATTTAAAACCCAGGGAGAAGCTGCTAGTGCAGATCAAGGAGCCGAAACTTTCAAAAAAGAACTTGTTAAAATTATTGAAGAGGGGTATTATGTGTTATACTTCTGAACAAGTTTTTAACATAGATGAAGCGGGACTTTTGTGGAAACGAATGCCTATAAGAAGTTTCATATTGAAAGAACAAAAAATATGCCAAATTTCAAAGCGGCGAAAGATCAGTTGACTTTATTGTTGGGTAGTAACGCTGCGGGCCATTTAAAATTAATACCCCTTTTAGTTTATTTGGAAGAGGGCCAAAGTTCAACTCAAAATCCACACATTTTCCATGATTAAATTAATCCATTAAATTAAATCAATTAAATTCATTATTTTAATTGGAATTTTAAGTTTACTTTTGATACCCAAGTAGTTACCACATAATTATACGTATGTAATGCAGAATATTTTATATGTGCAAATATTTGAATATTAAATATTTTGACCGATATTTGTGAATCTTTTCATTACCGTTTATTGTTGATTAGGAAATATCCTATGGCACCGACCGCAGCTCACAAATACATATGTTACCTTATGGGAAAGTGGCGCTCACTTAGCGCGGATTCACTTAGCGCTCTGTTTTTCTGGAACGAATGATCAGCGTTAAGCGGGAGTCACCTGTATTTGGATTTCAGGAAAGCTTTTGACACTACTGTGCATGGAAGACTATTGTACAAATTGGAGCAGAATGGTATTAAGGGTAAATTGCTACAATGGATAAAAGGATGGTTGAGTGGGAGAAGACAGAGGGTGGTAATTAATGGGTGCTGCTCTTTGTGGACTAATGTTATTAGTAGAGTCCCACAGGGTTCGGTGTTGGGTACTCTGTAGTTTTGTATATTTATCAATGATATTGATGAAGGTATATCAGGCTTAGTGTCAAAGTTTGCAGATGATACAAATGTTGGCAGGGTTGTTAATGACAGTAATGGCAGTGTGCTACTGCAACAGGATCTAGATAATTTGGGCAGATGGGCTAAGAAGTGGCAACTGAAGTTTAACCTTGACAAATGCAAAGTACTGCATATGGGGAGAAGTAACCCCAGAGAAACGTACCAACTGTGTGGTACTACACTTAAGGTGGTAGAAAGTGAAAAAGACCTGGGAGTAATTTGGCAGTCAGATATGAAGTTTTCTGAGCAATGGAGACAGGCTGCCAGGGCAGGTCATGCGGTTTTGTCAATGATATATAGGAATTTTACTAGCAGGGAAAAGGAGGTGATTGTCCCTCTGTATAAGGCAATGGTCAGGCCACACCTTGAGTACTGCGTACAGGTCTGGAGGCCTCATTTTAGGAAGGATGTAGATTTGCTTGAGCATGTACAGAGAAGGGCAACAAGATTGGTGAGGGGAATGAAGGGACCCTCTTACCAAGAGAGGCTTAAGTTCTGCAAATTGCAGTAGCTGGAGACTAGGCACCTGCGCAGTGATCTGATTGAGGTGTATAAGGCCTTGAATGGGTTGAGCACGCTGAATTCTGATGGGATCCTTCCACTTGTTAAGATTACGAACCTAAGGGGGCATAAATTCAAATTAAGAAAAGACAGATGTAGAATAGATGTGCGGAAATTTGCCTTTAGCCAGCGGCTGGTTAATTGCTGGAACAAATTTCCATCTGTCGTTGTGGAAGTTGATAGGTTAAATAAATTTAAGGAGGAACTGGACAGGCATTTGGAGGGAATGGTGTGATTTTTTTTTTTTTTTTTTTTTGGCTGATGCTGCATAAGCTCATACACTTTCTTTCTTGCATCACATGCCACTACTACTACTACTATTCCATGATTATTTTTATCCTCACAGAGAATTCCACCACATTATTTCAAGTTGGATGGGAATAATGGAGAGACTGAAGGAGAAATCCTGGTCCAGGATGTATCCAGGATCAGGATTTCTAAGAGAATGGATATTCATGCACCCTGATTTCCAAGTTGCAATTTTAATCTTTTCTTCTAATTGTTTTTTCCTTTGCTAAACACTATCTCCATAAACTATTATTCATGCAAAATATCGACAGTTATCCACACTAATATTGCACATAATATCAAAGTGAGTATATGTATTATTCTGAATCTGAGGGAAATATGAAAATATTTTTTTTTATTATGGTTTTATTTCTCTGTGAGAGCCAACATTTAATTATCAACATGTTGGCACTTACCGAAATACTTTGGCATAACCAGCATTCCCAAAGACAAGGAATACACTATTATTTATTTAAAAGGATATCACCACTCTGATAGTAATTTCAGTGGTATTGCCACTTCATCTCAAGCACTAACAAAACAGTTTGTTAAAAAAAAAAAAAGCAGTTATATGTGAGATACCATACACTACTTGACATTTGCTCATAGGAAAGAATGAATTGAAGAATTAGAAACCCTTTCATAAGTGAAATTTGGATACTTATGAGAACTGAAATAAAGATTAAAAGACATCGCTCTTTCTCCCAAGCTAAGAACAGTAAAAGGGAATGGAACTGTTTGCCCTAATATGAATCCATTCATGTTTGATTCCCACTGTTCTTTCAATACATTTCCTATAAATTAATCTATTATAAACTAATGATGATTAAACAAAAAGTCAGCACTAAAATAATTAAGTAACGCCAGTGACCAACTCAGATTAAGTGTGGCAATGTAATCAAATGACACATATGGTACATATATGAAAGTTATTCAAAGACAGTTACAACTGTTGTATTCATGGGCACATGAGCATGAATCACATGGCTATATATAAAAAAAGGCAGGACAACTATATAATAGCAGTTTCTGAAATGTATTTAAATAACCAAAAAATCCAGGCAAGAATCAGGGAATGTAAAAATGATGCCGATTATTGTATAAAACTGGGATGAATCATTCTTTGCCATTCTGCAAGTCAGTACTGTAAACGCATTATTTACTACTGAAGACCATCTTGCATAAGCATACAAGATGACTGGGTCTGTCTTAAGGTGTCATGCAACTGATGTTGTGAAGGAGTTATTGCAGTGGTGGCAACTGGCAATCTTTGAGCAAGTTCTCCCCCATTCTCCTGACATGAGCCCCTGTGACTATTTTTGTTCCTATTCAAGAAAATTCAGGCAAGAACCACAGAATATGAAACTGATGCTGATTACTATGTATGATTGGGGTAGCATCATTGTTTTGTGCTGCTCCACAAGTGAAAACTATAAATACACTTACTACCACTCATTCCAGGAGAAGCATTTGCACCAAACAATATGGTGAAAGCACCACCTCCTGGAGGCAAGACTAGCCACCTTGCATGATCATGCAAGTTGTTTTTTTTTTTTTTTTTTTTTTTTTTGATTTGGTAGTTGTTGGCGCATCGGCTTCTGTGGCCATATTGCACCTCCCAAGGTTTTTGCAGTACTTTGATCCAAGCCCGAGGCGGGAATCGAACCCGCGACCTTTGGGTTGCCGGGCAGGTACTTTACCCACTCGGCTAGCCCGGTCGGCTCATGCAAGTTGTCACATGATGGATAATAACACTCATCATGTCATGTGATATGGTGTTAGTAAAGTAGAGGTAAAGGGAAATTCATGTGCACTCCATTTCCACTCTCCTCACACGAGACTGTGACCTTTATTTATTCCATTTGATGTATGAAGAAAACACTTAGAGGTCAACACAAAAAACATTACAAACACTCCCTCACTATCGTTCAAACAATACCAGGATCCTGATGGTATTGGGTGCTTTCCACATGTTTATAATTGAGATTTACAGGAGGTCAGAGATTAATTTGAGGGAAAATAACCATCAAATACTTGTAATTATTATTTATTTTCTGTAATAGTCACTTTGGCACTACTGTTTGAACATATAAAATAGAATCAAGAGAAAAAAAAAGATATGGATTTGTTTATTAATACAAAAATTAATTAGCTAAATATCAGAATTTAAAATCTCACCTGGCCTCACGAGGATTAACATGAATATAATTCTCCTGTACAAACAGAGGTGCTATTGAATAATCATGGAAGAAAAGGTCAGACTTATCATGTATGGTCATTCTGTCTGTTTCACCAACAGAAAATACTTTTCGCAACACTTCAAATGGACTCTATAAATAAAAAATATACATTTACAAAGAATGATAAAATTAAAATTCATGATTTCTGTCTTCATGCATTTAAATAATAAAACAAGTTAAGTAATTTATGTAGTGCAATTACATTTCAGGTGCATTCATTTTTTCCCCCATAAATTAACTGTTTTTTCTTTCTTTTTCAGTGATTAACAGAAGTGAAAAGTAAATATACTAATCTTCTTACAAATTAATTACTAACAGTATAACTTTATAGAACATTAATAAAACTGTAGTTTTGTATTTTCAGTTTTGCATTCTCCAAACTCAGCTGTTCAATATTTATTACTCTTTTTCCACAATTCTCTCTCTCTCTCTCTCTCTCTCTCTCTCTCTCTCTCTCTCTCTCTCTCTCTCTCTCTCTCTAAGAGAGTGTTGCTTTACATTAGCAACACTCCCTTATGTAGGAAGGAACTGGTCTGCTCAAAACCAAGCAAGGCTGATATAAGATCATAGTTCACACATGGATTGATCTGTTTTTGAGTGTCTGAGGGAATGTGGGTTGGCATCAAGATCTGATTTTGAATGTGGAATGATTGCAAGGACAAGATGTGCAAGTGCAATTATCTTGACAACAATTAAAATGGTTACGTGCTCCCATTCTGTGGTGTCACGAGTCTAATGTAACTGGCACAACCGTGGTCAAACAACCAGCCAAAAGTCACGCATGAAACAGCTGTGTGGTGAGCGTTGTGTCTAATCTAATTACACAGCAGTGATGCAGCACCGTGGTTCAGCTAACCAACCAGCAAGACTAATATCCACATGGACTGATATTTAATGGAGCCAGACATTAGATTTGTATAGGCTATGGCAATTGACGGCTGTCACAGGTACCCAATGCTCACCGCAAGACACAAGGAACTGCACCTTAAATGGGCACATCAGCACCAACATGTGGAAATCTGTCACCTGGTCTGATGAATCCAGTTTCCAACTCTGTCATGTTGATGGGTGTATTTACATTGGGAGAAAGCAACATGAGGCCATGGCACCTATAGTTTGGAGAGTTTTTTGTGGCATGCTCTGGATCCTCTCATTACCATTAACAGCTCAATGGGAACACCCAACTTTCTATCACTGCTGACCAAGCACATCCCTTAATGATGACAGTGAATCCAGGAAACTCCAGGGTCTATCATCAAGATAACATGGCATGCCACAAGAGCTGGCAGGTTGCTAACTGGTTTCAGAAATATGACAATGAATTCTATGTCCTCCCATGTTCACCAAACTCACCTGATCTCAATTCACATGAACATGTTTCGGACTTACTGGGAAAGGAAATTTGATGTTATGACTATCCACCTAACAGTGTGTAAGTATAACTGGACACCCAGCAACACTTTGCGGAGTCCACGCCAAGACACGTATGGGCTGTATTATGGACAAAAAGTGACCCCATGAGGTATTAGGTGGATGCTGCTAATGCAAAGCCAATTCAGCATCACATGCCTTTGCTAATGGTAAAGAGAATGACTTCCCAAGATCAATATTTGAAATGGCTATGCTTTCGTAATCGCCATGGTAGTTTTTCTGATCTATAACTGGACTTTGAGATGGCCTTTGGTTTTGAAATAAGTGCACGAACTATCCAATGATGGCTTTCGGAATGTGATCTGCATGCCTATCAGCCCAAGAAGAAGTCTTTGTTGACCGAACAAATGAGGAAGAAGTGACTTGTTTGGGCTAAAACGCATGTTTCATGGACAAAAAGGCAATGGGACACAGTCATCTTTTCTGACGAATTGAAATTCAACCTGCATGGCTCGGATGGGAAGTGATATGTCAGAAGACAAAAATTGGAGGCATACCATTCTGACTGCATAACATCGACTATAAAGTTCCTTGTTGGTTTGATCTGAGGATGCATAACAAGTAAAGGGGTGGGACAAATTAAGTTTATTAATGGAACAGTGAATGCAGAAACCTACACTGTTATCTTGGAGGCAGAAATCTACACTGCTATTCCTGAAACCTGTTATTAGGAATCACCACAAAGACATCCAAAACTGTATTTTTCAACAGTACTCAGCACCTTGCCACACAGCAAAACTGGAAAGTTTCATGCTATTCAGATTTAATGATGAGTTTGTCTTCTTGTCTTACAAGGCTTAAAACATACTTATACCAATGTTTTTCTCCCTTGTTTTTAAGGTGCAGTCATACCTCAGAAATACTGGCATTACAGTGTTGGACTGGCCCGGCAACAGTCCACATTTCAACCCTATTGAAAATTGCTGGTACATAATATTGTCTAAAATTGCTCGGAAGCCAACAAGTAAGATTCAGCTGCAGGAGAGCATCATAAGGGTGTGGTACCATGAAACTGCGCAACTGTATATCCAGAAGTTGATTAACTCAATGCCAGATCGTTGCAAGGCTGTAATTGCAGCTCGAGGAGGAACAACAAATACTGAGTAAGTATTTAATACTATTATGTTAACTTGTCATTTCAGTTTGTACACAAATTCAATAAAATGTATGTTTGGTTGTCATGATTGCCATTTGCATGATTTCTCATATTTCCATTAATTACGCATTTTACCCTTTGAGAAGATATTTATGGCAATTAGGTAAATCAGGTGGAGAATTTTTATTGGATTTTGTTCACAGAGATATATATCCCTTCTAACAAATGCATTATTTGCAAAATTCGCAAGTGATGCAGTTTTTTTGTCCACCACTGTAGAACTCATTCAGCCACCCCTGCTTAAGGTTGCTGTACTGTCAGCTTCATGATGCCATCATTCGTGGGTGATGATCAAGTTTACAACATTCTTGCCTCTAGTAGCTTATCCAATATGATGATTGGTTCTCAAACTGTTGTATGCATACTCCTGGTGGTATACCTAAATGTTGCAAAATGGTACTCAAACCTTCAAGGAAAAAACTGAAAATTAATTAAAAATACATAAAAACAGACATCATTTATAATTTATTACTGTTGTGGTATGGTACAATAACTTTCTAATTTTTTTAAAGTGTATTTTAAAAACTCTAATTTTTAAAGTTAACAAAAAAAGTTGAGATTCCCTCTCAATTGCTCCAATCAATTTGGGCAGATTGATCTCATCCATACAAAGACATTCACACTTGCTTGCCCATTCTATTTATATGTTGAGGCTCTGACCATAATCTTGACAATCTTCTGGTCTGTGATTACTCCTACTCTCATTATACCTTTGCTTCCAACTAACTCTTACCACATTGATTTTATATTAGCATGCACACCTTCTGAATGTGCAATAGCTTTTGTCGTGTTTAGGATGCTGTTGATAAGAAACATGACCCCACCATCCCTCTATTCTTCCATTTCTTTCTAAATACATTGTACATACCACAGTGAAACTAGTCATTCCCAATTTCCAGGTGACACCATCTGGCATCACCTGGCAAGTTACTAGAATCTTGAGTCCCTGATGAGTTCCCAGTTATGTGTCTCCAGGGCAAGCACCCATTTCTCCAGTAATTCAGCATTTCTTCTAGCAGAACATCAACTTCTAATTTGAGATTGGTATACTACTTACAATAGAAACAAAGAAAAGAATCTTCAGTTGAGTGATGACTATCAATTATACTGAATTTAGATAGAGATTTTGTAGGTTATTACTTAGTATCGGTAAGGGTATCAAATCCAGGTGTGGACAGGTTTAGTAGCTCCCGTGAACGAAAAGTTTTAATTATACTTAGCCGCTTTATTGACTTAATTGTTAGATTAAATTATTTTCTATAAGTAGCTTATAGACATAGTCAAGCTCTGTGCTTTATTTTGAATTTAGATAGCTTGATTTGGAAAGTAAATAATACCTCGTGTCCGTAGATCAACCGTTCGTAACTTGCCGCCATTGTTATAAGATACGTGTGCACCGAACTAGATAGCGTAAGGTCTAACAGAAAACTAGATAGCATAAGGTCTAACGGAAAACTAGATAGTGTAAGGTTTAACGGAAAACTAGATAGCGAGTATAGTAGTATCAATTAATCAGTAAAATTTATTAAAATTATTAAATTTCATTGTCAATTGAATTGTACTTTTTTAACTAAATAAATATAGCGACCTAGTTATTACAAACGTAACATCATAAATTAATACATATAAGTTGACAGGGGATAGGAAAGTCACAACGTAACTCGGAGATAATATCCGATACCGAAATACATATACATAGTGTTATAACTCCATTGGGATATAAGTTTAGGGTTATATTTTGTACTGGAATATTATTGAACTTGAATAGAAATCATGACTCAGACCAGAGCAGCAAAGCAAAAGGCTCAAAGTAGTGGAAGAGTTGTGGCTCAGAGAAGTGAGGGGGGGCAGTTATCCTCTGAATCACAGTGTATTGAAACGCACTGCTTGTTTGATGTTTGTGGAGAAACCAGGAACGACACATGATATTGCCAAGGGGAATGTCTTTGTGTGTGCGCGATGTAAGGAGTGGAAGGAAATCAGGAGCAAACTTGGCATTTTTATGGGCTTATATGAGAGCTTGAAGGACAGGGTGAATGGATGCCCTTGAAGGATTTAAATTGAGGGGCCCACCAAGCTCTCAGCTGCCCACATCAATGCCAGAGCTTGCACTTGAACATCACGCAAAACAGTGGCAACCCCCAAGGCAGAATGCACTGCTCCCAAAGGAACTAGTTGTTGTAGGTGACTCTGTTGTCAGGGAAATGGGGAACATATTGTGCAAAAAGGATAGATGGAACATGACCAGGGTATGTCTGCCAGGGGCAAAGGTTGATGACGTTGTAAGCCAGATATTATCCTTTAAGGGCACAAAGGGTGATATTGTTGTACACATTGAAACTAATGATATTAAGAGTAGGAGACCAACAGAATTACTTGACAAGTACAAGACAAGGCTGAAAAAAGCCACGAGTTAGGGTTGAATTTGAAAGTGTCTGCAATTCTGCCCAGGCATGATAGGAGGGAGTATATGATGAGAGCCCTGTTCATCAATTCGGCCCTGGAGAGATAGTGCAAGGCTCAAAAGGTAGAATTTTTCTCAGCCTGGTCTGTGCTTGTTAACAGGAGAGACTGCATCTACAGGGATGGGATACACAGAAATAGAAAGGGTGCAAGAATATTTGCTGATGCTATCGAATTGGAGATTTGGTGCAGAATTGGAATTTGGGAGTACAATGTGCACGGGAAGGATAGACAAAACAGAAAGGGAGGAGGGGTTAGTTAAGAAACACAAAATCAAAGAAAGTGCATCCAACTGATATTGGTGGACAATGCATTGTTGAGTCTATATGGTGTGACATAACCACTGGGAAAGGAAAAATGACAGTAGGTGTGTGTGTGTGTGTGTGTGTGTGTGTGTGTGTGTGTGTGTGTGTGTGTGTGTGTGTGTGTTATAGGCCTAATGAATCTGATGAGTATAATGAGCAATTATGCAGAGAAATAGAGTGGGCCGGTAAATCAGAGTGTCTTATAACGGGGGATTTTAATTTCCCAGATATTGACTGGAATTTGTGGGTTGGTCACTCACACACTAGCAAGGCTTTTGTGGATTTATTGGATGATTGTTTTCTACAGCAGCATGTTCGGGAGGCAACTAGAGAGAGTAATACTCTTGATCTGATTATCAGTAGTTATTCTTCATGCATGAAGAATCTGCATATAAACGAACTACTAAGTGGTAGTTCCTTATATGCAGATTCTTCTTAGAAGGAAGGGGATGAATCATATTGGTCCACTTGATATCGATGGTTTAACTGTTGATGATCCTGCTCAGTTAGCTAACAAACTAAATGAATATCTTTGGGATTTACTCAAAGAGGTAACACCCATCAAGGGTAAAGGGAAGGGTTTTTGCTTTCATAAAGGTGACTACTGTGGTCCAAGAAAGTATTTAAATTCTATACGGTGGAACCAACTGATGATGTTACCAACAGCAAATTCAAAATGGGAAGCAGTTAAAGAATTAATCTTGGAAGCTACTAGGCTTTTCATACCAACAAAGAAACATTGTTAAATATTTAGGCCTAAATGGATGTCAGAAGAACTAATTAGACATGTGACAGAGAAGAAAAATGCATGGGATACATATAAATTAACATGCGACACAGAAGCCTATAAGCTGTTCTGTAACCAAGTTACAAAGGAGGTTAGGCAGGCGAAGGCAGATTACGATAAATCTATGGCAAAGGATGCAAAGAGAAACAGCAAAGAGTTCTTTACTTATGTAAACTCTAGAAGGAGGGGGATGAATCATATTGGTCCACTTCATATCGATGGTTCAACTGTTGATGATCCTGCTCAGTTAGCTAACAAACTAAATGAATATTTTGCATCAACATTCACACATGCGGAGTTATTAAAGGAGGGGAATGGCAGAGGTATATTCAACTCTGGCAGTAAACTAGATAATTTTGTAATAACAGAGTAAAGTGGAGGAGAAATTGTTGAAGATAACTATCCAGTTATATTAAAGGAGGCAGCAAAGGAAGTAAGCAAACCCTTAGCCATAATTATGAGAGCTTCCCTGGACTCCGGGGGGAGGTACCCATGGACTGGAGATGTGCAAATGTGACCCCAATCCACAAAGGAGGAACAAAGGGGGGGACAGGTAATTACAGACCTGTTAGTTTAACTTCTTTTCTAGGGAAATTAATGGAGGCACTGGTTAAAGAAGCATTGCAGGATCATCTAGACAAGACTTCAGTTATAGCTCAGACACAGCATGGGAAAGACTTCCCTTTGTAAAGGGGAAGTCTTGTCTGACTAATTTGATTGGATACTATGATGTAGTCACAAAGGAACTGGATGCAAAGAATAACTTTGATATCATATATTTGGATCTTAGAAAAGCCTTTGATACTGTTGCACAAATTGGAGCAGTGTGGCATTGGAGGAAAATTGCTGCTATGGATAAAGGGATGGTTGAGTATGAGAAGACAGAGAGTGGTAATCAATGGACACTGCTCTTCATGGACTAATGTTATTAGTGGAGTCCCTCAGGGTTCAGTGTTGGGTCCATTGTTGTTTTCTGTATTTATAAATGAAATTGATGATGGTGTATAAGGCTTAATGTCCAAGTCTGCAGACAATACGAAGGTTGGCAGGGTTGTTAATGACACTAATGACAGTGCATTGCTGCAACAGGATCTAGAAAAGTTGAGCAGATGGGCTGAGAGGTGGCAAATGAAGTTTAACATTGACAAATGTAAAGTACTACATATGGGAAGCAGTAATCCCAGAGTAACATATCAACTCTGTGGTACCACACTGACAGTGGTAGAGAATGAAAAGGACCTGGGGGTAATTGTGCATGCAGATATGAAGTTTTCTGAGCAGTGCAGATGGTTTGCAAGAGTAGATCATGGTGTCTTGTCAATGATATACAGGAATTTTTCTAGCAGGGATAAAGAGGTGATTACCACCTTGTGTAAGGCAATGGTCAGGCCACACCTTGAGTACTGTAGACAGGTCTGGAGGCCTCATTTTAAAAAGGATGTAGAGCTGCTGAAACCAGTACAGAGAAGGGCAACAATATTAATGGAACAAAGGGATGCTCTTACGAAGAAAGGCTTAAGTTTTGGAAATTACAGTGCCTGGGGACTAGGCACCTGCAAGGTGATTTGATTGAGGTGTATAAAGCCTTGAATGGTTTCAGCATGCTCAATGCGTATGGGATTCTTCCTCTTGTTTAGAATAATCGCCTGAGAGGGCATAAATTCAAATCGAGGAAAGATGGTTGTAGGATAGATGGTCGGAAGTTTGCCTTTAGCCAGCGGGTGGTTGATTGCTGGAACAAACTTCTATCTGTCGTTGTAGAAGTGGATAGCTTAAATAGATTCAAGGCAGAACTTGACAAACATTTGGAGCAAGTGAATGGGTGAAATAAGGGTTTTTTTTTTTTTTTTTTTTGGCTGATGCTATATAAGCTTGCTTCCTTGTATCATGTGCCTTTGCTAATGCTAATTAAATCAAATTCTGAACATATGGCACTGGCTATGCAAGTGATGAACTCATGACTCACAAGAAAATTACCTATGAACATTTCTGATAGTCTCAACATCCTTGGATGAAATATTCAATGTAGATTTTTCACCATTATTGAGGAAAGTAGCTCCAAAATATTACAATATTAACTTCAGCTAAATTTTAGCCAGATATAAAATATTACAGCAATTAAGCAGTTAGCAAAACTTTTACAAAATGTTACAGGGAACAACATAGAAAACTACTGAAATGAAAATTTAAAATTACAGAAATAAAACAGAAATATTAACTTTTAACACACTTTTAACTTTCAAAACTGAACAATTCATTAATACACTTGATCCCACTTACAGATAATGTATATATAAAAGTACACAGACAACACATATATAAATAGATATATGATTCAGTATACATACAAATACATTATGACAAAAAGTATTTGGACACCCCATTCACTGTGCCAAAAGTCCCTTATGTAGGTATGTCAGCTCAAGACAAATGTTATGGGCTGCTTGTACAGCAGTAGGTTACAAGACAGTATGGGTTATGAGAATTATACAAGGAGCAGGGGAATGATGCCAGCAGTGGGGAAGATGGATTGCAAAGTAGCAACACATATGACATACCCGATATTCTTCCTGATGAGGTAGAACATGCATCGAAGAAAATGAAGAATCAGAAAGCCCCGGGGGAAGATGAAGTTACTGTCGAGTTGTTAAAATTGGGAAGAAGAGACATAACACAAAAACTGGCAAGGCTCTTCACAAAGTGCATTAGAAAAGGTGTGACGCCTAAGCAGTGGAATAATGCAATCATAGTTTTGCTGCATAAGAAAGGAGATAAATCAGAAATTGGAAATTATAGACCAATTAGCTTGTTATCCCACATCTACAAGTTGTTCACAAGGGTCATTACTAACAGATTAGAAAGAATACTTGATAAGAATCAACCGAAAGAGCAAGCTGGCTTTAGGACAGGATTCTCAACTATGGATCACCTTCACGTAATATCACAGCTAATAGAGAAAGCAAATGAATATAAAACACCATTATGCCCGGCATTTGTGGATTATGAAAAGGCATTTGACTTCATACAGCAGAAGGCAATGTTTCGGGCACTGCAAAGACAAGGCCTAGATACCCCATATATTATGATTTTGAAGAAAATATATGAGAGTGCTACCTCCTTTATTAGACTAGACAAAGACAGCAGCAAATTTAAAATTGAGAAAGGAGTTCGACAAGGAGACACAATATCTCCGAAGCTGTTTACTGCTGCCCTTGAGGAAGCTTTCAGAAGATTAGAATGGTCGCAGAAAGGAGTCAATGTGAACGGAGAGTACCTAAACCATTTACGATTTGCAGATGACATTGTGGTCATAAGCCACAATCCCAAAGAATTAGAGGAAAATCTTATTCAGTTATGCACAGTTAGTAAGGATTTTGGACTAAAGATGAATATGGCTAAAACAAAAGTAATGATGAACAAGTATGCCAAAGAATGGGAAATAATGATTGAAAGAGCAGTAATTGAAAAGGTGGAGTCATATACTTATCTGGGACAAGTTATTAGCTGTAATAATGATAAATGGCTGGAAGTCAAGAGAAGAATAAATTTTGGATGGATAGCATTCAGGAAATATAGTCACATACTGAAGAGCAATATCCCAGTTTGTCTGAAACGTAAAATAATGAACCAATGTATACTCCCCACTATGACTTATGGAAGTGAAACTTGGGCACTCACCAAAAGAATGGAAGAGAAGCTGAGAACTACACAGCGAAGAATGGAACGAATTATATTGGGAATCAGACTGTTAGATAAGAAGAGAAACACATGGATTAGGCAGCAAAACTCAAGTAAAGGACATTCTTATCAAAACTAAAGAACTAAAATGGTCTTGGGCAGGACACCTAGTTTGAAGACATGATGACAGATGGACTAAGAAAATAACAGAATGGTATCCAAGAGGAGCTAGAAGAAAACCTGGAAGACAAAGGCGGAGATGGATAGATGAAATTCATGAGTTTGTGGGTAGTAAATGGATGGCCAGTGCTCAAAACAGAAGGAACTGGAAAGTTGCTGGAGAGGCCTTCATCCTGCAGTGGATTGAAAATGGCTGATGATGATGGGTTATGGATACAGATTTTTCATTGAAGGTTAGTGACATACAATCACAAAATGTAAATAAGGTCTATGGATGACTTATTGTATACTTTACATTTAAGAAAAATTATAATTGTGTATCTACTTGCAGTGAAAAATAATTATACCTTAATTTTTACTTTCCAAAATATACAAATACAGTTGAACTTGGTTATAACGAGCATCAAGGAACTGACAAAATTTACTTGTTATACCCATTACTCACTATACCAGTGATGAGTTAAATCTATCTCCTTTTTTTTTTAATTCTCAATAATTTGATAAAAAGATAGATTAGAGAGAGAAAAAAATAATATTAGTATGTACACCTACATATTATTTGTATTAATATGCTTGTATTCGATTTTTAAATCGATCCAGCCAGCCATTGTTACATACAAAATTGTTGCATCCAAATTGTTTAGCAAATTTTTCTGCTTGAGCCAAGATTCGACCGTCTATTGAAAATTCAGCACTACTTTGTGTAGTGAACCACTGAAGCAATGCTTCATCGATGTTTGTAACCTTGCATTTTATTTATTCATTATTATTATTATTTTTTTGCTTATATTCTTTTCCAGTGCTGATATGTAAACATGTTTATTCTTCCACAATGTCGATAATGTTGAAGAGGACAAAGACAACTTTTCACACACTTCAACCTTTTTTGGAATATTCTAACATGTTCTAACTTACAAATAATTTTGACTTTTTCGCAAATCAAGATTCTCTCTTTTGTTAGTAGACATGTTTCCAAAGGAAGAGTGTTTCTAACTGATTTTACTTTAAAATGATAGTAATGTGATTTGCATACAAAGTTCTTTGAAGTCCTGAAATAAATACAAAGTTCTGAGATGTCCTGTTTTCAAAATTCTTAGCAGTCCCAAAATAAATTTATGGTTCACTGAATATAAGACAATCAGTAAATAGGTAATGCGTCAAGCAGAATACCAATGCACTATTGTATAGCCCCCATTCCCGAAAGGACAAGGTCATAAACTGGCCATTAATCCAATGTAGGTGGTCGTAAAAGCTAAGTCTCCTTTTTCATTTTTGTCTATTCCAAGAATTGGGTTTTTTTGACTACCTGAGCAATTAAGAATGTTTGCATACT
The DNA here is from genome assembly GCF_048544385.1 of Mastigoproctus giganteus. Taxonomy (NCBI): domain Eukaryota; kingdom Metazoa; phylum Arthropoda; class Arachnida; order Uropygi; family Thelyphonidae; genus Mastigoproctus; species Mastigoproctus giganteus. Next base: position 72,437,194 of record NC_143580.1, read on the forward strand.
TGCCAAAATTTGTACAGTATATCCATGTAGTACACTCGTTATAAAAGTGAGCAATTGTATGGGAATACGTGTAAATTAAAATCATTATGGCTTTTTTCTCATTACAACTGTTATTTCTGTGCTCATTATAACCACATTCGACTGTATGTGGAGAAAATATTTTCCTGCAAAAAATGTTTCTGAGGTAAATTATGAGCACCCCCGAATAGCTTTTCAATCTTTTATCAGTGATGTGCATGTGTTTAATTGTGTTACTATGAACCTTTAGAATGCCATTTTTTTCCAAGTCAGATTTTTGTTTTTACTGTAGAGAAAATTTTGTTTTGTCTTTCATTTTTAAAACTATTAATGAAAAGTATCGTGCATATAAAAGTTAAATAGTTTTGTATATCCTAAAATAATTTTTTTCTTTGAGAAAAAAAAATATATAAAAAAATAAAATAAACATTATTTAAAACTTTTAAATAACCCTTAAGTCCAAATTTAAATTATTAAATTTATTTTGAATCTTAGGGATAAAAAATTGTGTATTTTTACATAATCTGCTGAATTTTAAGAAAATATTTATTTTCATATGTAATACTTTTTGAAGAACTTCTAAGCAGAAATGCCAAAAGGAAAATGTACTTATAATGAAGAGAGGATTGATTGCTTTGTGTTTTATGGCACATGGGCAACAAGGTCATGATGCACCAAGTCCAAAATTTAAATATATTATCTAAAAACTAGTAAATTGAGATAAAAAAAAAAAAGAATCAGGTAAAGAAACAAGAAAATACAATAAAAAATATATTCATATACGTGTATATGAATATATACTTGTATATGTTTTCAAATATTTAAAAATTGCAGACATATATATAGTCTTTGTCATGTAAAACTTAACCAAGTTTATAAGTCTCAGTCAGACAGCTAAAATTGCTAAAACAAATGGGTTGCATAGGACACTCAATAACAATGTTTCACAGTTAAAATGGTGTCACAATGCTTGCACATAGGAGGGTCATTGGCCCTCAGCAGAAAAGCATGTCTTAAGAGGAATTGAGCTAGAAAAAATTATTCTTTATGGTTCCTGTACAGACTCCACTGCAAATGTCTATTACAGGCTTAACCTCAACATAAGTTGTTTGCAACCTGCCCATGCCAATTTTGTTGCCACCTGAAGAGCCGTTTCTTTTGTATTAATAGCCTGTAGTCCAGTGGTTTTCAACTGGGGTGCCGCAACAACATTCCAGGGGTGCCACGTAATTTGGGTTTAAGTTACTTAAACTTATTATTATTTTAAAAATTTATATGTTTATTTCATTATAAAAAGTTGTATCTTTTTAATTTTGTAGTGATCTATAATTGATGTTTACTTAGTGCCTCTATATAAAGAAAAAAAATTATTATATACTGTTTATATATATAAATATATAAAATGTATTATTAAATGTAATTTTTATAATTATATTATCGTAATAACTATCATGTAACATATATATTTTTTAATATTAGATATATACGAGTACGTACACACACACACACACACACACACACACACACACACACACACACACACACACACACACACACACACTGCTGTAGTCTGTCTAGGGGACCAACGGATAAGAGTCACAAAAGGTCACTGATTTGGGTGTGGTGCCTGCCAAATCATTTCTCAAGATGTGGGAAATAGCTTTTCCACAGGTAGAATGGCATTAACTTAGGACTGTTGTAATGTGGCTTATTTCAGTACTGCAGGGATACATCAGGTACTACTCAGTCAGCCACAGAACCTCTACATAGTATACAACAGAAAGAAAAGGTCTTGGTGGCCTAGATGATTATCCTTCCACGAACATTAATGGAACACAACAGTACCTATGATAGCACTCTCCCAAGATTGCTACTATGATAGCCCACTCATGGATCTCCACTCTAATACCTACAGCATATTTGTTTCCATTTATCCTGCGTAAACAGTAATTTTACCACTACCATGAATACTGGATTCTGAGGCCTTTTTAACATTGTTCTGTTATGTCAAGCAGAATAGAAAAACAATAGCAGCAGGCAAGAAACAAAGAAATACATGGGCTGTGTTAGGGTAACTAACAGTAAGAACAGTTGCATGTACACCAATGCTAGGAATATAGCAAATAAATTTGATGAATTTAAAAATGCTGGCCAAGACATCAAATGCAAACACTGTTGAGATACCAGAGATGTTGGGTCCCTCAGATATAAGGGATGAAAAATTTGAATATGGTGAATGCACTATATACAGAAAGCACAAAGAGGATAGGATGGGGGGAAGAGAACAAACTCTAAGACAGTGCATCCAGTTAACATTGGTGGCCAGTGTAATGTGGGTTGTTCACTCACAGTTGTTGTTGTTGTTTTTTTTTTTTAGGAGCATTAGCAACTAAGGCCATATTGCTCCGGGATATGCGGTGGTCATTCTCTGACCTTTCCGCATCCTCCATATTTGGTGGCAACGGGCTCGAACCCCAGTCTAATCAAGAAGCGTGTGCTACGCACTGCTGCTCCTTCCCACCTGGCTATGGAGGCGCCATTCACTCACAGACTAGCAAGATTTTTATGAATTTATTTGATAACTTTTCTACGGCACTATCTTATAGAGGCAACAAGAGGGAGTAATTCTCTTGTTCTGATTATCAGCAGTGATTATATATGCATTAAGAATCTTAATGCATATACTTCAGACAGAGCATGGCTTTGTTAAGGGGAAATCTTGTTTGACCAATTTGACTAGATACTATGATGTAGTAACAAAGGAACTGGATACAAAAAATAATTTTGATATCATACACTTGCATTTCAAGAAAGGTTATGATACTGTTGCACATAAAAGACTGCTGTAAAAATGGGAGCAGTGTGGCATTAAGGGCAAGTTGCTGCTATGGATAAAGGGATGGTTGGGTGGAGAAGACAGAGTGGTTCAATAGACACTGCTCTTTGTGGACTAATGTTATTAGTACAGTCCCCAAGAATTCTGTGTTGGGTCCATTGTTGTTTTCTATATTTATCAATGATATTGATTAAGTTGAAATTAGCAGATGGTACAAAGGTTGGCAGGGTGGTTAATGAGAGTAATGACAATATGCTACTGCATCAGGATTTAGGAAAATTAGGCCGACGGGCTGGGAAATGACAATTGAAGTTTAACATTAATAAATGTAGAGTACTGCATATGGGTAGCAGTAATCCCAGAGTAACTTACCAACTGTGTGGTACTAGTACTTCCACTTGGGGTAGTGGAAAATGAAAAAGACCTGGGGATAATTGTGCAGTTAGATACGAAATCATCTGAGTAATGCAGGCAGGTTGCCAGGACAGCTCATGGGATTTTTGTAAATGATATACAGGAATTTTGCTAGCAGGGATAAGGAGGTGATTATTCCACTGTATTAGGCAATGGTCAGGCCTGTATGTTACTGCATAAAGGTCTGGAGATCTGATTTTAGGAAGGATGTGGAGCTGCTGAACGAGTACAGAGAAGGGAAATGAGATTTGTGAGTGGGAACAAAGAAGCACTTTTACCAAGAAAGGCTTCAGTTCTGCAAATTGTAGCATCTGGAAACTAGGCACCTGCTAGGTGATCTGACTCAGGTGTTTAAGGTTCTGAAATCCTATCAATCCTATCAATGCTGATAGGATTTTTCCTCTTGCTTAGACCATGCACATGAGGTGGCACAAATTCAAACTGAGGAAGGATGGTTGCAAAACAGATGTGCAGATGCTTGCCTTTAGCCAGGGTGTTTGATTGTTAGAACAAATGTCTGCTGTTGTTGTTGTTGTGGAAGTCAATAGCTGAAATAAATTCAAGGAAGAACTAGACAAGCTATGAAAGGGAATGAATAAGTGAAATGGGAGTTGTCTTTTTCTTTTCTTTCTTTCTTTTTTTTTTGGTTAATGCTGTTTAAGTTTGCTTTCTTGCATCCTTTGCCACTGCTAATGTTAATAAAGTAGTAAAGATAACATACCAATTTTATATGTTTAGTACCCTTGCCAATATCAACCCTTGCTTGCTCTTCTGTTAATCCTTTCTCATTAGCACACCATAAGGAGAGATTATGCAGTACCTGAAAATGACAGAAGTTATCATAAGTAAAGAGGGTCACAACAACACAGACATACAGAAGTATAATAGCCAACAGACATCAGATTTTCATAGCTTATGAAAACAACTCAAACTAATTCTATGAATCATCTTTTCATTTTTGGGGCGGTACCATACCAGACATGCCCTTCGATCCTCATATTAATTTTTATTTAATTTGCCCTAAAAGTAATCCCTTTCCCCCATTCCCAATGCACTGGTGGTTAAGATGTGTGTTACCTCAGTAATCCATTGTTCAATAATAACAATAAACTAGAGATTTTCTGGCACAAAGTACTTCGGTCTTAGTGGGCCAGTTTTTTTTTGTATGGATCACCGTGTATCTGTTCAAGCGTGGGTATGATTACATACATGAACAGGAACCTCACCCCCAGAACAATTCAGGAAATTAAACTCCACTTGAGATTAGCTAACCTACAGCCCTGATTAAAGAGGTCTTTAATAATTCCTCTGGTCTCCAACACAATTTCGACAAACCTCTCCAAATTAGCTAGGTGCAGAGACTGAAGAAATTACAGCAGGCCCCCGTTATAACATGGTTCACTTTACGCTGATTCGCTATAACGCTGTTCTTATATTATAACCCGTATCTGACTATAACGCTGTCACAGATCACTCTTTTACAGATTGCATTTTTTGGCATATTTAACGAAATTGTTTCATTTGATGGAGTCGATAGCTTTACAATGAATAGCAAAACAGCATTAAAACGTTTTCCACGCCGATTTGTGAAATTTTCCCACACGCTAATTTAATTGCAGTACAGTGACTTGTTATGTAGTTCCGAGATAAACATTTTAAAAAACGATCAAGTATATTGCTTGTTATATTTGCGTTATATGCATTTATCCGAAGTCTAGTCATCACTCAGTACCGTATTAGACAATCGTGCGAAACGGACAGTTTATTTGAACATTGTATCATAATTAATGCAACCAACGCAGTTACATTTTCGAAGAGTTAATAATGGCTGATAAGAATGAAAAAGCAACAATGTCTGAGCGCAGTAAGAAGACTATAAATGTAAGAAAAAGACTGAATTTGAAAATTAAATTAGACGTTTTGAAGCGAATCAATTCTGGTCAAAGACAAGCGGACGTGTGCCATAATTTAGGACTTGCAACTTTAACTGTAAGAACAATTATAAAAAAATAAAGAATTAATTTTAGCAGCATAGCTATTCCACTGCAAGCAACTAGGAATAGGCCGGCTATTAGGATTGAAATGGAAAGACTTTAATTTTATTGAAGATAATATTCCAAAGCAGAATTCACTTAAGTTAAATATTAAAAAAAAAAAAAAGAGAGAGAGAGAGAGAGAGAGAGAGAGAAAGAGATTAGCCAATATGATGATCTGAAGAAAACTCGCCTAAAAAAAAAAAAAAAAAAAGTGGAACCATTTAAAACTGGTAAGGGCTGGTAGAATAGATTTAAAATCCAGGGAGAAGCCGCTAGTGCAGATCAAGGAGCCGGAATTTTCAAAAAAGAACTTGTTAAAATTATTGAAGAGGGGTATTATGGTTATACTTCTCAACAAGTTTTTAACATAGATGAAGCAGGACTTTTGTGGAAACAAATACCTAAAAGAAGTTTCACATTGAAAGAAGCAAAAAACATGCCAGGTTTCAAAGCGGCAAAGGATCGGTTGACTTTATTGTTGGGTGGTAACGCTGCAGGGGATTTAAAATTAATACCCATTTTAGTTTATTTGGTAGAGGGCCAAAGTTCAACACAAAATCCACACATTTTTCATGATTAAATTCATCAATTAAATTCATTATTTTAATTGGAATTTTAAGTTTACTTTTGATACGTAAGTAGTTACCACATAATTATATACGTATACGAAATTTTTAGAAATCTTCAAGTACCGTTTTAAGCTTTCGCTATTCCTTTCTAGTTATATACGTATGTAATGCAGAATATTTTATATGTACAAATATTAAATATTTTGACTGACATTTGTGCATCTTTTCACTACCATTTATTATTGATTAGGAAATATCCTATGGCACCGACCGCAACTCACAAATACATATGTTACCTTATGGGAAAGCGGCGCTCGCTTAGCGCGGATTCACTTAGTGCTCTGTTTTTCCGGAACGAATGATCAGCGTTAAGCGGGGGTCACCTGTAGGCACCAACTCATTCTGATGGGCATCGATGAGAGTTTGAGGTGTAGGGTAAATACCCTCGAAGAAATTAATGAGGGCCCATCTAGCTCTCAGCTGCCCAACTCAAGCCAGTGCTCACTCCTTTGCAGCAGGCAACAGAGAGGCAATCTCCAAGGCAGAATGCGTTGGTCCCACAGGAAGTATTTATTATTGGTGACTCTATTATCAGGGGGATGAGGAATATATTATGCAAAAAGGATAGGTGGAACAGGAGCAGGGTATGTTATATCAGTTGGCACTAATGACCTTAAGAGTAAGAGATCTGCAGATTTACTTAACAAGTACAGGTCAATGCTGGAAAAAAGTTGCAAGTTAGAGTTAAAACCGAAAATGTCTGCAATTGTGCCCAGACACGATAGGAGGGAGTATATGACGAGAGCCTTGTCAATCAATTTGGCCCTGGAGAGATTGTCACAAAGTAGACAGGAGAAGGCAGATTACGAGAAATCTTTGGCAAAGGAAGCAAAAAAAAAAAAAAAAAACCAACAGCAAAGAGTTCTTTTCTTATGTAAACTCTAGAAGGAAGGTCCAATTAACATAGATGGTTCGACTATTGATGATCCTGCTCAAGTAGCTGATAAACTGAATGAGTATTTTGTATCTACATTCATACATGAGGAGTTATTCAAGGAGGGGAATGCCAGATGTTTATCAAACTCTAACAGGGAGATAAACGATTTTGTAATAACTGAGCAAAGTGGAGGAGAAATTGTTGAAGTTAAACATAAAAAAGGCACCTGAGGCAGATGGAATCTATCCAGTTATAATGAAGGAGGCAGCAAGGGAAGTGACCAAACCCTTAGCCATAATTATGAGAGCATTCTTAGAGTCACGGGAGGTCCCCATAGACTGGAGATGTGCAAATGTATTCCCAATTCACAAAGGGGCTTCAAAGGGTTTGCTTAACTCCATTATTTTCCCCGGAACAGAAAGGATTTCTGTTCCGGGGAAAATAATGGAGTCACTGGTTAAGGAGGTGATACAGGATCACCTAGGCAAGACAGCAGTAATAGTTCAGACACAGCATGGGTTTGTAAAGGGCAAGTCTTGTCTGACCAATTCGATTGGATACAATAAGGTGTGGTCACAAAGAAACTGGATGCAAAAATTAATTTTGATATACTTGGATTTCAGGAAAGCTTTTGATACTGTTGCACATGGAAGACTGCTGTACAAATTGGAGTGGTATGGCATTAAGGGCAAGTTACTGCAATGGATAAAGGAATGATTGAGTGGGAGACGGCAGCGAGTGGTAATAAATGGACACTGCTCTATGTGGACTAATATTATTAGAGGAGTTCACCAGGGGTCGGTGCTGGTCCCATTGTTATTTTGTGTATTTATCAATGATATCGATGAAGGTATATCAGGCTTAATGCCCAAGTTTGCAGATGATACAAAGGTTGGGACGGTTTTTAATGACAGTAAAGACAGTATGCTACTGCAACTGGATCTAGATAAGTTGGGAAAATGGGCTGAGAATTGGCAACTGAAGTTTAACATTGAGAAATGAAAAGTACTGCATATGGGTAGCAATAACCGAAGAGAAACAAACCAACTGTGTGGTATTACACTCAGGGAAGTGGAAAGTGAAAAAGACCTAGGGGTAATTGTGCAGTCAAATATGAAGTTTACTGAACAGTGCAGACAGGCTGCCAGGGCAGGTCATGGAGGCAATGGTCAGGCCACACCTTGAGTACTGTGTACAGGTCTGTAGGGCTCATTTTAGGAAGGATGTAGAGTTGCTAGAACAAGTACAGAGAAGGGCAACAAGATTGGTGAGAGGAACAAAGGGTGCACTTACGAAGAAAGGCTTAAGTTCTGCAAGTTGCACCATCTGGAGACTAGACACCTGCAAGATGATCTGATTAGTTGTATAAGGCCTTGAATTGTTTGAGCAGGCTCAATGCTGATGGGATTCTTCCTCTTACTCAGATTACAAACCTGAGGGGGGGCACAGATTCAAACTGAGGAAAGACAGTTGTAGAATAGATGTGTGGAAGTTTGCCTTTAGCCAGCGAGTAGTTGATTGCTGGAACAAACTTCTATCTGTTGTAAGTTGATAGCTTAAATAAATTCAAGGCAGAACTAGACAAACATTTGGAACAAAGTGATTGGTGAAATGGGAAGGTGTTTTTTTTTTTTTTTTGGCTGATGCTGTATAAGTTTGCTTTCTTGCATCATATGCCTCAACTAATGCTAAATCAGTGATAAGTGGCATAACAACTACTATTGCAGAGAATGTTCGTGCTTTTGTGCTCAGAGCACAAAAGTGAGAAAGAAACGATTTTTTTATAATCCCATCCTTTCCTCTCCATATGTAACTGGTTCTTGCATGACACCAAAAAATAAGTTCAGCTTACCATTACAAATATTTAGTGAGAATATCTTGGAATACAATTTTGGTTATACTACACATGACATGAAAATCTCCAAATTGTGGCATATGAGTTCTAAGAGGGGCACGAGATAGTAAGAATTTTAACCCATTTTATTTCAAAGTGTGGGGGGGGGGAAATAAAATGTATTCTAAGCTGGTATAGCCTGTGTGTGTGTTGGAGGGCAAACCCAGGTTCTTGGGAGAGATAAAAGCACATGCCTCCACAAAAAAGCATGCAGAACTCAGTTAGTTAGCATATGAACTGAAACCATAGCTCTTTTCCAAATGAGTGACAAATGGTGCAGCCCAATAATAAATGGCAAACCTACATGCCAAAGAAGAGCTGAAACAAAAATAACAATTTTTGCATGATATCAACAAAAAAAAACTAATGAAAATTAGTATGCATCTTTAATATTATTATAAAGGTAACAATACTTGAGCAAAGATACTCGCAGTAACTCAGTTCCCCAGAAAAGTTGTTGCTGAAAATTGTGCACAATTACATTAGTTTTAACCTATATGATAGATCATAAGGTAAAAATGCTTTTTTCATGGTATAAAATATTAATGGTTTGTTGTGTACTAGTAATTTGGAAATGTTTCCCTATATCACTGACAGTTGCTGGCATATGGTTACTCACACACATACACAAAACCTTAGTTGATTAACAGAATGTCTTTAAGTACCGTATATGAATTACACTAAATGGGGATGATCACCGACAATTAAGCCTTTATGCTATCATCCCCATAAACAAAACCCTTAGTCAAGCCAATGTTTCAGATATACTTTGGAAAACATTGTTAAAGGTATATTTGTATTTATATAAATAAAAATAATAATATATAAGAATTTGCTTCAAATATAATTTAAATCAGTACAATATACAGTGTGATTCAGGAGGAATAGTATATACTTTTGGAGGTTATAGTATCGATTAATCTGAGTAAAAAAGTTCATATAAACACGTGTCCAATTAACAATGGATATGGAGATACAGTTGTTTCAAACACTGGCGCACACAGTTCCCTGAATCAGATGTGACTGAATCAGTTATAACCTGATGCTGTTTGGTTGTTGTTGTTGTTATTTGGTTTTTAGGAGCATTAGCAACTAAGGCCATATTGCTCCGGGATATGCGGTGGTCATTCCCTGAATGACCTTTCCGCATCCTCCGTATTTGGTGGTGACGGGCTCGAACCCCGGTCTAATCAAGAAGCGTGTGCTACGCACTGCTGCTCCTTCCCACCTGGCTACGGAGGCGCCTAAATGCTGTTTGGTGTTAGAAGTGTTGTTAAGAATGCCGCACATCTTAACACATGATAAATATGCCAATATGGTGTTTGTCTATGGTTTTCGTGATGGAAGTGCTACTGTTGCTTGTAGAGAATACTGTTGACAGTTTCCCAACTGCAGAATACCAGATTCATGAGTGTTTACACCAAACTGCACGAGGCTGGTACAGTTCCTAGCACTCAAATTTCTTCTGAATGTGCAAATGAACAAAATGTGGATGAAATAGAACACATTCTTCAGTTGGCAGAACATAGTCCTAATATTAGCACACAAAGAATTTCTATGCGTATCAATATTCCACAGACAAGAGTACGGCGAATATTACGTGAGCACAGCTTGTATCCATTTGATGTACAGCAGGTGCAACACCTTCAACCAGGAGACAATGCCCAGCGATTGGAATTTTGTCGGTAGGTAAATGCTGATTAATTCCATTAATACTGCTCAGCGATGAAGCTACTTTCACCCGTGACGGTATCAATAACACCCATAACTCTCATAGGTGGTCAGACGAAAATCCACATGCCACTGTAGAAACAAATTTTCAATATCACTTCTCTGTAAACGTGTGGTGTCATCGACAATCAGTTGATTGGGACTGTTGTGTTATAAAATCATCATACAGGGCCCATTTACCTAGAATTTCTGCAAAAAGAACTTCCACTACTATTGGAGGATGTTCTCTTGGCTACAAGGATTGATATTTACTTTCAGCGTGACGGAGCTCCTGCACATTACACCCATCTGGTGATACAATACCTAAATCGAACTTTCCCTGAATGATGGATTGGCCGCAGTGGTCAATCCATCATTCAGGTGGCCTTGGAGAAAAGCTCAGTATACAAAGAAAAGTTGAATACAAGAGATGAATTGCTCGCTTGCATTTTGAATACTGCTGCCCTCATAAAGGAATGCCAAGACAACCTCAGAAGAACATATCATATTACCACAAGAGTTGCAAAGTGCATCGGGGTTGGCAGTGGATTTTCGAACATTTATTGTGAACTGTAAAAAATTTGTCAATTATCTGCGTTTTGTATCATTCAGAAAGTCAATAAATACAAACAATAAGTTATTTATCGTTCTTTAATAACTCTCATAATGGCTTTGTGTGTGTGCCACTTCCAAACAGCTGTATCTCCGTATCCATTGAGAATTGGACACATTTATATTAACTTTTTTACTCAGAATAATCGATACCATAACCTCAAAAATATTTACTATTCCTCCTGAATCACCCTGTATATATTATTAAATATATATTTATATAATAAATATATAATTTGTAAAATAATAAGAGAAGTTTACCTCAATATAGTATGTAGAACACTTCCATATGATACTCTCCAGAAGTTAAAATTAAAAAAATCGAAAATTTTATATTAGAGTAACAAATAATTAAAAATCAATTTAATGCAATTAAAAATAAGAAAATTAATTTAAAGAATTTAATTAAAATGTTTTTTTTTGTGTTTTTAAATAGTGTTAAATTGATTTTTAATTATTTGTTACTCTAATGTAAAATTTTTGTTTTTTTCATTTTAACTGTTTTTTTCATTTTAAGTGTTATATGTACTACATTGAGGTAAACTTCTCTTATTATTTTACAAATATTGATATCAATATTTGTATATTTGTAGAATGTATTGAGCATTACAGCTCTGGTTCATACTATATAATAAATATATAAATAAATATTTAATTGTAAAAATAAATTTATACATTTTATTAAACATAAAAACTGGAAATATAAAGGACATAAGAGCAGCAATAGAATAATGAATAATGTTGGTATGCAAAGCTATATATCTTGAATATTCAAGCTTTCAGAACTTAATAATATTAAGAATAAATAGCAATTACGTGTACTGAGTCATCTCACTAAATCAACAGTTTTTTAGTGGTTTGACAGCTTTTTTTGCCCATGGATGAATTTGCAAATAAAATACTTTTTAAAATACTTTTAAACCCATTACATAAATCCCTTTCAAACACAAACAGAAGTTTATCATCATTATCTCAATGAATTTACCTTAGTATCTTATTGCTAAAGTTGTGACATGTTGGTCAAACTTTTCACCTTACTCTTCATTCACTACACTAATGTTCTGAAAAAATATTTAACAGATGTGCAGAAAATCTAACTTTTTTTTTTTTTTTTTTTTTATGTGAACCCCAAACATGAGAGGTATTAGAACCTATAGTACTTAGTACCATGCTTGGGTTGGAGGTTGAGAAGACGAAAGAAGATATTTGTTGACATTGGACTTGAACTTGTGTAGGTTGTAATTTTCAGGAAATACGTATAAAGGAAGGTTGTTCCAGAAAACAGCAGTTGAATGAATAAATGAGGAAGATGAAAAGTTGGTTCTGTGGGTTTGACGTTGGACAGTAAATGGATGTTGGCTGGTGGCGGCATGTGTTCGGACTGTTTTGAAAGAGAGAGCGGGAATTATAGAAGCCAATTCAGAAGAACAGTGCCCGCGGAAGTATCTGTAGAAGAGGCATGCAGCAGAAACAGTACATCTATGAGAAAGCGAGTGGAGAGACTGTTGGAGATGAATCATTAATTAACCTAACTGCCCTCTTCTGAATGGAATCAAGAAGCCTGAGAAAGGTTTTGGGGGCACCACTCCAGATGTGGGAACAATATTCCATGGCAGGGCGGATTTGCGATTTATACAGAGTGAGCAGCTGTTTGGAAGAAAGTAACGCCGAGAACGAAAGAGAAAACCAAGTTTTTTAGATGCAGAGGAAGCAATATCTGTAATGTGCTTGTGCCAAGAGAGATTAGAAGTCAGGGTAATCCCCAAAAGAGATATCATTTTGCCTAGAAATCGGAGTGTCACTAAAGATAAGCATAGGAGCAGAAGAATCCTTTTTGCGAGATATAAGACAAGAGTGAGTTTTAGAAGGGTTGAAATCAACTAAGTTGTCTTTGCCCCACTGGAGAATTACCTGAAGATCGGCATTTAAGGAATTGGTAGCAGATTTTTGAGAAGTTGAAGCTGATTGAGCAGGACAAGGTTTCTCAAAATGGAAAGTGGAATGCAATGTGCTATCATCGGCAAAACTATGGATAGGATTTCCAGTCAATGGAAGAAGGTCATATACAAGAGGAAAAGAGTGGGGGAAAGAACTGAACCTTGGGGGACACTGGCATTAGTGGAGAAGTTAGAAGGCAGAGCCATCTACCATCACCCTCAGTGAGCGATCAGAAAGAAAACTGGATAACCAATTACTAAAAACAGTTGGCACACCATAAGATGGAAGCTTGTTCAGAAGACCTTTATGCCAAACACGATCAAAAGCCTTTGAGATGTCAAGAGCAACTACTTGTGTTTCACCGAACCTTTCCATTGAATTAGTCCATAAATTATGCCTATTTCGACCTATTTTTTGACACTAGTAAGCATATTGTCTGCAGTCTTCTAGCAGTCTTTTGATTTCTGAATGTATAAAGTATTTTATCACACTATTGAATGTTAACAGAGCCCCACTTCTCTCTCAGACCCTGAGGTTGTGAAATTCTCATCTGGCAGCAACAGCAGCTGTCTTAATGAAAACACAATGTCCACTGAAAACACTGCTGTAGAGCTTAGGATCACTTATCTAAGGAAATTTTGAAATTAGCATTAGCAAGGGCATATGATGCAAGAAAGCAAGCTTATATAGCATCAGCCAAAAAAAAAAAAAAAAAAAAAACCACACCCCCTTCTCATTTCACCCATCCACTTGCTCCAAATGTTTTATTTTTGCCTTGAATCTGTTTAGGCTATTAACTTCTACAACGACAGATGGAAGGTTGTTCCAGCAATCAACCACCCGCTGGCTAAAGGCAAACTTCTGCACATCTATCCCACAACTGTCTTTCCTGAATTTGAATTTACGCCCTCTCAGATGATTATTCTGAGCAAGAGGAAGAATCCAATCAGCATTGAGCATGCTCAAACCATTCAAGACTTTATACACCTCAATCAGATCACCTCGCAGGCGCCTAGTGTCCAGACACTGTAATTTGCAAAACTTAAGCCTTTCTTCGTAAGAGCAACCCAACAGCTCTACATCCTTCTTAAAATGAGGCCTCCAGACCTGTATACAGTACTCAAGGTGTGGCAGGACCATTGCCTTATACAAAGGGGATAATCACCTCCTTATCCCTGCTAGAAAAATTCCTGTATATCATTGACAAGACACCATGAGCTACTCTTGCAGACCATCTGCACTGCTCAGAAAACTTCATATCTGCCTGCACAATTACCCCCAGGTTCTTGTCACTCTCTACCACTGCCAGTGTAGTACCACACAGTTGATACTGTTACTCTGGGGTTACTGCTTCCCATATGCAGTACTTTACATTTGTCAATGTTAAACTTCAGTTGCCACCTCTCAGCCCTTCTACTCAACTTTTCTAGATCCTGTTGCAGCAGTGTACTGTCATTAACAACCCTGCCGACCTTCATATCATCTGCAAACTTGGACATTAAGCCTGATATAACATCATCAATATCATTAATGAATACAGAAAACAAGAATGGACCCAACATTGAACTCTGGGGGACTCCACTAATAACATTAGTCCACGAAGAGCAGTGTCCATCGATTACCACTCTCTGTCTTCTCCAACTCAACCATCCCTTTATCCATAGCTGCAATTTGCCTCCAATGTCACACTGCTCCAATTTGTGCAGCAGTCTTCCATGTGCAACAGTATCAAAAGCCTTTCTAAGATCCAAATATATGATATTAAAATTATTCTTTGTATCCAGTTCCCCCCCCCCCCCGGCAGTTTTCCAACCCACCTAACTCTGCCTCGATAGCATCAGCAAATATTCTTGCACCCTGTTGTAAGGAAAACAGCTTGCCTCTGTCTATGGCCTTAACAGTAACTATATTTGTTACATTAGTTCCAGTTTTATATGTCTCAGAGGAGAAGCACTTTGCTTGGAGAAACAGGCAGCTAATTTGAATTATGACAGCTAATGAAGAATTATAGCTTGTGTCGGTGCATCTAAGGAGATTCGGATCACACATCTGTCTTACTGGTGGTTAACAAAAACATCACGGTAGTGATGTTTTTGTTTTTGTTTATAAGAAAACAAAAGGCTTACCAAAAATGGTAGAAAACCAGAACCTCTGAAGACTATATCTTTTACAAAAAAGAACGAGCCTGTTTCTTGAAGCAGAAATGCCAAGAGTACAACTTCGCTATTTCTAAAAAGCTTAATCAGTCTAAAAGAATCAATAGCCACAAAAATTCCAACTTCAACATGGATGAAACTTTATTTACGGAATGGATGAGCAGAATCTTCGGAACTTCTACAGATCGTAAACTAAAGTTTAACTCTCCTGAAGCAGAAAATACCAGTTGGCTGGTAAATTACATCAACAGCATGACTCCATCCAGATCCAATCTTGATAATAGACCTCTCCTTACAGAAATCACCATAGCCAAAGAAAATGTAATTCAGGCATTAAATAGTGTCCCAAATAAATCTAATTCTGGCCCTGATATGTTCCCCCTCTTCATCATGAAAGTAAGCAGTCCATTTATCATTGAGGTCTTGCTACACATATTTAGAGAAGCCCTTCGCACTGCAGTTATCCCTGAAATATGGAAACATTATACTGTAAAACCAGTGCCTAAAGTCAAACATCCAAAACACAAGGACTTTTGTCCCATCTCTATAAGCCGCAATTTATTAAAATTGTTTGAGAAGACTCTGCTGCCAATTTTGCCATGCATTTTTTCCAGAAAAGACCTCCATATTTACACCCTGTGAATCCAAACAACTCTGAACGCCAAAGAACAGTTTGATGTAATCTTTTTAGACATTAAATCTGCTTTCAACAATGTCTCAATCAATGCCTTGATGACAATAGTGGAAAGGCATTTTAGAATACAAGGAGGCTTATTATAAGACATTGTTTCCATTCTCAAACAAAAGCATTTAAGGGTTAAACACAGGACCATTCAATCGAACCACAGCATCTACAGAAGATGTCCCCAAGGTGATGTCCTTTCTGCCCAGTTTTTTGCTGCTGCTTTGGACCCCTTTCTCTCTAAGCATCCTGACTGCAGCTCCTATGCAGATGATATAAAACTCTTCATCTTATCGAAACACAGTGACAAATCTGATGCAATCAACGCTCATGCCACTGCCCTAATAGAACTTGGCCATTATCATGAGAATATTGGCCTATCCATAAACCCAACCAAGTCAGTACAAATGTCTTTCACCAACCTGAAGAAGAAGAACACAGACATCTACATCAATGGTATTAGGGTCCAAAAGGTCTTGCATCACACTGATCTAGGGCTTACCTGGGATGAAGGCCTGACCTTCCAACAGCACTTCGCCAACACTAAGGCAAAAACTCTGTCAGCAATGTGGGTGATAAGACAGCAACTTACTGGAGTAAACAACCACAAACTTGCCACTCGCTACATACAAACGTGTCTTGTTCCGATTCTCACGTATGCCTCGATGATCTGGTCCTCTGCTTCCCTCACTAACATCAAAAAATTCATGGTATCACGTACTGGATTTTAAAGTGGTTGAACCGTGTTAATGGCCACCCCTTCACCATCTCAAGATCAGTCATGTATGCAAACCTTGGAATCAGTTGCTTATTGCAGAAAATCTGCACAACCTCTGTCAACTCCTCACTGATCATCTTGACACCCCAAATGTCCACAATCATGTTGTAGGCCTTAGGCTTTCCCACGCCCTCTGCAATGATGTGTGGATTCCCCCTAAGAAGCTTATTACAGAATTTAACAATGCTTAGAATATTTTTTCTATGTAACATCCTTCAGATTGATCTCTCAAGATCCTGTGATGAGAAAGCATATAGTTCTCAAAAGATACAGGACATGTACCACCACAAACAACTGTAGAAGTTTTCTGATTATCTCCTTCAGGATGGAATCTCCGTTGAATCCCACTTTGCTCCTCTACAGAGAATTAATTTTTTTAAATTATTATTTGTTTGTATGTATGTGTTAGTTGTATATATTACGATAGATATGTATTTATACGTCTCTACCTTTTGCTTGTGTCACTGTATATATGTGTATGTGCTTTATTTACTTGCATTAGATTTATTTGTTGTACTATTTTATAGAAAATAATGATTATGTATACATAACTTATGTATAACGTCTATGTTTGTTGTACAAGTTATAATGCACAAATGTATATAAGCACCCTCATAGTTGAAGGCTGTTCAGGGGCGAAGCATATGCAATAAATTTAATAATAATAATAAGAAGAATAATTTATGACATTTTTGCTTCCACTTATGAGATTAGTCCTTTTTGACCACATCTTTATAATTCAATGATCTGCTTTCAGTCTTGCTAAAGCAGGCTATGGGGCAATGGAACCTAGTTGGTTGCTCCTCTGCCTCCCATCCTAAGCCACGTCGAGGCTTACCAGGTTCTACTATCAGAAACTCTTATTAGGTTCTTTAAAGAATTCTAGAAGAACCTAAGTTAATATTGAAATGAGATGGGAGACAGTGGGAGAAGTATGGGATTTGGTATGGGAGAGTTAGCGATAGATAGCTAGGGATGGAAGTAAAAGGCAACTCCAAGAAGACTGAAATTACAAGGCAGAAGAGCAGTAAAAGTACGTAGATGGACAATGGCATCCAATTCCACCTCTGGAGGGGGGGGAGTACAATTCTGAAAACAGGAGAAGAAATCCTACCTTGGGGCCCAAGGTCAGCACAGCTCCCACTCCAGATAGAGTGGGAGCTGTGCTGAGTCAGCATTTATGTCAAAATTTGCAAAAGAAGAAATCCCAGCTTGGGACCCAAAGCCAGCACACTCCACAAGTGGAAGAGATCCTGCTCCAGGAGAGCCAGCAGTAGGGTACAGAGTAATCCTAAGGTGATCCCAGTCAGCAGGAGCTGAATCAGCATTCGGGTCTGATTGAAGTAAATCTTATCCCTGAAGCTGTCATATTTCAGGAGTTAAGACACAATTAAGTATAATCTCACCCTCAGGAGATCAGCATTCACAATAGAGAGTCTAGTCCAAGGAAGTCTCCTGCTGGACAGAGTCATATATGAGAGTTAGAGCAGTTCAAGTCCAGGCACAAGGCTGGCATTGAGTGACTGAATAAATGTTCTTCTTCTAAACACTTGGTTCACAAAGACAGAAAATACAAGGAAGTTTTCTTTGGTATTAATCAGGAGTGCACCAAATCCTGTTGCTCCAGCTATGAGTTGCAACTCATTCCCAAGATCCTGGCAGTGGATAGTCAAAGGTGATAAATAGTGCTGTTTCACATTCACCACACTGACAAAAGAGTCAGACAGAAAGCTCAAGGAATGAAGAAGCTTAGCATCTAGGTTGCTATGCCTCCAAAAGCAAGAACATTGCACATAGGCCAGGCATGAACCATCTCAGCTGTAGTTTGCTGCTCTCTTTAACTGTTAATATGAATACAAAAGTTGTTCTTCCAAGAGAGGTGTCAGTACAGAAGTGTTGCCATTAGTTTAGGAGTTCTGTTCTGATTCTGTTCTTTTCAATAGAGATCGAGTTTGTCAGGTTAGGAGTGATAACACTGATGGTGCATGGGAGATTCTTTGTGACGATATTTTAGTATATGGAAGGATTCAAATCTCTAAACTTTTCTCTACAGAATAATGAGGTTGTTGGTATAAAGCATTTTCAGCTAGTGTAATGCAAAAAAAAAAAAAAAAATCACTCTGCATTTCTAGGTTCTACTTGCAATGCAAGTTAGAGGAGTTGTCTTCCTGTACATTTACTTTCTTTGAAAATAAATCCTTAATGATATTAGTTTTGTAAACTTTAAGTTATTTTATTAATCTTTATTTCTTTCTAAATTGAGAGAGGTAATCATTACTGGGCAGTACTGTATGCATTATATTAGAAATGAAAAAGCTATGCTTGCTTTTTTTTTTTTTTTTTGCTAACCAAACAACTTTGGCTAAACTATTTTCAGGTGATTATTATAGCAATACAGTCTGTCCTCGTATAGCACGATAGCTGTGTTCCTAGAAACCCTCGTGCAATGCAAAATCGTGCAATATAAACAACAGGCCCTATGGGAAAAGTGGGGTTAGGTGCCGACTACCCAAGATTGAACACACATTTGGAACCAAAACATTACCAAACACAATAAATAATCGGGTAATTTTAATCGTTATAAAATACTTACGTATTTTATAACGATTAAAATACGTAATAAAAAAAATATATTTTTTTATTGTAATATAATAAATAATATTTATTTTTTATTATATTATAATAAAGTATTTTTTAATACTAAAAGTATTTTTTTCAAATAAAGTACATATTTTATTCGTAATAAAATACTTATGTAAGTCGTAATAAAACGCTTACGTATTTTATTACGACTTTTACGTAATAAAATATTGCTAATGCTTTTACTTCTATCGTAAGCAAACTTGTTTTTTGTTTGATTTTCTATCCAAACAGATGACAGCCGTTCCATCTCTTCCAATTCTTGTGTCTTAATCTAATGGATTTTAATTACACTTTGAGTTGTTCCCACTATGAAAGTTGTTTTTATTTTCTCCGCATTCTTTGTAATTCTCGGCGTTGCCTCATTTAGGTCTGCAGCACGTGCAATATCACATGGTCTTTCATTTCGCTCAAAGCGTTTCACAATTTCATATTTTTTCTCTATCGACAGAGGCGGACTAGGCATAAGCCTTACCCGGGAAATCCCGGTGGGCCGGAGGCCGGTGTGATTTTGGCCATAAACTGTAGTATGAGGCCACTATAAATTTTTCCGGGATTTTTGACTAAGAATTTTTGACTCAGTCCGCCTCTGTTTATCGATATTGATTTTTTTTTCCTCTCTGAATCTTCAGTGTCTTCACCAGGACGCTTCCTTTTCACACCTTTTAAGTATTTTACTAATTTTTAGGGAATAAAGCGCAATTACAAAACGAAGAGGCACGCTTAATACACATAAACAAAGCTGCGCGCGTGTAGCAACTGAATAAACAACACTGTAAAGGCCGAGATACACTATTAACACCTCACATTTTACTAAAGCACATTTCTGGGGGTTACTACCATAAAACAATAAAAACAATTTCCAGTTGCGTTTCTGCTAGTGGTATCTGTTATAAACTGGTAGTAAACTCCATCTAATTGAATTTGCGATTATATTGATAGCTGGAATTGTGTTGGTTTTTACGTTATTATGGTGAAATGTGTTTCCCCTTCACTGATATAAAACACATAAATACATTTTCGGAATCTTCTTCATTCCTATCGTGTTGCGTTCAGTTGGGGGGATTCCACGTTCGACTGCCATTTCTTGTAAACACAAAGGCGAATCGCGCATAAGCGAATTCGGTTCGTGTTATGTAAGATAACGTTCCCCTATTTATAAATCGTGTATGATCGAATTCGTGTAATGTAAACACGTGTTATACGAGGACCGACTGTATTTCTTATTTCAAAAATAAGAAATTCATTTTTTTTTTTTTTAATTTTTTTTTTTTTAATTCTCATTTTAACTAATGGTTATTTCATAAGTCTTGATTTGGTGCAACAGTTTAAAATAGTTGTGTTACATATAGCTGCCAACTCTGGGATTACAATGGAGAATATTATTTCGATCCCTTCTCTGTCTATCTTAACACAGATTTTAACATAGTTTTTGTCTATATTTTTGCAACAACAAGATAGTTTTTTTTTTTTTTTTTTTTTTAGTAGAGAAGCAGGGTTATGATCTCAGTGTAGGTATTGAATAATTTGAGGGAGAGAAAAAAAAAAAAAAAAAAAGCTATATTTTGTTATATTTTTCTGCTGTCACCAAATGACAGAAAAATTTAGTGACAGAGCTTGGATTTAGGCTGTTTAGAAACAGCTAGTTGTTTCTAAACTGCTTAAATCCAAGCTCTGTCACAGTTATCACTAAATTTTTGTGGGCAATGATGGCTGAGAAGCAATCTCTTCCCATCCTAGTTTTCACACTTCTTGCTTTGCCTTGTTTAGACTTCAGTTACATATGATCTCCCTGCCCCCAGTATACAATAAATTACTTAGTTGTGATTAAAATTTTTATACCTGGCTCCCCACTGAAAAGTGCCAATAAGTACTGAAACAGTTGCCTGTGGAGTGGTAAAATGTGTACCATAGCTGGAAAACAGAGATCTCTCGACAGTCTTGTTGATTTGGTGTGTGTGTTTTTTTTTTTTTTTATCATTAGTGGGTCATATACTCTTGTGTAATGCACAAGATGTATTTATGAATAGTACATATGACTGGAACTGATGCTCATCAACATATCCTTCTAAAATACTAAATTCTGCTTATCCTATATTCTAGATGACTTCATCTTTACAGGTTATAGCCAACCTTTCCTCAAGAAAGATATCACAGATCTGTGATGTTTCTGCTAGTAAGTTTACCCTCAATTCCTGGATTTTAATATGGCCAAGAAATTGACACCAATGTTGGGATTCCTCCCAAACTGTACAATAGCTTATATTATTCAATCAGTGTATATAAATGCAAGTAAAAAGCTCACAGTATGAAATATTCATCTATATCAAATTAAATAAAAGTAACTAAGTAAAATTCACCTGCCGTATATCTTGATTTGATGCTACTATTATGTCATGTAAGGCAACAGGAGATATTTTAATGCCTTCTTTGTAACTTATGGACATCATGGAACCCTACAGGGAGTAATATGGTGAAGTTAGTATATAAATATTTTTTATTATAGTTATATAATCTTTATATTATATACTAATACTCAAGTAAAGAAAAGAAATGCACTCCACTGACTATTAGGGATTCATGGTTCAGTGGTAATCAGAAGTTAATATAAAAGTTTTAATGCTTCTCAAATTAATCTTTGATTTTTCAAAGATGTCATAAAACTTTTATATTAATTTCTGTTTACCAGCAAACCACTAAAACATCAATGGTCAGTAAAACTTCTTTTAAAATCTTTTTTAAACATTTTTCATTTCATATCAACTTCAGATCATCAGCAAACTAACAAATCTCTAACAGTCAGTGAAATATTTTTATCATTTTAGCACATTAATGTAAGAGTTATAACTAAATTTTAGTCTAATCAATACAATAATTAAAGTAGCAATATTGCATATGAATATTTTACATGCAGGAAAGTATTCCTAATTTATTTTTATTTTTTGCTTGAACTTCAATTTTTACACTATAAATTAATACATTGAAACATCTTATTTTCTGTAAAATAATAAACAATTATTGAATCTTTTATAAAAATGGAGAGAAATTTAAAAAATTTAAATGTCTTACAATGCACATTTTTACCTATTAAACTGCCAAAGGTATAATATAACTAAGAAACTGTAAAATGTGACATAAACCCCCATTGTTCAAATGCTCAGATGGTTGAAAAATATACAACATAAATTCTTATTAGAAATTTATTTTTTTTCCCCTTTTGTGAAATTTCTCTATGTGGAATGGGATATGGGGAACACCCATAATGCCACTGCCTGATACTATCAATTTCACAAATTTTTAGTCCTTTCAAAGATTTAACATGATTTAAGATAATATAAATCAGATATGGAGAAAAATTTTTGCTTCCTAGGGCTAGCAACTGTTCAATTTAATGTATTTTGTTGACCTTTTAAATGGAAAAAGTAAACCACACATCTGGTTTTATGTTGTTTCTAACAGCTATCAGACAAACACTGAATCATGTATAATGCAAATGAACAAAAGTAATAAGTTAATATAGATACATTATTTTAAAATATCTGGTGTTTATACTAGTTCTCTGTCATCATACAGTTGTTCTGCCAGAGAGTAGAGGAATTTCTTAAGGCCTCAATTTGTGATTTTATTAACTAGTCTTAGGCAGAGGGAATAGGATCAGCCATTGAGTTATTCCAAGCATTGGGGAATACTCATGGAATAACTAGTTATTCCCTGCCTAAACAACACGAAAACTGACCAGTGAACATATTCTGAAACAAATTATGTGACAGACACAAAGAGCAACAAGAAAACTCCATGATATCAGTATAAGTTCCTCAGAAAAGTCTGTGTACAGTAAACCCCCGCCATTCGCTGTATCTGTATTCGCGGTCGCTGATTTAATATAAAATGAAACCTAAAAAAAAATGCGAATTTTAAAGTGCCGTGAACATTTTCCGCCATAAAAAAACATGGGAGTGGCCAAAATTATCTTTCCTGGTCAAAACAGCACTCAGTGGGTGGAGGGAGAGGGGTGACAAAATTGCGAGCATGGATGTTTCTCGCTAATCCTTGTTTAGTATGTGTTATGCGCTTGTCATGGAAGGTTTCGTCATTTGCTTTTAATTTATATGCTTATAAACTGAATAAATTTATCAATTTATAAATTGATATGCTTACAAAAGTGATAAATCTACCGTTTTGCAGTGTAAAACAGACTTTTTCGAGTGTGTTAATGGAAGAAAATGACTTTATTGTGGACAAGTTCTTTCTAACCCGTACAAAAATATGGCTACGAATAACAAGGGAAATGTGAAAAGATCAAAGAAAGTGATAACATTAGTGAATAAAATTGAGTTATTAGATAAAATTTCTAATGGTGAAAGTGTCTCCTCAGTGGTAAAACATTATAAAATCAATGAGTCAATGGTACGATCAATCAAGAAATCGTAAGAAAAAATCTGCCGTAGTGTCTGTGAAAACATGCTAATTGCTTCAAAAATTTGCTCTGTAACTCATGATGTTAAATTAGAAAAAATGGAAAAAGCTTAAAATCTGTGGATAGAAGACCGAACTCAAAATAAAACTCTGTTAAGTTCACTCATCATTCGTGAAAAGGCAAAACTCCTTTATCAACACTTTAGCGAAACTGGTGATAGCGCTGGCGGGATAAGTTTTTTTAACTAGCAAAGGCACTGGTTTCAAAGATTTGTTTGAAATTTCTAATAAATATTACATTTAATATTAAATTGTTTCTTATTTTCATTTCGATGCCATATGCTTGCATTTCACTATGTGCTGTCTATGTACATAGTCATATTCTGAAGGTACATATAATACATACATAGACAAAATTTTAGACTAGTTTTTCTTATATATTTCATACTTTGGAACGGAATCCCTTTATTACTATGGGAGCTATAACTCAGTATTCGTGGCATCTCTCAGGAACGTAACCCCCGCGAATAGCAGGGGTTTGCTGTACTTTGTATCTAGATTGTAGCCCTGCAATAGAAATGGCTACACTAGAGTAGGGAAGAGTGGAGAGATGTTTATATACTGATACTGAGATGCCTGAATTTTATTCTAGAAAATTAATAATTTAAAAAAAACAACAAAAAAAAAAAAACCCTTCAAATATTTTGCAATCATTCCCATTGCATTCTACAAACTTAAAAGAACTGAAAAATTTTCTGGGGGGGGGGGGGGGAGAATGATATGTCTGTTAGCAAGCAGTTTGCTAAACCCACATGTTGTTTGCTGTAGTAGGGTTGATAACTTGATAATACTTCACTAAATGCATGATCAATTTTACAACATTAACCAGTAATGCTCACCCTGCACTTCTCAGGTGAAGCAAAAGAATGCTTGCATAAAAATATCTGGTAAAAGTTTAATATAGAAATGGTTTTACTAGACCAGTTTTTTAAGTGAAATTTTATTAACTACTTGAAAACACCTGTGAAGTTATTGTTTGTTTGTTATTTGGTTTTTAGGAGCATTAGCAACTAAGGCCATATTGCTCCGACACCTGTGAAGTGTGAGCATTACTCCAAAATATAAAAAAAATAATTAAATAATAAATAAAACTGTGTAGATAACATACATACATTTTAAATATTTATATATATATAATATATAAATAGAAATATGTGGGAAAGAATAATTTTGAAATAAAATTTAAAATGGAAGTGACTAATAGTATCTAATATATAACACAGTGTATAGATTTCCTGGGCCATCCCTAGTGTGGACAAACTTCACAGATTTCCTCCATACATTTTTAACTTATTGTGAATATTTATTTATTTTAACATTCTAGGCTATCATGTTATCTAAGGGCTGGCACTGTCTATTTCTAGGCCAAATCTTTGCCTAATTTCACCTTCATTCACCATAAATGCTAGGCATTTGCCTATGATCAGATGATCACAATTTTTAGACAAAATTTCTTGTATATATATATTTTTCACAATTCTTAATAAAGCCAGTCTCTTTGGTAGCCATCTAATTTCATTCTTTTTCACCTACATGAAAACTTTAACCATATTCAGCCTTTTATTCTAATCTTATACTATATTTTTGGTTCTATTTTTAAATCGCTGCTCCATCATTCCTATTCATATTGGCCTTATATAAAATGCCACATTTTGTTTATATGCAAGTGATATTTAGTTTCTGTTACTTTGTGCAATACAGTATTCGTGAAATTATTTTCTACTGTTCCCTAAATTCTGCCATTTTCTTACTCTGACAGAATAAGAAACTGGAATGATTTTGGTTTTAAAGAATACCGAAAGAGTGTGCATCATACCATTATGATTGCAATTAGATCACTGGTCAATTCTGCAGTAATTCCTTTTGACTGGAAAAGTGCAGATTTGGTAATTTTAGCAAATTAAATAAGTTGGAAATGAGTTAATTATATG
Organism: Mastigoproctus giganteus; assembly: GCF_048544385.1. Taxonomy (NCBI): domain Eukaryota; kingdom Metazoa; phylum Arthropoda; class Arachnida; order Uropygi; family Thelyphonidae; genus Mastigoproctus; species Mastigoproctus giganteus. The sequence goes on from NC_143580.1 coordinate 72,462,821, forward strand.
ATAGGGAGTTTGACTTCTGTAAGATAACGGAACAGGTGATTTAGTACACAATTCAGAACAAGCTTGATAAGAATGAAATCTTAAAGGGATCATGGTTTTGTGAAGGAAAGTCTTCATTAATAAACCTGGTTAATTGCTATAAGGTAATAAAACATTTAGATGCTGGACACAAAGTCAACATTGTACAGTAATCCTGCTCCTGTTTGCCAACCATAAACTTCAGATAATATTGGATGATTGTTTTCTACAGCAACATGTTAGAGGCAGCAAGAGGGAATAACACTCTTGATCTCATTATCAGCAGTGATTATTCATGCATTAAGAATTTACAGATAAAGGAACCACTAAGTGGCAGTGATTACAGTATACTGATGCAGGATTTACTTAAAGATGCAACTACCATTGGGTAAAGGGAAGGGTTTTTGCTTTCGTAAAGCAAAAACCCTTCCCTTTGCTACAGTGGGATCAACTGATGATGTTACCAGCGGCAAATTTTGAGTTGGAAGCATTCAAGGAAGTAATTTTGGAAGCTACTAGGCTTTTTGTTCCAACTAAGAAATACTGCTCTAGGTTTTGGTCCACATCGATGTCAGATGAACTAATGAGACTCGTGGCTGAGAAGAAAAATACATGGGATGCACATAAATTGTCAGGCGAAACAGAAGCCTATGGTACATACAAGTAGTCTATAATCAAGTCACAAAGGAAGAGGTTAGGCAAGCGAATGACAATTATGAAAAATCTTTGGCAAAAGATGCAAAGAAAAACAGCAAAGACTTCTTTACTTATATAAACTCTAAAAGGAAGGGGATGAATCAGATTTGTCCACTTATTATCAATGGTTTAACTGTAGATGATCATTCTCAAATAGCTGCCAAACTAAATGAGTATTCTGCATCTACATTCACACATGAGGAGTTATTCAAGGAGGAGAGGGACAGATGTTTTTCAAACTCTAACAGGGAGTTAAATGATTTTGTAGTAACTGAGAGACAAAGTGGAGGGGAAATTGTTGAAGTTAAACATAAGAAAGGCACCTGGGGTAAATGGGATCTATCCAGTTGCATTAAAGGAGGTGGCAAAGGAATTAAGCAAAACCTTAGTCATAATTATGAGAACATTCTTGGACTCTGGGGAAGTCCCCACAGACTGAACATGTGCAAATGTATCTCCATTTCACAAAGGGGGATCAAAGGATGACACGAGTAATTACAGACCTGTTAGTTTGACTTCTGTTGCAGGGAGAATAATGGAGTTACTGGTTTAAGAAGCATTGCAGGATCATCTAGAGAAGACAGCAGTAATAATTCAGACACAGCATGGGTTTATCAAGGGGAAGTCTTGTTTGACCAATTTGATTGGATACTATGATGTGGTCACAAAAAATTATTTTGATATCATATACTTGGATTTCAGGAAAGCTTTTGATACCGTTGCACATGGAAGACTACTGTATAAATTGGAGATGTATGGCATTAAGGGCATGTTGCTACAATGGATAAAAGGATGCTTGAGTGGGAGAAGACAGAGTGGTAATCAATGGCCACTGTTCTTTGTAGACTAATGTTGTTAGTGGTATCCCCCAGGGGTCCACGTTGGGCCCATTGTTGTTTTGTATATTTATCAATGATACTGATGAAAGTATATCAAGCTTAATGCCAAAGTTTGCAGATGATACAAAATTTGGCATGGTTGTCAATAACAGTAATGACAGTATGCTGTTGCAACAGGATCTGGAAAAGTTGGATAGTTGGGCTGAGAAGAGGCATCTGAAGTTTAACGTTGACAAATGCAAAGTACTCCGTATGGGTAGAAGTAACCCCAGAGAAACGTAACCACTGTGTTGTACTACACTTAAGGTGGTAGAAAATGAAGAAGACCTGGGAGTAATTGGGCAGTCAGATATGAAGTTTTCTGACAGTGCAGACAAGCTGCCAGAGTAGGTCATGGGGTCTTGTCAATGATATACAGGAATTTTGTGAACAGGGACAAGGAGGTGATTATCCCCTTGTATAAGGCAATGGTCAGGCAACAGCTTGAGTACTGCGTACAGGTCTGAAAGCCTCATTTTAGGAAGGATGTAGAGTTGCTAGAACGAGTAGAGAGAAGGGCAACAAGACTGTGATGGGAACAAGGGGGTGTTCTTATGAAGAAAGGCTTAAGTCCTGCAAATTGCAGCTTCTGGAGACTAGGCAACTGTGAGGCATTCTGATTGAGGTGTATAAGGCCTTGAATGGATTGAGCAGGCTCAATGCTGATAGAATTCTTCCTCTTACTCAGATTACAAACCTGGGGGGGGGGGGGCACAGATTCAAACTAGGGAAAGACAGTTGTAGAATAGATGTGCAGAAGTTTGTCTTTAGCCAGCAAGTAGTTGATTGCTGGAACAAACTTCCATCTGTTGTTGTGGAAGTTGATAGCTTCAATAAATTCAAGACAGAACTAGACAAACATTTGGAATGAAGGGATCGGTGAAATGGGAAGGTTTTTTTTTTGGCTGATGCTGTGTAAGCTTGCTTTCTTGCATCATGTGCCTCTAGTAATGCTAATACTGTTTTATATTTATAAGATGGGTATTTGAAAAGTTCACAGCCTGTGTATAAAAAGGTAGTGGTACAGTGTTAAAAACTTCTGTGATTAAATGTATAACACTTCAAACAGCAAACCGCCAAGCTTCATACAGTTTCAATAATTTCTTTTTCTAATTACAGGTCCTGAAGTGAAAAAGTTGTTTTTTTTTTTTTTTTTTTTGATTTGGTAGTTGTTGGCGCATCGGCTTCTGTGGCCATATTGCACCTCCCGAGGTTTTTGCAGTACTTTGATCCAAGCCCGAGGCGGGAATCGAACCCGCGACCTTTGGGTTGCCGGGCAGGTACTTTACCCACTCGGCTAGCCCGGTCTGAAAAAGTTGTGTGAATAAGGAAAGGTGGACAAAATCCATTACCATGCAGTCATCCAATATATGGGGAAAAAAAAAGAGACTAACAGCAAATATAATTTATGAGGATATGGTTACAACAATGCGAGAGGATGCCCCTTCCTATCAATTGTTAAGGAGTGGGCAACAATTAACACCAAGTGTGACTCAAGTTTTTACAAATGTTTGTTGAACCACTGGACAAGAATATAAATAAATCTCCACACTTGTACTAACCACTAGACCCCTCTCCCCCATGATATACAGGCAGTGGGAGCAGTAACTGTTGTGTTATTTTGTTTAAAAAGACCAGTCTATACTGTGTATACATCAGAAAAATGCAGATTGTAAAAGGTTAGTAAACACAGAGCATTTGAAAAGCCTGAGGATGAAGGATTTATACGGGAAGTCTGGCAACATGTTACTTTTCAACATGGTCCCCTTTGGAGTCAATATATTTTTGCCAATGCACGTAATACATTGATTCCAGCTGCAAAGGAATATTTCTTTTGGGCATCTAGGAATGCACCCACTTTAGCAATGATGTCACTGTAAGTGGAAAAATGGATGCCAGCCACGTATTTTTCAAATTCGGAAATAGGTGAAAGTCTAATGGTACAAAGGTACTGGTGAATATGGCGGATGGTCTAAGATTAAAAGCTGCACTCGTGCAGTGTAGCCATGGCAATGAGAGGCTTGTGAGCATTCTCATTGTCCTGGCTGGCTGGGTAAGACTCCTTTGCTAAGTTTTCTTTAGTCTTTGTCTTTCATGTTTTTATGCAAATGTCTAAAAACTTCTGAATAATATGTCCCAGTGACTGTTTGGCCTTTCTGAAGGCTGCTCCATCATCAACCCAAATAACCAATGCCATTTGATGGTCAAACAATCTTCCCACATGGATTTAGATATTATTTATATTTAAAAATATCTCATCTTATTCGCTCCATACCATTTCAATGGTATCCTGGGCAAGTGTTGTTTTTTTTGGGGGGGGGGGGAAATCCCTACATTATTATCATTAAATAAATGTTTTCCCCTGTGTCTGAACTCTGCATTATTTGCATCCAGTGCATAGCTGGCCATTTTATATAAAAGGACTGTGCACTTTGTCTGCTACAGTGAGTTGGATTGGGAATTGAAATAGCATAATCAACTGTAAGTATGTAGACAGTGAAATAAAGAGCAGAATCACTGTTGAGTTAAGTCATGCAGGAAACCCACAGAAAATGAACAGTGGTCACTTTCTGTGTACAGCAGCTCACGCAGTGGTTTACCTCATTTCAAATGAAAGATAAGTCCTGTTAATTCAACAGCAGTGCCTTGGCTGGGCATAGTCAATTACAAGCCTGGATGTCTAAATTTTAGTTAAGCTTTTGATTTGATTTCCCATGAGAGGCTACTGTATGGAACATGCTAGGAATAGCCTCAAGTAAATCAGAGGCTGGCTAAGTGAAAGGAGACAGGGTGGCAATAAATAGACATTCTTCAGAGGAGTAAATATAGTCAGTGGGGTCCCTCAGGGTTCAGTTTTAGTATTAGTAGTGGCAATTGATGGAAGAAAGCAAGATTATAAAGCATCAGCCAAGAAAACTTCCTCAATTTGAATTTATGCCCCCTTATGTGTGGAGTCTCAGAAAGAGGAAGAATGCCATGAACATCTAGCTCACTCAATCCATTCAAGGCAGTGCCGGATTAAGGCATGGGCTAGCAGTGCCCTTGCCTGGGGTGCCAAATTTTACAAATCACAAAAAAAAAAAAAAAAAAAAAACACACAACGGCAGCAGAAAGTAATTGAAATGGAACTTTATTCACCTCCATTTCAATTACTTTCTGCTGTTCTTTTTATTACATTTTATTTCTCATGAGCAATTAGGCTGGCCGAAAGCAATATCGAGATGCTATTTCTCTACTATCGCTACTTGTTTCTTCTATTACAAAGTGTGTCTTTTCCACACTACTTTGTTAGTTTTTGTTTCTCCCTCTGCTGGGTTTGCCTCATCTGTTTAATTGCTCACTTCCTCATCACACAGGTACAGTTCTGGTTTACGATTACACCCCCCTACACACAGGCTACTTCAAATGACACATATATACACTGCAAGTGAACACTCAGCTCTCTCCTTCAATCACCATTGACTTTCAATGTCTGCCGGTCCATACAGACAATAATTATTAATTGCATTTTATTTTTATTTCAGGTAAATCGATTTTTTACTTACAGGTTCTCCCTATTTTTCCATGGTTATTACACCTGATAGCTCAACCCCCCGGTGCTTTTGTAGCCAGGTGGGCAGCAGCAGTGCATAGCACACACTTTTTCATTAGACCGGGGTTCAAGCCTGTGAGCCACCAAATATGGAGGATGCAGAAAGGTCAGGGAATGACCACCGCATATCCCCGGAGCAATATGGCCTTAGTTGCTAATGCTCCTAAAAAAAAAAAAAAAAAAACAAATAACAATAACAAGCTCAACCCCCTACCAAATATACTGATATTTACCTTTTTGTCTATATATATTTGAATAAAGTTTAAAATACAGTCAGTCCTCATATAACACATGTTTACACTACACGAATTCGATCATACACGATTTGTAAAAAACTGAACGCAACACGATAGGAATGAAGAGAAGATTCTGAAAATGTATTTATGTTTTTTATATCAGTGAACAGTTGTTTTTATTGTTTTATGGTAGTAACCCCCAGAAATGTGCTTTAGTAAAATGTGAGCTATTCATAGTGTCTCTCTGCCTTTAGGGTGTTGTTTATTCAGTTGCTACACGCACACAGCTTTGTTTATGTGTACCAAGCGTGCCTCCTCATTTGGTAATTGTGCTTTATTCCCTAAAAATGAGTAAAATACTTAAAAGGTGTGAAAAGGAAGCATCCTGGTGAAAACACTACAGATTCAGAGAGAAAAAAAGCAATATTGATAAACAGAGGCGGACTTTATCAAAAATTCTTACCTGGGAAAATTTGTAGTCGCCTCATACTATGGTTTATGGCCAAAATCACACTGGCCTCCGGCCCACTGGGGTTTCCCCGGTAAGGCTTATGATCAGTCCGCCTCTGTCGATAGAGAAAGATGCATAAAAACAATTTTCATAGCAGGAACAACTCAAAGTGCAATTAAAATCCATTACATCAAGACACAAAGAATTGGAAGAGATGGAATGGCTGTCATCTGTTTGGATAGCAAATCAAACAAAAAACAAGTTTGCTTACGACAGAAGCAAAAGCATTAGCAATATTTTATTACATAATAGTCGTAATAAAATACGTATTTTATTATGATAATTTATTGTGTTTGGTAATGTTTTGGTTACAAATGTGTGTTCAATCTTGGGTGGTCGGCACCTAACCCTATTTTTCGCATAGGGCCTGTTGTTTTTATTGCACGAGGGTTTCTAGGAATACAACTATCGTGCTGTATGAGGACTGACTGTAGTTGGAAACTGAATCTTTCATAATAAAAAGGTACAGCAAACATCAGAGGCAGCAAAAAAGCACATTCCTCTACATGATGCTTGAAATATAACCATAGAAATAAATTAGAGTAGGAATTAAAAATAATGCCAGCAGCATGGCAAGACAAGAGTGAAAATAAAACATAATGATAAACCAACAGGGAGGGAAGAGAGGAGTAACAAGAGTAAATATTGCAGCAGAAACTCTCTAAGATAATTTAGAACATATAAATGTAAGGATAATAAAATAGATTAAATTTCGAAAGCCAATTAAATAGAAATTTAACGCCGCCCCCCTCTGACAGGCACCAGGTCCAAATTTATGTAAAATATCACGAACAGAGATGTAAACCACTACAATAAAATAAAACAAAAATAAACCAAAAATAGACTGACCATTATGACCCATCTCAAAAGAGGCCCACAAGGCCAATAATGGTCAGGGAATCGCTAGACAAATCGCCGCAAAGGCGAGTCAACCAAAAGATCAGTCCCCCACCTGATTGGTGCGTGTCAGAGGGGGCGCCGTTAAATTTCTATTTAATTATCCTTACATTTAGATGCTCTAAATTATCTTAGAGGGTTTTTGCTGCAATATTTACTCTTGTTACCCCTCTCTTCCCCTCCTGTTGGTTTATCATTATGTTTTATTTTTGCTCTTGTCTTGCCATGCTGCTGGCATTATTTTTAATTAATATTCTAATTTATTTCTATGGTTATATATATATATATATATACTATCATTAAATATTGACAAAAGTTAAATTATAATAAAATAAGTAATTGAGCATTCATTAGAGGCACCGACTTGCAATTCCTCCATATGAAGCCGAAATATATTTTAAATTAAATAAAATAAAACATAAGCCAGTAGTATGGCAAAAACTGTAGAGTGAAAATTAACATAAAAATAAATTATTTTTTGCTGCATAAGGACCACCGTCGTGCAAATCCTCTGCATTGGAGGATCGATCGGGGGAGGAAGAGTGATTTGGTACTTCGATCTTTTCACCATTGCGACGATTTGTATAGCGATTGAAATGCAGCGATTCCATGACCATTATTGGCCTCGTGGTCCTCTGTCGATATGGGGCATAATGGTCAGTCTATTTTATTTTAATTTATTCTGATTTTGTTATCTTTCAGTAGTTCCTTCTACCCCTTTTTTGGTGATATTTCACGTCTTTTGTCACTGGTACCTCTGGGGGGTGGGGGGGGTACTGCTAAATTAACATGTAATTGGCATTATTCTAAATTTTATATACGTCATGTTAATTGGATTTAAAGTTCAAAATTATATAGGGGTTTCTGGGCTATTATTTATGTCTAACTTTTATTCTTCTTTTCCGTTCGTTTGTTTATTTGGTTATTTTATGTTAATTTTCGCTCTACAGTTTTTGCCATACTACTGGCTTATGTTTTATTTTATTTAATTTAAAAAAAAAAAAAAAATATATATATATATATATATATATATATATATACAGTGAAACTTCCCTTTACCGGACAGCCATGGGGAACGAAAATGTGTCCATTAGAGAGAAGTGTCCGCTAACAAGAAGTCTGAGGGAGAAAAAAAAAAAAAGAAAGAAAGAAAAATCGTTAAACGTTTAATGTAAAATTAAATTAAAATATATACAGATTTTGAACAATATTTTTGTATATAATATACAATTACATACACAAGAGATAAAGAAAAATCGTTAAACGTTTAATGTAAAATTAAATTAAATACAGATTTTGCACAATACTGTATTTTTGTAAATAATATACATACAATTGTGCTATGCATATTATGACTTTATCTTAAGAAAAATACATACAGTAATCACTTATTTTCTTCTGCACCTTCTTCCGGCTGATAATTTTGTTTTCAACATTTGTTTGGAGTGAAGAAACCATCGAAAGTCCTTCAGTATCTTCTTCAGCGGCGAAAACATTTTTAAACGATTGATTTGTATGAGCACTTCTTCCATTTTCATCGGTGGTTCATCGTTAATATGTTCTTCGACAGAATGACCTCCATCCATTTCTTCATCCTCATGAGGAACTTCTTGAAAAATATCGATGATAATGTCATTAATATCTATAGCACCATCTTCTGTAGTGAGGTTCGAGTCTATATCTTTGTAGCCAGAGTCACTTGTAGCTGAAGTATTGTACATTATCAATAGATGTTGAAGTTCTTGCTCTTCTTGGTGCTCCACATTGCTGTTCACAACTTCAATTTTTGCGTTTGAGAAGCCAAACTTTACAAAACAGTTCATGACAGTTTCTTTTCTAATTGCATTTACTAAAGAGGAAATCCATTGAATCACATCTTGGATGCTGAGTTTATTTGCGAAGTCACTCACACATGTTACATCGTTCATGTTTGCAATGAGATGTCTTAAAACATGTTTTCTGTAGTGAAGTTTAAAATTTTTTATTATCCCTTGATCCAAGGGCTGGCACTCTGGAGATGTGTTTGGTGGCAGAAAAACGATTTGAATGTTGGACAATTCAATGTGCGGGTGAGATGCAGCATTATCCATGAAAAGAATAATTTTTCTGTTTTGACGAATCAGGTTTTGGTTAAAGTTACTTATCCATTCGCTCATGATATCTTGTGTCATCCACGCTTTTTTATTAGACTTGCAGTCAACATTCAAAAGATTCAACTTTATGCCCTTGAAAAAACAAGGATTTTGTGGTTTTCCTATAACAAGAGGTTGTTCAAAGTCTCCCAGCATATTTGTACACAATAGTACAGTCAAGCGTTCCTTAGAAATTTTTCCGCACTGGCACTTTTCGTTTTTTAGACTCACTGTTTTTTTTAGGAAGAGCTTTAAAAAACAACCTTGTTTCGTCACAGTTGTAAATATCCTTACCTTCAAAATCACGACATGAATCTTCCAATTTGATGGTCCACTCTGTTACAATCCCAGTATCAACAGATCCACCTTCACCACTTACGGTTTTCCAAGAAATTTTATGCCGAGTTTTGAACTTGTCTAGCCATCCCACAGAAGCTTTGAACTCATTCACTCCCATAGATTTCACAACCTCCAAAGCCTTTTCCCTAATAATAGGGAAAATTTTTTTCTTTAGCACGTGCGCGACAAATTTGAAGTCCAACAGTTTTCGGGAATGATTTTTGAACCTGATCATTTCCGTGTTGCCAAAATTGTTTGAGCAGTTCATTTTTTTTTCTTTAGGATGTCGCTTACCTGCGTCTTCCCGATTTTGAATTTTGTAGCGAGATTGCGAACACTATTTTTTTGCCGATCATACGCATTAATGAGTTCGACTTTATCTTTTAAAGTTAAATGTTTACGAGAGGACATCGTGCACTTCACACGACACTGAACAAAACTGAAACTGAAAAGATGAAAGGCCGACCATATTCTCCCCCCCCCCTGCACACACCGAATTCATCAGAAGTTTTACACGTGCCTTAAAATTCTTGAAAAAGGGTTTAGAACCGCAACGTAAACCTTGATAAAATTCAGAGAATCGGAAATAGAAAATAAACACACGATTGAGGCAATACGTGGAAGAAACGTTCCTAGAAAAAGGGCCGTGAGCTCGCCCGCTGTCCGTTATGGGGAGATCAAATTAATTGCTAATCTAAACGAAACAGTGCAGATTGCCTGTCCGCGTCCGTTACAGAGAATGTCCGCTAGACAGAAGCTGCAAACACGTTAAAACCAATGGAGGTGAGTTGGGGAATTTGAAAATGTCCGTTGTAGAGAGATGCCCGTTAACGAGAGGTGTCCATTAGGAGAAGTTTCACTGTATATATATATATATATATATTGGCCCCCCAGAAATGGGGGGGGGCAAAATATTTCTGCCCGGGGCACGAAAATACCTTGGTCTGGCATTGATTCAAGGCCTCAAACATCTCAATCAGATCTCCACACAGGTTTGTTTGTTTGTTATTTGGTTTTTAGGAGCATTAGCAACTAAGGCCATATTGCTCCGGGATATGCGGTGGTCATTCCCTGACCTTTCCGCATCGTCCGTATTTGATGGTGACGGGCTCGAACCCCGGTCTAATCAAGAAGCGTGTACTACTTCACACAGGAGCCTAGTCTTCAGATGCTGCAGTTTGCAGAACTGAAGCTTTTCTTGGTAAGAGTACCCTTTTATTTCATTCACCAATCTGGTTGCCCTTCTCTGCACCAGTTCCAGTAGAGTAGATCTATAGCCTTCTTAAAATGAGGTCTCCAGACATGTATACAGTACTCAAGATGTAGCCTAACAACGGCCTTCTTCAAACTGATAATCATCTTCTTTCTGCTAGCAGTTTCTTGATTGATAAACAGAAACTTGTTTCTGTATATCAATGGGGTCTTGTTTCCTCAATGATAAGGATATACAGGATTTTTCTCAATGATAAGGATATACAGGATTTTCCTCAATGATAGGGAAAATCAGTTTTTGATTTTTCTCAATGGTGAGGATATACAGGGAATGCTGTCAAAAGTTTACTGATAATTTACGGGTAGAATGGATGGTAAACAACTGAAACCAGGCTCTGTTCCTTTACATAGGCTAACATATGGTCTGAAAAATGGAAATTTAATCCTACTAAATGTATATTAATCTTGACGGCAAAATGAAATCCAGGGATGGCCGAAACAAAGGAAGTATTTGAATCATCCTGACAATTTCTGCTGTGTGTGTGTGTGTGTGTGGATGGTTTATGTTATTTGTTTGTTATTTGGTTTTTAGGAGCATTAGCAACTAAGGCCATATTGCTCCGGGGATAGGCAGCAGTCATTCCCTGACCTTTCCACATCCTCCGTATTTGGTGGTCACGGGCTCAAACCCCAGTCTAATCAAGAAGCGTGTGCTACGCACTACTGCTCCTGCCCACCTGGCTACAGAGGCACCCGGATGGTTTATAACAAAAACACAAATGAAGAAAATTTACAATGTTGCTAGTGGGGCATATTATTGGTACTTTGGTTGTAACATTCTGATCAGGAGAAAATTTGGGCATTTTTACACCACAAATCTGAGGATGCAGATAATTGGGAAAATTAAAAGCATGCCTTTTGCTGTATTTATGATGTGAAAAGAACCATGCAGCCACATTGACAATTGCTATTTTTAACCATGTTGACAGTTGCTATTTCTGCTTTGCAAAAATATCAGAAATGTCCAGAAAGAGCAAGAAGAGCATAGCATCCAAACATATCATCTACAAGGCCTGTTCCATATATTGAAGCCCTGTCAATTCCAGATACTTCCAATCATGGGATAAAGGAAGCAGTGGTGAATACAGCAAGGATTCTTGTGCTGCAGACTTTTCCAGACTGTCCATTTCAACAGATTTAGGCTACCAACTAGAAAATAATAATGCACCACTCTGAATTAAGCAAGGAAAGTTGAATGTTAACTTATTTAAAGAGAAAGCAGAACTCCTTGGTTCTAGGTTACAGCAGTGGATATTACTTGAAGCAGGAACTAAAATTAACGGTATGCTGAAAATGTCACACACTGTTTTCAAAACTTTTCATTCTGGAAGATGGTATGTGTTTTTGTAAAGATATTATTAGACTTCTGAACGAACTAGGCATTGAACACTATTCTAATCAATGGTGTATATGTCTTGATGCCTCAAAATTAAGTTTAAAAGCAGTTTTGCTGCACAATGGAAATGCATTCACATCACTTCCTCTACTTCATGCTATTGGCTTAAAAGAAATGTATGAAAGTATGTCCAAGATCCTGTGTGCCATAAAATACCACAACTTTGGAATTTCGTGGTGATCTTAAGGTAACTGGATTACTCACTGGTCTACAGGTAGGTTTCACAAAATACTGTTGTTTTCTCGTATATTTGTGGGACAGTTGTGTGATAGAAAAACATATTGTGCAGTAGTGGGAAAAGAGGGAAAAATTTTCACCAGGGAAAAATAATATAAAATATGTTCCACTGGTTGGATCAAAAAAGTTTCTTCTTTCACCACTGCATATAAAGTTTGGATTAATTGAGAACGCTGTTTCCATAGCCCAGTGGTCTGGAGCGGGAGTGCAGTAGCACACGCTCCTTGAGTAGACCGGGGTTCAAGCCCCTGATTGCTAAATACGGTTGATCTGCCAACCCACACTGGACCCGCAGATTATGGTCCATTTCCCTCAATGTGAATTGTTGAGGAGGCTTCCATCCTGCAGTGGGTTGATAATGGCTGCAGTTTTTTACCTGTTACAGCTCTGGACAAAGAAGGAAGTGGATTCTGCTAACAGGAGTGTTTCTTAATTTAACAGATGTAAAACTGAAAGAAGGAATCATCGAACATCAATAAAGAAAATTCACAAAGATTATGTATTTGAAACAAAGTTACAGGATGCTGAACTAGCAGCCTGATGGCACTAGAATCACTAGTTCCTTGGTAATCATTTAAAGCAGCTATGCATGGATTTCTTGGAAAGAAAACACAATTAATTATGAATTTTTGGTGTCAATTGTGCTACAATGTTATAAAGATATGGGCTGCCAAACATTTTGAAAATTCATTTCATTCATTCCCATCTCAGCTTTTTACCTCAAAATTTGGGAGAGTGAGGCAAAGAGCAAGGGGAACTCTTTCTTCAGGACACAGCCACAATGGAAAAGTAGTGCCAAGGATGCTGGGCTACTGCCATGAATGGCTATTACTGCTGTTTTCTTAAGAGGGAAAGAAAAAAAATGGACTATAAGAAAAAACTGAGTGGGAAATACAGCAATACCTCACTTAGCGAGGCTTCAAACAGCACTGGTTTCACTTTAACACGGTTTTCAATTAAGTTTAAGTCGAAAATTTACTGTATATTAAAACTCATTCAATAGCCTAGACATGTACTCTATATATATATTCTCCATTGTCGTAGCCTAGTTATGTATACATATATGCTGCGGTGCCAACTCTGTTGTCTCACATGCACATGTGCCAATAGCAAAGTGCAACAGTGTTTAGTATTCTTAATTCCATCCTGGCGAGATGATGTGATAGCTTTTCAAACTTTTCATTTCACAATTTATTTTTTTACTCCTTTAAATACGATTTCAAATATATTTGCATCTTGGCTAGAAATCACTACCAACAACATGCATTCTGTTTGGCAATATGTTTTGCCCCACTTGGCAAATGATTTCACTGGTTTTGAATCCCAAATTCAGACAAGTACCAAAGACGTTGTGAAGATCGGAAAAGGCTTGGGATTCGAAACGTTGGACACTGCCAATGTATTTGACTGTATTGACTCACAAGCAAATGACTTAGATGATGCAACTCGCCTTGAAATTGATGAGCAAACTGCATATGAAGAAAAGGAAACCAATTCTGAAGTGGATAACACTGACGTGGCACCAAAAAATTTAACAGACGAATTGGATAAAGTTTTTGGGGGGGTTGACGTAGCCTGCAAGGCAATTATGAATGGAGATCCAGATGTTGAACGTAGCATCAAGAAATGGCAATTTCACAAGATGAGATTCAATGCTACAAAGACTTGTACTCTGAGAAAAAGAAGAGACGACTTCACGAAATACCTAAATAAACAATAAAGCTGTTTATCTCTCATGATGTTACCTTTTCGTTAACAAAAGTTTTGCAATATTTTTTTATTTCATATCCTTTTAATTGGCTATCACGTGCAAATTGTTCATAGATTTATTATAATTTGTTTATAGACTGTTTTTCTGGTACGTATTCATTTAAAACCCATTATAATTATACCTCAATCAGCACGGTTTCACATAACACGGAACAGTTTCAGTACCAATTATCAGTGCTAGGTGGAGTATTGCTGTATTTCTAAGAAAATAGAATGTATGCAGTACATTATAAGTTTTATTAAAGTACAGCAGTGTGGTAATTATCCATGGTGACTGCTGGAAGTTAAAACCCAGATAATTGAAAAATACAGTTAATCCAAACAAACGAACATAGCAAATTCTAAAATACAGTGGGTTCCGGTTATTTGGGCCAGCGGTTAATCGGGGCAGTTGTTTATTTGGGGAAAATCTTAAAAAAACAGAACCCAATTGAGAAAATAGCCAGGGTTTACATTGCTTAAATGGGACAACATGCCGTTTAATCGGGGCAGGAGACTGCAGCACTGGAGATTACCCTACGATTGTTTTTGACCGTACCACATAGTTCAGTCAGATTTCTGGAGATCACAACCATACAACAATAAAAACAATTAGCAGTCATCTGTTTATTGAGCTTTTCTGTTAGTGTAATCTATCATAAATGGATAGTAAACTTGATCTTATTGAATTTGCGATAACACCGACAGCTGGAATTCTCTGGGTTATTATGGTGAAATGTGTTTACACTTTCATGAAATCTTCAATCATATAAAAAAATTAATTTTCAGAATCTTCTCTTCATTCCTATTTTTAAAGCTTTGTAACTTGTTACTCCATTCTCACATGCACGTATCGGGTTACTTGCAATTTGCGTGTGCTGTGTTCTTTGTTATTGATTGCTTATCTTTTTACTGTTTTAAATTTTAACCCCCCACCCACAAACGTCAGTGAACAGAAATGTGAACTAGCTAGTATGTATATATTATAGTACGTATTAATTATTCCGATTATCATGTATATTCTTCCAATTTTCACTTATCATTTAATTTTTTAATTAGTAAGATAATAAAGAGTAAATTTGTGCTTAATATATCTTTACTTTTATAGCCTGTGGATAATATTCCTCCTATTTTCGCTAATCAGAATCGCTGTTTAATAGAATTAAAATTCAATTCACAAACGTGATCACGACTGGCACTTACTAACACATCTTATAGTGAATGGTACTTTACTATGGTGAATCCATTGTATTTTTAACTGTTTATGTGAAACTTTGGATAATTAGAGCAGCCACTTAATCGGGCCAAAATGCATTAGTCCCAAATAACCGGAATCGACTGTATATATAAAAAGAATTAAGCATTTTTCTAAACATGTAATTTTGTTAGAAAGTGCGTATACTTTCCATTAATTGTGCTTTTTTTATTTTTTAATATTTACTAAGAAAGATATCTGGGATCATGCTTAACCCAGCCCCATGGCATAAAGAATAGGAAAACCTTATATAACGGAACCTACCTTCTTATTACTGCTTTCATATGGTTTAAGATGGAATTAAAATTGGAAAGAATAAAAGCATTAAGAACTTATTTAAATGAAATCCCACAGAGGAAAGTGAACTTTTCTCTATTGTTCATCACAGAGAATTTCTCCAAGTTTAAAAGTGTACTCTGAACCAAGAGTTGGTTCATGAATGGTAAAGGAAGAAAGTGTTATGAACGTTGTTGTTTGGTTTTTAGGAGCATTAGCAACTAAGGCCATATTTCTCCGGGGACATGTGGTGGTAATTTCCTGACCTTTCCGCATCCTCCGTATTTGGTGGTCACGGGCTCGAACCCTGGTCTAATCAAGAAGCGTGTGCTACGCACTGTTGCTCCTGCCCACCTGGCTACAGAGGCACCAGCGTTATGAATATATAGGTCTTAGTTCGCATGGTGCAATCTGGACATGCATATTGGGACTTTTATATTTTTCAGGTTCCATATTGAGGAAAAGTTTGTCAGTAGTTTAGTGTTGAGAACTGAAAACTTATGTCTTAACCATTCTATTGCTAATGCTTTGTAGGTGATTAATTTATAACTAGAAGATAACTAATATTCTGGTCAAGTCAATTTGAGGTTGGTGAGACATTAATTGGATGTGTTGGTTAAGTTGGAGATGCCATATTTTAATTGTGGTATTACCTATATAACATGTGTTACATTCCTATTGACATGGGATTAAATAGACTATGTTATTAGTGTCTCCAGTACTGTATTTGAAAGTATCTTTATAATTATTAATGTATGTGTTAATTTTATTATAAGATGAAAAAAACTCTAAAGTAAGGTCAGTGTTAGAGAACATGTCTTTAAGTTGACAGTGATAAGGTAGAACTAATTTTGAATTGATGACTACTTTATTGTAGGAGGACTCTTTATTTAATCTATTTTTTACTTTTTGTATGGTGTCCTTGAATTTGCCTATTGGGATATTTTCTTTTCAAAAAGGAATTAATTAGATATTGTGGCTCTGTTTGTAATTCATCTTTGCTATGGCAATATTTTATTGCATTATGAATCTCTGTTATCTTTTTAAGTTTTTTTACATGTGCATGTTAGAGCTTTCCAAAATAGAAAGATGTCACACATACACATAAAAAAGCTTCCATCCCCACACCAGTAATAAATCTGTCATCAAAGCACCACACTAACAATGAACTGTGATCACTAGCTACAGTTTAAATTTCACTTTAAGAAATGAATGAATTTATAGCAGAGTTGCAGGTCAAACTAACAACCATCCAGGCAAAAATAGAATTATTCATGCCACTAATACGATCATAAATAAATATAATACCCAATGTCCCCTTACAACAATTAAATAACTTGAAAAAATTATAAAGAGGACACAGAAGTAATTTTAGATAAATCTGAATACAACAGTAAAATTAGACAAATATTACAAGCTCAAGATACCTACATGGTGGACAATAGCTATAACATAATATAGATTAAAAACAAAATATACAAGGTTCTCATAACCCAACATAATAAAAAAAATTAATCTGCCCACTCTGGAAGCTATAGGTATTAGGAACAATGCGATGCCACACATTTTTTGCACAATTAAGCTACATAAACTGGATAAGCCACTTTGACCAATTGTTTTGTATAGACACTCAGCTTTTGTCAATTTATCTTTTTATGTCATGAAAATCATATCTCGAATAAGATAATTTCTTAATAGTATAGTATATAGTATAAATTTCATAATAGAATAATAGTATAAATTTCTTAAATATTTTTAGCACAATGATGAGTTAAAAACTTTGTATAGAAAAAAGACAAATACAGGGAAATATTTGGATTTTTATTCACACCATCTATACAGTGAAAAAAGATCAGTTTTATATACAAAGATTCATAATGCAATAACATACTGCCATAACACAGATGACTTACAAACAGAGCTACAATATCTAACTAATGCCATTTTGAAAAGGAAATATCCCAATAGTCTAATTCAAGACACCATACAAAAAGTAAAAAACAGACTAGAGTCCTTCTGCAATAAAACAGTCAGTCACCAATATAAAATTAGTTCTAACTTACCACAGCTAACATGCCTGAAAACTTAAAGATGTGGTCTTTAACGCTGACCTTACTTTAGTTTTTTTGTCTTATAATGAAATTAATACACACTTGAATAAGTATAAAGACACTTCCAAATAGCATATTCAAGACATTAATAGCATAGTCTATTTAATCCCATTCAAGAGGAACATAACATTATACACATAGTACCACAGTTAAATATGGTACCTTCAACATATCCAATAGAAGAGCATATTATCACCATTACATTTATGTACAAATACCATAAAACTGAACTTAGCCAACACATCCAATTAACATCTCACTGACCTCAAATTAGCTCGGCCATAATGTTAGTTATGTTATCTTCTAGTTACAAATTAACCACCTGCAAAGCATTAGCAACAGAATGGTTCAAACATAACACAGTTTGCAGTTCTTAACACTAAACTACCCATAACCTTTTCCTCAATATGGAACCTGAAAAATATACAAATTCCAATGCATGTCCAGATTGCAACATGGGAACTAAAACCCATATATTCACAACACTGTTTCTTCCTTTACCATTCATGAACCAACTGATGACGTTTTTACAAAAGTACAGAACCAAGAGTTTGCCTTTCAAAATCTCGATTCAGAATATGCTTTAAAATATGGAGCAATTCTCCGTGATGAACAATAGAGAAAGGTGTAATTTCCTCTTAAACAATCCTAAAGCAGTAAGGAGGTATGTTCTGTTATATAAGGTTTTCGTATTCTTTATATCAATTTACGTTCGAAACTCAATTTTATCCCCAAAATTACTTAATAGTCCAACCCAATGGATAACTAAGCTTCACATAATTAGCATTCTACTATATTTTAAAATGAATAAGACATTTTACTAATTTTAGAAATTTATTGAGTTACTAAAATTTCAGTATATCTTTCAATGGATGTGACAGAGACAATTTTGGTATTTGTGGAATCAGCGGATCAATTGCCTTTAGAATATGCACCTTTTGCTTTTTTTTTTTTTTTTTTTTTTTTTCAATTTTATTAATGGCAGTGGTTTTCATGGTCACAACCACAATGAGCTGTGTATTCTTTGTTGGCAGTGTGATAAATTTGAATAACTAGTATTTCGGAAAATTGCACAATTCATTTTTCAGGAACCAAAGAATGTCAGAACTTTGTTTATTTAATCGACAGTAAATGAAATGGATATATAAACTGATTGAAATGCAACAGAAGAGTTGAAAGACCAATAAATGGAGGGACTACAATTATTTGTGTTTATGCTTATTTTGTGTTCTTTATGTGAGATTTTAAAAGCATCAAAGTGACACTACATGACTGCTGAGAAGACTGTCTCATCTGATGGCTAAGTGCAATCAAAAAGCATTCAAATTTTAAAAGATGCTAGTTGTTAATGCAACTGTAAATGATAAACTGACTTCAATAAACTACACTAAAATAAATTAAACCTCTAAATAACCTTTAAAACTGAATTGAAATAAAATAAACTAAATAAAAATTTGAAAATAAATTTAGGTCTATTATGTTTTTAATCTTACTTTTTAAATGCCCTTGTTAAATTAGAGCTTAGAGCACATTAAAATTGGGGAATTTTAATGTTACCTTAACACTTTATTAGATGCAGAGAAAATAATATCAGTCTATAATGCTTTGAATTCAAATATCCTATTAAGAATAGCCATCTGCAAAAATTTATCTAGTCTGCTCCACAAAGACTTCTTTAGTCACTAGGCAACTTAGGAGGAGCATGGCCATCACCAAAATTATAAGAAAATTTTTTACTTACATTTATCCCTTTTAAATGTACCACAAATATCTTTAATCCTAATAAATATTTTCAACTTCTTAATGGAATTTCAATAGGAACACACTATTTTGTTTTGTATACAACTTGCTCAGTACTACTTTTATAAAGGTACAACCAGGAGCAGTTTATTCTCCCGAGGAAAGTTCAGAGACATCAAACACCCTGATGTATATCATGTAATTCAATAAATGGATATAATTAAAACAGTTTTCTAATCATTTATGACTACTAATTTAATACTCACCTTGATTTGTTCTACTCTTGGTCTTTGGAAACGGAGATCAAAACAATAGTTAACCAGAGACCTAATTTTTGGATGATTACGATCATTACAAATACAAATGACTGGAATTTTTGAAGACTTGATGAGCAAAATTAATTCCTAAATGTGAGCAAAACATAAATGAAATAAATAAATAAATATATACACTTCACTTAAGGTCCTCTAACATATACTGAGACACTAAGAGAAAACAGATTCTATGAATTGAGAATAGCAAAATTTAATCTGTTGTAGGCATGGTTGGCTTTATTGATTACAGCAATGCCAATGGGATACATTCAGCAAGATTTAACTATGTGGACACTTGAATTTTATGTCACTAGTTCCTCATGATTAGCTATTTCATTTTATGGTTTGGTCTGATTTTCTGTTGCTGTTCTAAAACATCCGAGAGGTGTTCAGTTGGATTAAGACAGATGGGTATGTTGACCAGTTAAGGCAAGTTGTCCAACAGGGTTTGCAAACTACTGCAAAGGGCCTTTTATCATTGAATTTCCACAACAGAGAGAGAGAGAGAGAGAGAGAGAGATGTGAAGATATTAAATCATACATAATCATCACAAAATCTACATAACAACCCCCTTGGGAAATGAGAAAAACGTTATATTGGAAGGGCGTTATACTGATCGTTCATAAAATCAGCAACAAAACAAGTAAAAGCTTGAACATTTAACGTAATTCAACTAAAGGAGAGGGGGAGAAAAAAAAAAACGACGTACAAGTTCTAATCCTTGATGAGCATCTTTCACTGAAACTGCTTGTTCAACCACAATAGGTTCTTCATCATACAAACATATTCTGAAACATTCAATGTCTGCATAATCTTCAAAGCTTACGTTTCTTCCCTATAATTTTGATATCATATATTTGGATTTCAGGAAAGCTTTTGACACTGTTGCGCATGGAAGACTATTGTACAAATTGGAGCAGAATGGTATTAAGGGTAAGTTGCTACAATGGATAAAAGGATGGTTAAGTGGGAGAAGACAGAGGGTGGTAATCAATGGGTGCTGCTCTTCTTGGACTAATGTTATTAGTGGTGTCCCACAGGGTTCGGTGTTAGGTCCACTGTTGTTTTGTATATTTATCAATGATATTGATGAAGGTATATCAGGCTTAATGTCGAAGTTTGCAGATGATACAAAGGTTGGCAGGGTTGTTAATGACAGTAATGGCAGTGTGCTACTGCAACAGGATCTAGATAATTTGGGCACATGGGCTAAGAAGTGGCAACTGAAGTTTAACCTTGACAAATGCAAAGTACTGCATATGGGTAGAAGTAACCCCAGAGAAACGTACCAACTGTGTGGTACTACACTTAAGGTGGTAGAAAATGAAAAAGACCTGGGAGTAATTGTGCAGGCAGATATGAAGTTTTCTGAGCAATGCAGACAGGCTGCCAGGGCAGGTCATGGGGTTTTGTCAATGATATATAGGAATTTTGCTAGCAGGGAAAAGGAGGTGATTATTCCTCTGTATAAGGCAATGGTCAGGCCACACCTTGAGTACTGCGTACAGGTCTGGAGGCCTCATTTTAGGAAGGATGTAGATTTACTTGAGCGTGTACAGAGAAGGGCAACAAGATTGGTGAGGGGAATGAAGGGATCCTCTTACCAAGAGGCTTAAGTTCTGCAAATTGCAGTGGCTGGAGACTAGGCACCTGCGTGGTGATCTGATTGGGGTATATAAGGCCTTGAATGGGTTGAGCATGCTGAATTCTGATGGGATCCTTCCACTTGTTCAGATTACAAACCTAAGGGGACATAAATTCAAATTAAGAAAAGACAGATGTAGATTAGATGTGCGGAAATTTGCCTTTAGCCAGCGGGTGGTTAATTGCAGGAACAAACTTCCATCTGTCGTTGTGGAAGTTGATAGGTTGAATAAATTTAAGGAGGAACTGGACAGGCATTTGGAGAGAATGGTGTGATTTTTTTTTTTTTTTTTGTTGGCTGATGCTGCATAAGCTCATACATTTGCTTTCTTGCATCACATGCCACTACTACTACTATTATCAGGCTGTTCTTCGCAATTAATAGAAGAAACACGTGAAAATTCACACATTGCATCAATCAAGGCAGTAAATCCAGCATGTTTGAAGCAGTCGGCAATCATTTTTTATCAGCTTCATCCCACACTGAAACACATATGTTGCCTTCAGGATGTCAATTTTGCATTGAATTCTGCTTTTAAGACACATTTTGTTTAATTACATTCTTCAGTATTTTTTCTTAAAACACTGGATTACACCTAGATCAAGTGGCTAAAGAACCGATGTCATATTTGGTGGCAGATACTAGACTGACTGCATGTAGGTCGTTTACTTGACAATGAGTGGCGCAGTTATCAGCAAACAGCAAAATTTTTCTATT
Organism: Mastigoproctus giganteus; assembly: GCF_048544385.1. NCBI lineage: Eukaryota > Metazoa > Arthropoda > Arachnida > Uropygi > Thelyphonidae > Mastigoproctus > Mastigoproctus giganteus. The sequence goes on from NC_143580.1 coordinate 72,484,833, forward strand.
CTTCTCACATCTAAGTCTCTGATCCATTCTTCGTAGATTTGCGATGTCATCCATGCCTTTTGGTTTGCTCGATACATAGTCGGTAATGTCTTCAAACCTTTAAAGCATTGAGGTTTGTGGGCTTTCCCAATGATTAAAAGAGGAAGCTTCTCATTGACAGACATGTTTGCAGCTAGGAGAACGGTAATCTGTTGTTTGGCCTTTTTTCTGCCACTACATTTCTCGCCTTTAAATGTAAGTGTTTTATCCAGTAGCAATTTAAGAGTCCAGTTTCGTCAGCACTGAAGATATCACTGTGGTCATGTCTTATAGGCTTGTATTATAGACTTAAAAAGGGCATACCCACAGAATATCTGGGGATAGCCCTTGATACAGCCAGCACCTTCAATGCTGAAAGAAAAAGAATAGTCACAAGTCTCCATGGCGAGGAGAAATTTTCAAAGAGCCAGAACATCTTGGCCACAAAATGAGGTGGATGCACTGAGAGATTCTTATAGAACTCTCAGGAATCAGTATACAGCCCTCATAAGAGACAAGAAAAAAGGAATGCTGGAGGCACTTGGTGGGAACCACTGGAAACAATAACCCTTGGGGAGTTGTCTAAAGAATAGTGACCAACAAGCTGCCAAGAGGAGATGTCTTAGAAACTACTGTCAAACCAGATGAAACCCCAACCCTGTGTTGGGCGGACTCTGTAAATAACATCCTAGATAGTATTATATTATTCAGAGTGAAACTGGGGATTATTCCCACACCCAACTGGACATTATAAAAGAAAACACTGAATATGACAAATGACAATATTGAACCTCTGTTTACTATAAAAGACTTCGAAATAGCACTATCTAAAACCAAAAACAATATATGCCCAGGTTTTGACCTCTTAGAGGTTGAGATTTTCAAAAAATTAGCACCAGACAAATTAACAGCACTATATAATAACTGTATGACAGAAGGTATATTCCCAAGGTATGGAAAAAAGCTATATTAAAATTTATTCTAAAAAAACCCTGAGAAACCCCTTACTGATCCCAAATCATATAGACCAATAGCCTTACTCCCTGTACTAGGGAAAATATACGAAAGACTAATATATAGCAGATTAGCTCAATACTACACAGAAGCAGGTTTACACTCCAACAATCAGTATGGTTTTAAGCAGGGCAACTCTACGGAGGATGCCATGCACCACCTACTGACAACAGTTAAAAACTCAGAGGAGAAATATATGCTGGCAATCTCTATTGACTTTGCTGGAGCATTTGACTCACTCTGGTGGCCTAGTGTCCTTAGGAGACTCCGCAGGCAAATGCCCCACAAAACTTATATAAGGTAATAAACAGCTACCTTACAGACAGAAGTGTCTCAGTGCGCACAAGGTTCCAGGAATTGACACACCCTGTGAATAAAGGCTGCCTGCAGGGTTCAATCCTTGGCCCTTTCTTCTGGAACATTGTTCTGGCCTTGGATCCGGGCCCTGTGGAAAGTCTGGCCTTTGCAGATGACATGATTTTCCTTGTAAAAGGTAACATGCGAATGGTTGTAGAGCAAAGGTCAAATGCCGCCCTCTTGCAGCTGCAGGAGTGGGCACAAATGCACATGCTCAAAATATTGTCTGAAAAAACCAACATACTTCTAAAAGTCAATTTGGACATAAGAAGATGTCCACAAATAAAAATTAACACAACTACTATAAAAATAGTTACAGAAGTAAAATATCTTGGGGTGGTCTTTGATTCTAAATTAACTTTTTATCCCCATTTGACCTACTTGGTGAAGAAAGTGAGAAATTATGCAGGTGTGATTGCCAGGATCAGTCAATTAGACTGGGGGCTCAAAAGAAAGACCCAGACAGTCATATACCGTGCAATGTTCCTACTTGTTATCACCTATGGAGTCGGTGCGTGGTTCACCCACTCGGCCATAGAAAGAAACAGGAATAAATTAGAATCGATGCAAAGGACAATACTTCTCACTGTGCGAAATGCTCATTGCCAGAGCATGTAGCACGGTGAGCACATCTGCGCTACAGTTGCTGGCCGGATTTCTCCCACTTTACCTGGAAGTAGCCAAAAGAGGCTTGTATTATAGACTTAAAAAGGGCATACCTACAGAATTTCTGGGGATAGCCCTTGATACAGCCAGCACCTTCAATGTTGAAAGAAAAAGAATAGCCACAAAGCTCCATGAGCTATGGCAAACAAAATGGGAGCAGGAAACCAGAGGTCTAGTTACCAAAAGGTTTCTGCCACAGGTGGCAATGGTCAGCCCAAAGCCACCTAAGTGGTATGTCCCTGGACTTTTTGCAACATTCATATTGTTTGTTATTTGGCTTTTAGGAGCATTAGCAACTAAGGCCATATTGCTCCAGGAATATGCAGTGGTCATTCCATGACCTTTCCGCATCCTCCGTATTTGGTGGTGACGGGCTCGAACCCCGGCCTAATCAAGAAGTGTGTGCTACGCACTGCTGCTCCTTCCCACCTGGCTACGGAGGCACCTACATTCATATTGACAGATCATTGCTCCCTAAAGGCGAAACTAACCTCCCTAGCGTTGACCGATGACCCAAATTGCACCTGTGAGAAGAGTGAAGACTGGGCACCATTCTATATGAATGTATAATTTATGACATCCCAAGAACACAGCTAATAGCACAGATTGGCCCTCTTCCAAGGGGAGAAGAACATCTATTCATTATAGAAGAGGGAAATTATAAAGCCTTTACAACCTTCACACAGAAAGTATTTGAAATGTGCAGAACTATCCAAACAATGGCAATTCAGCCCGCCGGAAATTAAATAATAATCAATAGTTAAAATTGCCCATATCTCCCACCACACCCAGAGGACCTAATAACTGTCAGGACAGCAGTAGTCTGCACCCTGATATGACAAAACTGGATTGACCTGAGTACCCCCCTAGGATTACCCTGCCGTATGTAGGAACCTTGGGCCCTACGCCAAATAAATAACCAGGTGAGGGAGGGAGATGTACAGGCAGCCAGGGAAGCAGATTAGCTGAAAAATATTGGTAAGTTGGTAGCAAGGGGATACAAGTAGAATGAAAGACAGAATGAATAGGCTGGTCACTGAGTGAAAGAGTGAATTAGGAATTATGGTAAAAGGGAAAAAATGTCAGTTTTGGTGAAAGAAAGACGAACCCAGCACAAGGGGAAAGAGAGTGAATGAGCGTTATGGTGAATGGAAATAAGTGGCAGAGCAACTGTAATTGGCTGAAAGAATACAAAATTAATAATAACTTACACTACTTCATATATACTAACAAACATTTACTAACAACACTATGACTGCATTCTCCTGTGGCCTGCAAAAAACTTGCGGCTAGGCCCACACCACAACTGAAGAATAAAAGTTAAGTTGAGGTGCCCAGGGAGTGCAGTGCAGAAAGCAAGAGTCGAACAAATGAAATGAAAGCCACAAGAATGAATGAGTGTAAATGTGTGAGAAAAAGAACACAAACCATAAATGTTCAAGTTAAGTTCACACTAACCCTAGTTTTAATCTTTTATATTCTTTCTTATTTAGCTTAATTATTAAGCATCAGTATTTAAATTATATTACACACCATTGCATCTCCCACTGGTGTTTGAGAAAGAGATGAATGAGTGAGTGAAAAAAAAAATACACACATATATATACAGCTAGGCCTCGCATAACGCGAGTTCGATTAACGCTATTTGAAAAATGATACCACTTTTCACTTTACACAATGCAAATTTCCAGTTAACGCGACCTTTTTTTTTTTATGCGATAGCTGAAAAAGATTTCAATCGCACTTTAAGCTTACCGCGAGTCGAATGGTCAATAAACAAACGTTTGCCTGCTGCCTGCCTCGGTGTGTTCCATCAACCATCGGAAGAAGACGTGTTTGTCTCCTGCTAATAAAGTCAATGCAGACTTGCATTTGAAAATTCAAATTTTTAAATGAGCCAGATGAAAATGTTACCACGAAGGAGATAACGGTAAAAGAATTAGATGAAATCTTTTGTATCACATAGAACCTCAAACAAAAGGTTTGATGTTCTCTGCGATATTTATTTCGCCAGGGCCCAGAGAAGATTGTTGTCGGCTATCGGAAATTGATTGATGAAAAGAGAAAGTCAATACTGTTCAAATATTTCCGCAACAGTAATTTCTTCATTGTGTATTTTATGTCAGAGGTTCCCAAAGTTTCTCGGTTCACGGCGCCTTTAATGTCTCAGTAATTTTTTCAAGGCACACCCAGACCAAAAGAAATACCTAACAGTTTCGTTTAGTAGTTAGGTCCAAACTTAATAAGAAATGCTGAAACTGTGAACTACCTCGAGCTAGTAGTTCGCGCGGTGTCCGACAGATGTGTTTCCCTCGAAAATTTAAAATATTCCGTGGCGCACAGTTAAAGAACCGCTGTTTTATGCAATAAACATTTAATTCCATAATTATTTTCATTATCTTTTACATTATATACAGTTAAAAAGTTATTTAAAAGGTATTTTTAAAATTCTTTATGGACATTCCATAAGGTCAAGGACCAATTATAATTTTTCCTATTGGTTATGATATTCGATTAACGCGTTTCCATTTTGCGGGACGAATTAATCGCGTTAATCAAGGCCCGCCTATATATATATAAAACAGAAAAAAAAAAAATATATTATAAACTATATATATAAAAAAAGTATAAAAATAGAATGCAGATTATGAATGAAGTAAATGTGTCTCCCCCCCTGGTGGGTTCCCCCCCTGCTGGTTAACATATCCTGCCCCTAGAGTGGGATGGGCAGTTTGACCTTCCTACCGGATTTGACGAGACATGGACTTGACAACCATCACCGATGAAGACATACCGCGGTTTTGCTGCCAACACGCCATTTGGCGAACTGAACTGGGTACTCTAACCTGGTTTCCTTTAAAACACCATCCCCAGGCAGGGAAGAGAGAAGACGGGTCTCTGTCTCCTTCCCTCCCCTCCCTGCCTCCCCCATACTTCACCTGGTGGGGCTTGTCCCTACTGACCTCTTTGGGGGATGCCTACTCTATTGTCCCTATTCTTCTGTTTCCCCTAGTCTTTCCCCCCCTCCCACTCTAACTAAACCAACTGAGTATGCCCCTAACAATGCCGCCAAATTTTAATCAGTGTCAAAAAATTTAACCGCTTTCTCGTAAACCTCTTTCAGCCTTTCCAAATTCTAGTGTTCACACCCCCCCCCTGCCCACTTTTTTTTTTTTTTTTTAGGCCTTGCCACTGAAATCCTCAGAAAATAGGTGGCGGGACCTGCCAAAGTACTTAAATAATCTACTGGGTGCCTGATCTGCCTCCTTGTGGCAAAGTGTGGGCAACTGTGGGTCCCGACAGCTAAATGGTCAGAGACACAACAGAACATAACGCTACACAACAGACCACTCCCCACACACTTTTTAAATCTCTGGCCTCCACAGAGTTCTGTGTCACTTACAAAGAATACAACGCAATGTGGGAAACCCCCAGTGCCATCAGACAACTAACACACTTTATTGTGGTCGTATGTCAATGGACAATACAAAGGTGGGCAGGGTTGGTAATGACAGTATGCTAGGCAATAGGATCTAGAAAAGTTGGACAGATGGGCTCAGAAGTGGCAACTGAAGTTTAACATTGACAAATGCAAAGTACTGCATATGGGTAGCAGTAACCACAAGGAAATGTACCAACTGTGTGGTACATTTCTCTGGGATTAACACTCAGGGTAGTGGAGAATGAAATATGCAGTCAAATATGAATTTTTCTGAGCAGTGCAGACAGGCTGCCAGAGCAGGTCATGTTGTTTGTTTGCTATTCGGTTTTTTTTTTTTTTAGGAGCATTAGCAACTAAGGCCATATTGCTCCGGGGATATGCAGTGATTATTCCCTGACTTTTCCACATCTTCCGTATTCGGTGGTCACAGGCTCGAACCCCGATCTAATCAAGAAGCATGTGCAACGCACTGCTGCTCCAAGCCACCTGGCTACGGAGGCGCCCAGGTCATGTTGTCTTGTCAATGATATACAAGAATTTTGCTAGCAGGGAGAAAGAAGTGATTATCCCTTTGTATAAGGCAATGGTCAGGCCACACCTGGAGTACTGTGTACAGGTCTGGAGACCTCATTTTAGGAAGGATGCAGAGTTGCTAGAACAAGTACAGAGAAGGGAAAAAAGACTGGTGAGGGGATTGTTATTTGATTTTTATGAGCATTAGCAACTAAGTCCATATTGCTCCATGAATATGCAGTGGTCATTCGCTGACCTTTCCGCATCCTCCATATTTGGTGGTGATGGGCTCGAACCCTGGTCTAATCAAGAAGCGTGTGCTACGCACTGCCACTCCTTCCCACCTGGCTACGAGGTGCTTGGTGAGGGGAACAAAGGTGCAGAACTTAAGCTTTACAAAGAAAGGTTTAAGTTCTGCAAATTGCAGTGCCTGGAGACTAGGTACCTGCAAGGTGATCTGATTGAGGTGTATAAGGTCTTGAATGGTTTGAGAAGGCTCAATGCCTCTTGCCCAGATTACAAACCTGAGGGGGCATAAACTCCAATTGAGGAAAGATTGTTGTAGAAGAATAGATGTGTGGAAATTTGCCTTTAGATAGAGAGTAGTTGATTGCTGGAGCAAACTTCCATCTGTTGTCATTGTGGAAGTTGATAGCTTAAATAAATTCAAGGAAGAAGTGGATAAACATTTGGAGCGAATGGATGGGAGAAATGGGAAGGTTTGTTTTTTTTTTTGTCTGATGCTGTATAAGCTTGCTTTCTTGCATCACATGCTTCTGCTAATACTAAAATGCGAATGCTAACTTATCAGTTCTAGGCAATGCTCTACCTTCTTTAAAAACACATTATCTGATGCCTATAGCATAATGCAATGTGCTGTGGGCACTCATTCAGTTTGTTTTTGGTTGGCATGCTAAGACTAGTGTAGTACACTATGCTTGACTGTAATAGTAAATAATTTTACTGGTACGTACATTTGGAAAAATCATGTTCGTACCAGATAAATTATTTGTTATGTAAATTAATTAAATATGAGAAAGAAAAAAAAATTAGTTGTTTCTATGCAAACTATGTTGGATATTCTGGAAAGACAAGACAAAGGATAGTCTAATACAACTGCTGTCAAATTAGGTGTGGGAGAGGCAACTATAAAAAGTAAAAGTAAAAAAAAAAAAAAAAAAATTAAATATACCAAAGAAACCAAAATTTGAGATAACAGTGAATGCATTATGGCTGTGGTTTATACAAGAAAAACAACATGGAACTCCAATCAGCACACCCATAAAAAGGAGCAACAGAGGGAAAGTCTGTAATGATGCTAGCAGAAAAGTTTTAGAGCAAGTTACAAGTGGCTTGGACAATAGAAAAAAATGTCACTGTATTCATGTACAATACTGAGTATTGGGGGGTGGGGGAAGAGAGAGAGATTATCTGCTGATCATTCTTCTGCTCAAAAATTTAGATTTAAAGTCATTTATTGACAGAGAAAAACTCAACAATATGGAAGAAACAAGCCTGAATTATGGTATAATGATAGTGAATTATAGGATATTGGAGCCTGCAGAAATGCACTGGAACTCAAAGATTGCAGCTTTTTGTCATTGACAAATCAACTAATCCTGAAACTTTTAAAAACAAATTGTTCATCTTTACCAGTTTACTATTACTTGCAAAAATCAGTAGGGAAGGCTCTGATTTATTCAAAGAATGTTTTTTTTTTTCATGGATTTTTTCTACTTCCTATAACCTATAACCCTTTTGAAGAAGCTCTATATATATTCTAAAAAAATATAGAAGCTCTATATATTTTTTTTTTTTTTTAGGTGCAGTCTCTATACTTTGATATAGTGTTCCAAGTTTGGTCTTACAACTGCCTTACACAGCAATTTTATGACTGCCCTATTATTTCTGGATTTAAAACATACAAACTAGAAAAACGTCGACAGGATAACATGAGTCAAGTGCCTCCACAACAAGACAATGATGCTTTTGTAGAAAAATGCCTAGTTTGCTCACAGCTACATTAAAAACTAAGGCCACTGCTCGAACCTGTAAAACAATGTTATATGGTTATCACAGCTTGAGGCTTTTGTCCTAAATATTTACATAATTCTATCATTAACTACATTTCCTTTTCAAAAATTGAATAAGATTCAGTTTCGTATGAATAAAAATTAAAAGCATAAATACAAAAATATAAAAATAAAAATTCAAGTCAAACACTAAATACCAATACCTGAATACCACCCCTATCTTCATTTCCTGCCATGCCATCTACCTCATCCATAATAATAACATGCCTTTGTGATATCCCATTCTTAGTATCACCTAAACAATATATAAATGAAGTAAATGGAGGGCAATTCAGATATAAGCATAACTGACTGTATGCTCAAGTTAGAATGAAATTTTAATAAAATTAAAGAGAAAAAATACATAGTATGTTAAAGTTGTGCTTATGTGTCAGGGGGTGAGAGGAACAGAATTAATTCCTAATTTGATGCAATATATTCTCCTAATCTGTCCACGCTTTACATTTCATAAGATATTGATTTTTGCCTGAAATGAAAACAGGTACATATTCCCACTAGTTGACTTATCAATTTTTTTTTTTTCTTTTTATATTCCCACTCTATATAATTTAAGCTTTCAAATTGTTTGAAATCCACAAATATATAATCTTTTATTCAGATTTTATCGCAGGCAATGAAATAATAGAATGTAGTTTCACAGGAGACCTTCACACTATAATAAACAAGTATTAAAAACTAAATGGATGAAAACAAAAATTTTTGAATACAAAGCATTCATATCATGCAAGCTGAAATATGCTCAGGTTAAGTACACAAAAGACAGCCAATACAAACTGTGCATAACTCTAACTGCCTATATTTCTAGTTTTAATGCTTTAGATTTAGAAACACATACCATGAGAGTTATCCAAATCAAATGAAGAAAGTGTGAAAACAAATGAAGTTATAAAATCTACAAAAATAATTATCAATGATAAGATATACAAGAAATTAAGATCTACTTGAAATAGTGCCCCACAAAATATGATAAAAAAAAAGTAACTTATCCATTTGTACAATCTCAAAAAAGCAGCTGAGAATAATGTTAAGGCTGGTGAAAAGAGGCACCATTTTTACATTAAGAATTACAACAATCTATGGAAATAATCAAACATTGGGTGTCCAGAAAGCAAGACACGCCTCCTCCATTTAGCATCATGGTTTTCACAATAATGAAAGTTTAGCATTGGAAAATATTCAGTGTCTTTTAAATCCAGAACCCTATAAGAAAATGCCATTTTTCATTCAATCATATAACTGATTGGTGGGGACGGGGGGGGGGAGGAATAAATTCTGTGCTTCATTCTTCAACTGAAATTTGTTGTAAAAGACAACAGAAATTTATGCATTTATTTTTAATCTTTCTGGAATAAAAATCATGGTGATATAAAATGTTTACACATGGAAGAAATGCAGACACGTTGGAATAGGCCAAAACAATCATTATCAATATTCACACATGCAAACCACTTAGGCATAGCAGTCTAAGTGTTTGCATTCATGAATTGCACAACCTAACATATTATAGCAACTTGCTATAAGACGCAATAATAATAATAAAAAAGCAGGCAATCATAAATGGCATAAATGCTACATTTAACTGTTTTTTAATAGTAGTAGTTATTCAAGAAGTAGTAGTAGTTGTTATTCAAGAAGTAGTAGTAGTGACAAATGATTAAAGAAAGCAAATTTATATAGCATCATACAAAAAAAAAAAAAAAAAAAAAAAAAATCCATTTCACCTATACACCCCCTTGAATTTATTCAAACTATCCACTTCGACAACAACAGATGGAAGCTTGTTCCGGCAATCACCCACCGGTTAACTGAAGGTGTAAAGTTCTGCACATATATACTGCAACCATCTTTCCTCAATTTGAATTTATGTTCCCTCATGTGCATAGTCGGAGAAAGAGGAAAAATCCTATCAGTACTAAATTTGTTCAAGCCATTCAAAGCCTTAAACACCTCAATCAGATCACCTTGCAGGAGCTTAGTCTCCAGGCACTGCAATTTGCAAAACTGAAACCTTTCTTGGTAAGAGCATCTGTTCCCCCTCTCCAATCTAGTTACCCTTCTCTATACCTGTTCCAGCAGCCCTACATCCTTCCTAAAGTGAGGCTACAAAAATAATTTTTTTTTATTTTTATGACCTGTATGTAGTAATTAAGATGTGGTTTGACCGTTTCCCTATACACAATGGGATTATCACCTCTATCCCTGCTAGCAAAATTCCTGTATATCACTGACAAAATCCCATGGGCTGTCCTTGCAGTCTGTCTGTACTGCTTATAAAACTTCATATCTGACTGCACAATTACCTCCAGGTTCTTTTCATTTTCCGCTACCCTGAGTTTAGTACCACACTGTTGGTACATTATTCTGCAACTACTGCTACCCACATACAGTACATTGCATTTGTCAATGTTAAATTTCATTGCTATATCTCAGTCCATCTGGCTAATTTTTCTAGATCTTGCAGCAACATACCTTCATTATGATCATTAACCACCTTGCTAACCTTTGTATCATCTGCAAACTTAGACATTAAGCCTGATATATGCACATCAATATCATTAATAAATATTGAAAACAACAAGGGGCCAACCGTTAAACCGTGGAGACTCCACTAATAACAATAGTCCACGGAAAGCAGTACCCATTGATAATCATACTGTCTTCTCATACTCAACCATCCTTTTAGCCATACCTCCTTCAATATCATTAATAAATACAGTAAACCTCTGCTATTTATGGTATCTGTATTCGTGTTCGCTGATTTAATATAAAATGAAACCTAAAAAAATGTGAATTTTAAAGCGCCGTGAACATTTTCCGCCATAAAAAACATGGGCGTGGCTAAAATTATCTTTCCCGGTCAAAACAGTGCTCAGTGGGTGGGGGAGAGGGGTGACAAAATTGTGAGCGTGGATGTTTCTCACAATCCTTGTTCAGTATGTGTTATGCACTTGTCATGGAAGGTTTCGTCATTTGCTTTTAATTTATATGCTTATAAATTGAATAAATTTATCAATTTTTAAATTGATATGCTTACAGAAGTGATAAATCTGCCGTTCTGCAGTGTAAAACAGATTTTTCGAGTGTATTAACAGAAGAAAGTGACTTTATTGTGGACAAGTTCTTTCTAACCAGTACAAAAATATGGCTACGAATAACAAGGGAAATGTGAAAAGATCAAAGAAAGTGATGACATTAGTGAATAAAATTGAGTTATTAGACAAAATTTCTAATGGTGAAAGTGTCTCCTCAGTGGCAAAACATTATAAAATCAATGAGTCAATGGTACGATCGATCAAGAAGTCTGAAGAAAAAATCTGCCGTAGTGTCCATGAAAACGCACTAACTGCTTCAAAAATTTGCTCTGTAACTCATGATGTTAAAGCAGAAAAAAAATGGAAAAGGCTTTAAATCTGTGGATAGAAGACTGAACTCAAAATAAAATTCCGTTAAGTTCACTCATCATTCGTGAAAAGACAAAACTCCTTTATCAACACTTTAGCGAAACTGGTGATAGCACTGGCAGGATAAGTTTTTTTAGCTAGCAAAGGCGCTGGTTTGAAATTTCTAATAAATATTACATTTAATATTAAATTGTTTCTTATTTTCATTTCGATGCCATATGCTTACATTTCACTATGTACTGTCTATGTAGATAGTCATATTATGAAGGTACAAATAATACATACATAAATAAAATTTTAGACTAGTTTTTCTTATATATTTGGAACAGAACCCCTTTATTACTATGGGAGCCATAACTCAGTATTCGTGGCATTTCTCAGGAATGTAACCCCTGCGAATAGCAGGGGTTTACTGTACAGAAAAGAAGAATGGGCACAACACCAAACCCTTGGAGATTCCACTAATATTAGTCCACAAAGAGCAGTGTCCATTGGTAATTACTGTCTTTTTCCACTCAACCATCCTTCTTCCATAGCAATAACTTACCTTTAACATTGCAATACTACAATTTGTACAGCAATCTTATGTGCAACAGTATAAAAACCTTTTCTGAAATCCACGTATATGATATCAAAATTATTTTTTTCATCCAGTTCCTTTGTTACTGCATCATAGTATCCAATAAAATTGGTCAGAAAAGATTTCCCCTTAACAAATCCTATATTATGCTGTAAATGAAGTATAACTGTGCACCTGTCCAGATGGTCCTACATTACTTCTTTACCCAGTGACTCCATTACTTTCCCTGGATCAGAATTTAAGCTAACTGGTCTGTAATTACTCATGTTACACTTTGATCCTCTTTTGTGAAATGGGGATACATTCGCATATCCTCAGTCCACAGGGACCTCCTCTGAATCCAAAGATGCTCTCATAATTATGGCTAAGGGTTTGCTTACTACCTTTGCTGCCTCACATAATATAATTGGATAGATCGCATCCACCCCATGTGCCTTCAATTTCTCTTCCACTTTCCTCTCAGTTACGAAATCATTTATCTGCCTATAAGAGTTTAAACTTCTGGAATCCACTTCCCTAAAGAATTCCTCATGTGTGAATGTAGCTGCTAAAATACCTATTCCGTCTGTTAGCGACTTGAGCAGGATCATTAACAGAGAAACCATTGATATCAAGTGGACCAATGTGATTCTTAACTACTCTTGTATTCCATACAAATTACTGCCCTGAATAAATCTGCATTCTCCTTGCCATAGCAACTTGAATGATGTAAGAAGTTCTGCAACTGTACAGTGATAGTCAATAAAATACAAGGGAACACTGTGCTGCTTTTTATCGTTTACTTTAAAATTAAAAAGGTTTGAAACAGTAGCAGGTCATAAGTATACACAGATCACACAGAATGGAAGAGGGGGAACAGGAGAGAAAGAAGGGAAGTAGGGCTATGTGGATAATAGCAAATAGCGTTTGGTCAATTCTTTTGTTTCATTCTGCCCCTCCATTCTGTGCCTTTTATTGCTGGCATGTATGCTGCCTTGTCAAGTAGTCTTTGCATACTTATAAACTAATAGTATTTTATAATCCATTAAGATTTGACTTCATCAAGACTGCTCTTGAATATACAAGTATTTCTGTTCCATATTACTTCGATTTGCCTCTAGTTTTGATCTACAAAGATAAATCATATATCATTTGAAAATCAGATCAAATGATATATGATTTATCAAGATCCAAGTTTATAATTATCAAAGAAAATTTAATGAGCTAATTTTCAAATAAGAAATTACACAACTGATGTATTTGCAAATGGCTAAGTGACATTATAAATTAGGATGTTATAAGCACAATGATAACAGGTTGTGCCAGCAGTATAATGGATAAGAGATTCATGTGTATTTTTATTAGTTTAGGTATACATGATCAGATCCAGATGTACATGTTTCTCTCTCTCTCTCTCTCTGCTTTTTTTTTTATTTTTTTAAATTTATTATTTATTATTTTTTTTGTAATTATTCCTTGATTATTTTGACAGAAAAATTGAAAGAAGTGATATAAATGTTAATTGGTAGGGAATTTACTGATTAAATAACTACTCAGCATTGAACTAATACATAATTTTTGAAAATTAGATTTTATTGAAAGATATTTGAAAACATGTGCTGGTAAATGTCAGAAGCTAACACTATTGTTTTTTAATTTTAAATCCATATGCAAGGCAGTACTCTAAATCTTATCCAGGCTATGTCAACTTGTTTATAACAATATGTTAAAAACAGTCTTTCATTTAGTGTTCATGAAGCCTGGAATAAATGTAAATAAATTTTATTTTAAAACATAATTATGATATCAGTTCAAAATGGACACTACCAGATTCAAAATTTTTTTTCTAAATGATACAGCATGTTTCTATGAACATTTTTCAATACATATAGGATCACAACACTGATAGATGAAACACTTGTGCAATTCTATCCTTCAGATGCTGTAGATATAAAATTTTTACAGAATAAACTTTTGACTTCAGATAAGTCCATATAGCAAAATCCATGGGATTCAAATCAGTTGACTTTAGAGCCATTTACTACACTTTGGCCAATCCAGTGACAAAAAAAATTTCACCCAACCAGCATTAAATGGGAAGTACATAATGCACATCCTCTACATCTTGCATAAACCAGTCAGGGTTGCCTCAGACACCATCAAATTGAGACACTAACTTACTTTCAACAATAAAGGCATCAATCCCTGTTTATATCTACAAGCAAACAAACATTTTCACATAGATTTTTTTTTTTTTTTTTTTTTATTAGAACTTACTTGGATTTGTAACCCTCCCTACCCTAAAGTTTTTCCCTCTTCTCTTGGAAATTTCATCTAAAGAGGTCCACCAAATTTTGATTCAAGAACTGTCAAAATTAACTTTACCGGCTGCACTATCAACAAAAGAAAATCTAAAATTCTCTCCTATCTTCTATCTGTGGTCTTCAAAATAATACCTCTGTACATCTTAAAAGGGTGCCTCTGTACCCAGGTGGGCAGGAGCAGCAGTGCGTAGCACATGCTTCTTGATTAGCTTGGGGTTCCAAGCCCATGCCCACCAAATACGGAGGATGAGAAAAGGTCAGGGAATGACCACCACATATCCCAGGAGCAATATGGCCTTAGTTGCTAATGCTCCTAAAAACCAAACAAACAACAAACATCTTAAAAGTTATAATTTTCCTCCTGATTATCTAGAATAATTTTTCTGCTACAGCCTTAGTTTAAATATCAGTTGCTACCTAACATAAGCCATTTTTATCACCTTTCTTTTTGAAATCACCATTGTTCCCTGACCAATATCACAAGAGTTTTATATGCATCTTAGTATAGATTATTTGAAATATGTCTGCAATGAAATTCAAAGTGTGAACTGGGTGCAGCAAATTGTGTAGCAATTTGGCAATCTTTACACATTGTCTAATCTAAAAAGATTAGAAGAGAAAAGAAACTAACTATAACAAGTCTTTTCACAATTTGAAAAGAAACTAACTATAACAAGTCTTTTCAATATGAAAAGAAACTAACTATAAAAAGCATCATTATAAAAAAATTGAATGAAGCTACCATGAAAATTTGCTACTATGTTACATATACAGTGAAACTTCCCTTTAACGGACAGCCATGGGGAACGAAAATGTGTCCGTTAGAGAGAAGTGTCCGCTAACAAGAAGTCTGAGGGAGGAAAAAAAAAAAAAAAAATCGTTAAACGTTTAATGTAAAATTAAATTAAAATATATACAGATTTTGAACAATATTTTTGTAAATAATATACATACAATTGTGCTATGCATATTATGACTTTATCTTAAGAAAAAGACATACAGTAATCACTTATTTTCTTCTGCACCTTCTTCTGGCTGATAATTTTGTTTTCAACATTTGTTTGGAGTGAAGAAACCATCGAAAGTCCTTCAGTATCTTCTTCAACGGCGAAAAACATTTTTAAACGATTGATTTGTATGAGCGCTTCTTCTATTTTCATCGGTGGTTCGTCATTAATATGTTCTTCGACAGAATGACCTCCTTCTATTTCTTCATCCTCATGGGCAACTTCTTGAAAAATATCGATGATAATGTCGTTGATATCTAGAGCACCATCTTCTGTAGTGAGGTTCGAGTCTATATCTTTGTAGCCAGGGTCACTTGTAGCGGAAGTATCGTACATTATCAATAGATGTTGAAGTTCTTGTTCTTCTTGGTGCTCCACATTGCTGTTCACAACTTCAATTTTTGCGTTTGAGAAGCCAGACTTTACAAAGCAGTTCACGACAGTTTGTTTTCTAATTGCGTTTACTGAAGAGGAAATCCATTGAATCGCATCTGGGATGCTGATTTTCTTTGCAAGGTCACTCGCACATGTTACATCGTTCATGTTTGCAATGAGATGTGTTAAAACACGTTTTCTGTAGTGAAGTTTAAAATGTTTTATTATTCCTTTATCCAAAGGCTGACACTCTGCAGATGTTTGGTGGCAGAAAAACGATTTGAAGGTTGGACAATGCAATGTGCGGCTGAGATGCAGCATTATCCATGAAAAGAATAATTTTTCTGTTTTGACGAATCAGGTTTTGGTTAAAGTGACTTATCCATTCGCTCATGATATCTTGTGTCATCCACGCTTTTTTATTAGACTTCCAGTCAACATTCAAAAGATTCAACTTTATGCCCTTGAAACAAAGAGGATTTTGTGGTTTTCCTATAACAAGAGGTTGTTCAAAGTCTCATTGTTTTTTCAGGAAGAGCTTTAAAAAACAACCTTGTTTAGTCACAGTTGTAAATATCCTTAGCTTCAAAATCACGACATAAATCTTCCAATTTGACGGTCCACTCTGTTACAACCCCAGTATCAACAGATCCACCTTCACCACTTACGGTTTTCCAAGAAATTCTATGCTGAGTTTTGAACTTGTCTAGCCATCCCACAGAAGCTTTGAACTCATTTACTCCCATAGATTTCGCAACCTCCAAAGCCTTTCCCCTAATAATAGGGAAAATTTTTTTCTTTAGCACGTGCGCGACAAATTTGAAGTCCAACAGTTTTTGGGAATGATTTTTGAACCTGATCATTTCCGTGTTGCCAAAATTGTTTGAGCAGTTCATTTTTTTTCTTTAGGATGTCGCTTACCTGCGTCTTCCCGATTTTGAATTTTGCAGCGAGATTGCGAACACTATTTTTTTGCCGATGATACGCATTAATGAGTTCGACTTTATCTTTTAAAGTTAAATGGTTACGAGAAGACATTGTGCACTTCAAACGACACTAAACAAAACTGAAAACTGAAACTGAAAAGACGAAAGGCCGACCATATCTTTCCCCCCCTGCACACACTGAATTCATCAGAAGTTTTACACGTGCCTTAAAATTCTTGAAAACGGGTTTAGAACCGCGATGTAAACCTTGATAAAATTCAGAGAATCGGAAATAGAAAATAAACACACGATTGAGGCAATACATGGAAGAAAAGTTCCTAGTAAAAGGGCCGTGAGCTCTCCCGCAGTCTGTTATGGGGAGATCAAATTAAGTGCTAATTTAAATGAAACAGTGCAGATTGCCTGTCCGCATCCGTTACAGAGAATGTCCGCTAGACAGAAGCTGCAAATACGTTAAAACCAATGGAGGTGAGTTGGGGAATTTGAAAATGTCCATTGTAGAGAGATGTCCATTAACGAGAGGTGTCCGTTAGGAGAAGTTTCACTGTACTATTATTATGCAATATATGTAACCTTTAAATTTTGCATTTCTACTCACTTCCCCAAGAAATGAGCATGAAATCACAGAGTTTACCTAACTGTGATTCACATTACAGGTGCACATGCCATCCACTGTATTCGCGCTGCTTTTTTTATTGTATTTTTGCGGGGAGGGGGGGGGGACTGAGTGATTACTAAATGCAAGAGCATCTGAAAGTCACCACAAGTATGAGCTCAATTTGAGAGTGGATGACAGTGGGCATGCTTCAGAGAAAAAAATACCTTCACACTGGAGGATTTAAAAAAAAAAATTGACAATTCTTCTTGAAGAAATTGCAATGAAGAATGTGAAATCTTTCTCAATTTCTCACACATAATAACAAAGACTGCAGAGTTTAATTTTTTCCACCATAATAGTCATGCAGATCAATGTATACAAGCGGTACGTTGAAACAAGGTGTTGTGCTGTTTATTATGTGCAATTCTAGATACCTTCTAAAGAAAGAGTATTCATATTTTGGGATACTATTTGCTGTTTAATACTTATACTCTATACAAAGAAGGTGAACAGACAATTTTGAAATGCTATGCAGAGGGACCAACTGATGATGTTACCAACAGCAAATTCTAAATGGGAAGCATTCAGGGAAGTAATCGTAGAAGCTACTAGGATTTTCATACCAACTAAGATATACTGTTAAAGGTTTAGACTTAAATGGATATCAGATGAACTGATGATACTTGTGGCAGAGAAGAAAGTTGCATAGAATGCATATAAATTATCAAGTGACACAGAAGAATATGACAGATATGAACTAGTCTGTAAATAAGACACAAAGGAGGTCAAGATAAGACAGATTACAATAAGTCTCTGGCAAAGAATGCAAAGATGTCTGTACATATACAGGAGGTCCCTGGTATCTGAGTCCTTGCAGTTACGAGGATTTGAAAATTAAAGAATTAAAGCTTCTTCATGATCGAGCAACAAATGTTAAGTGTGAAGTTAAAGACATAACTAAATGCTACGACACAATTTTATCTGAAAAAATATGACAAAAAAAAAAAAAAAAAAAACACGAACTCTGGATTCATTCTTTATTTGTACAACTGAAAAATAGTGTAACTTCAATAAACTTTATTTAACCTTACATTATGTAGCATATTATAATAAAAAATATCTAATAAAATAATTTTCTCATTTTTCAGTTCCTTCATCCATCATATTTTACTATGTACAAGTACATAATAAACATTACTATATAATATCGGTGTAGATACACCATATCTACTCATCCTTCACAACGAGTTGCCCGTGTATTGCGCACTATTTCAAATAAGTAACACTTCACTTGCAATACCAGGGTACCTGCCCACCCACTGATGAAAAGCCAACTAGCTTTGAAATGGTACCATCTGGATGGTGGCACCCACCAAGAATACGTAACAATAGTTTTCTCTATTAGTGAAGTGTTACTTATTCGAGGTAGTGCAATACATGGGCAACTCGTTGTGAAGGATGAGCACAATATGAGATACAGATGAAATGATGCTTTTCACCCTACTATCATAGTTTTTCTTTAAGAGTTTTTCTCTATGGTATATCTACACCAATATTATATAGATTCTTAAACAGTTAAAGTATTATGCTTAGGTGCATTTAGTTTTATTTAAATAATAAACATTACAAAATTTGGCCCCCGTTTTAAGTAGAATTTTCTGGTGGAACCAGTTATCCTCGGATAACGAAGATTCCCTGTATTAATGGTACAAGAAAGGGGCTGAATAGCGCAGGTCCACTTGATGTTGATTGTTTAACTGTGGACGATCCTGCTCAGGTTGCTGACAGACTGAATAGGTTTTCTGCATCTAAGTTCACACACAAGGAACTGTTTAGGGAAGGTGATGATAGAGATTTATCAAACTCTAATGGGAAGCTAAATGATCTTGTGAAAACTGCAAAAAGTGGAAAAGAAATTGTTGAAGCTAAACATAAAAAAGGTGACTGGAGTGGATGGGATCTATCCAATTATATTAAGGGAGACAGCAAACCCTTATCCATAATTATGAGAGCATCTTTGGATTGGGGAAATCCCTATGGACTGGATATGTGCAAATGTATCCCCAATTCACAAAGGGGTATTAAAAGGTGACAAGATAATTACAGTAACTTAACTTCTGTTCCAGGGGAAAATAATGAATTAAAGAAGTAATGCAGTACCATCTAGACAGGAAGGCAGTTATACTTCAGTCACAGCATGGGTTTGTTAAGGGGAGATGAGATTTGTCCGACCAATCTGACTGGATACTATGATTCAGTAACAAAGGAAATGGACGCATAAAAGTAATTTTGATATCATATACTTTGAATTCAGGAAAGCTTCTCATATCATTTCACATAAAATACTGCTGAACAAACTGGAACTGTGTGGAATTATTAAGAAAAGTTTGGTGCTATGGAAAAACGGATTGTTAAGTGAGAGAAAACAGAGTGGTCATAAACAGACACTGGTTTTCTTATACTAATATTATTAGTGGGGACCCCAGGGTTCAGTACTGGGCCAATTTTTTATTTTCTATATTTATTAATGATACTGATGAAGGTACAAAGGTTGGCAGAGTGGTTAATGACAATAATCAAGGTAAGCTACTGCAAGATCTAGAAAAATTAGACAGATGAAGCAGCTCCAAGAGCCTTTCTCTTGTTTTCAATACTACTTTTCACTTTGAAGAGCCAAGATTAAAGATAAAAAATATAACATTTGCATCATTTACCTCCATGTTAAAAAAAAAAAAAAAAAAAAAAAAAAAAATGACAGCTCAAGAAATGAAACAGAAATGGCACTTGATGTTTATTATTGACAAATGCAAGGTATTGTATATGGGTAGCAGTAATTGCAGATTAACATACCAACTGTGTGGTACTACACTCATGGTAGTGGAAAATGAAACTGACCTGGTGGGTAACTGTGCAGTCTGGTATGAAGTTCTTTCAGCATTGCACACAGGCTGCCAGGACAACCAATGTTTGTTTGTTTGTTATTTGGTTTTTAGGAGCATTAGCAACTAAGGCCATATTGCTCCGGGAATATGCGGTGGTCATTCCCTTGACCTTTCTGCATCCTCTGTATTTGGTGGTGACGGGCTCGAACCCCCGGTCTAATCAAGAAGCGTGTGCTACGCACTGCAGGACAACCAAGGGGTTTGACAAAACCCCATGGTTATCCTGGCAGCAATGATATATAGCAACTTTACTAACAGGGATAAGGAGGTGATTATTCCATTGTACAAGCTGTTGTGGTAGAAAGTAGTCTAAAAAATAGTCTTTTTCCATATCTATAGTCAGACATGAAGTTCTCCGAAGCATTGTAGACTGGTTGCAAGGAAGACCCATGGTGTCCTATCAATGATTTATCAAACAACTGCTAGTAGAAATAAGGACATCATAATCCCATTATATAAGGCTATTGTTAGACCACACTTGGAATACTGGGTTCAAGTATGGAGACTGCACCTAAAGAAAGACACTGTGCTTGTTGAAAGGGTCCAAAGATGGGTAACTCACCTAGTAAGATCGACAAAGGGGCGCCCATATGAGGAAAGACTTTGAATATGTGGGTTGCAGAGCTTGGAAACTAGGCACTTAAGAGGAGATTTGATTGAAGTGTTTAAGGCTCTGAGAGGCATAAGCAAAATGAATGGAGGACGAAATTTTCACAGTTATAAATGATTCTAGAACAAGGGGCCATAATTTAAAGTTATGGGGGTAGATGTTTAGACTGGATTGCAGGAAGTTTTATTTTAGCCAGCGAATTACAAATTACTGGAATAAGTTACCTACATGGGTGGTAGAAGCTGACTTTTGGAGAAATTCAAAGGTCAGCTGGATAATCACCTATGGAAGGAGGGAAATGCATAGGTTGTCTATATCCTTTTCTCTTATTAATTATTATTATTTCTTAAATTTTCTTCTTCTTATTACTATTTTATTTATTTTTTGTTATTTTATTTTTCATTTTATTTTATTTTATTTTATTTATTTTTTGTTATTTTATTTTTCATTTTATTTTATTTTATTTATTTTTTGTTATTTTATTTTTCATTTTATTTTTACTTTTTTTTTTTTGGTTGGTGCAGCATAAGCCATAGGCTTCTTTGCCCCATGTGGCCATTGCTAATACTAATCTTTTATTCTAGGATATCGTACATGAGTTGGACATCATTTCCTACACCAGTCGATTAATCCAGCTGCATGGTAAAAATCCCGCTTATTTTTTATAGCATTCCAGCTCTCCTCCACATCAATGTAATGTTACAGAAGTTGTGTAATTAAGAAGTTGGGTACCTATATTAGTTACTTTTTTCCTCTCTTTTTCTTTTTTTATCTTCTAAAATAAATTATTGGTAATCAAATTCTACTGGATGAAAGCTGAATCTACATATTTATGATTGCATGAAAGGTGAATTATCATATTAATGCAGGGAAAAACTTTAGGTACTAAAAACAAAAACTGGTATACAAAAATGAAAGTAAAAATAAATTGTATCTAGTGTACTGAATTTCTGAATATATGGGATTTCTTATAAATAAAATCTGCTTCCAAATGATACTCTCTGAACAAAATATTTTTACTTTTACAGTACAGTACAGTGTAAAAGTAAAAATACAAAAGTATTTTTACTTTTACAGTACATTTTTACAGTACCCATATTGTGGCATTTTATTTATTTGTTTAATATGATTTTAAAGTCAATGTTTAAATAAATATAAAGCAAAAGTTACTATTTCTAGATATTATAAGCACAAGAGAAAAAGAATTTATTTGAACAAATTATGGTTCTTTGAAATATTTTCAGTGATATTCATTATAAAAGTTTCAGTACAGCAAAATGATTTGTGCACTCCTGTGAAGTTCACTGATTTTATAGTAATTTTTTTTGTGGAATCAAAAAAAATAGTATGTCAATATCTCTCTTAACAAAAACAGCATAACTCAACAAATAAGTAAAACAAGTTTTGAAATAAAATTATTTAATTTACACACCCATAGAAAATTTTGCTAAAGTCTGATTGTTAAGTGCTTCATTTGCCATATCATGTAAATTTCTTTTGGACCTTGTATCCGAGGCGTTCAGTTCAAAGTAGTCAAATCCATTTTCCTAAACATAAGAAATGATGCATGAGTAAATAATGACAAATTTCAACTTTTTTTATTATAATTAAGTAATAATATAACAGTAGCACACTACGAACTTGAAGATATATTCCTTGATGAAAGATGATATCTAATATATACAATAAAACCTCATGGCATCTGTAAATCTCATTTGAATGAAATATTTCTGGCAAAAAATTCAGTACAGCAACTTATTTTAAAAGTCCACCTATGCCTAAATATACAAGGTTTAGAAGAAAAAAAAAAAATTTTTTTTTTTTTTTTTTGGAAAATTATGACCAGCATTAGGCAGCCAAAATTGTAAATTTGTTATGGATGTCTTCATTTTAAGAAAAATATGGCAAAAGACATGATGTTACCCCTCAACTTTTTAAATGAATCATGTCCCTCCTTCTCAACAACATGCAACCAGCAATGTCTACTCCCTGAACTTCGCTTTATTTTCAAGGTGCTTTGCCCTTTTTTTTTTATTCATCATGAAATCCTTGTCAGTATTCCTGCAAAGCCCATGACCGAGTGAACTTTTTGTTGGAACGCTTCCAGTAAAGCTAATAAGTTCAGTTACTAAAAAATAAATTCCTGCCTTTTTTGTCTCAAAAATCTACTGCTATGTGGTTTACTTCAGGTAGTTTACTCCATGACCAATAATCAAATACATTGTATTTGGTTATTGGTCATGGTTCACTCAATTCCAAATTATATGAATTCAATCTGACTGATTCTCCTTTATGTCACTGTAGCTCTACAGAAGATTGAGCATGAGCTTTATCACCGCCATTGTATACTGATTTGTGATATCTTTCTACTCTCACTGTGTTACTGTTTCCAACTGGGCTAGCTAGGTGGGTAAAGTGCCTGTCTGGCAACTCAAAGGTCGCGGGTTAGAATCCTACCTCGGGCTATGATCAGAGTAAAATGCAAAAACTTTGGGAGGTGCATTATGGCCACAGAAGCTGATGCACCAGCAACTAACAAAAAAAAAAAAAAAGTGTTACTGTTTCCGGCTTTGACACCACTTTAATAAATTCTGAAGAAATTTTTCTCAACTTCAGGACTTTGCCCAGAAGCTTTTCACCAAGAAAAGACAAGAGTCTACACTGTCAGATGTTACCCCTGTCCATTAATGACAACCATGCCAGACATCTAACGTTGGCACTGATCTTGGTCACTCAGTGTGGGATTGTTACTTCTATCTTTCACTCATGTTCCTTCCATTTTTCTTGTCTCCTAATAGAAGTCTGAATGTTATACAAGTCTGTGCATGTGCTGACACTGAGCCAGTATGGGATTACTTCTATTATTTTCCTACTTTTAGTCTTTCCTATAAGTGTGTGAAAGGATGAACAAGTCTGCCTGTGTGGTGGTAATTGCTAAGATGGTGCAGAATGCCTCATAACTACTCCATAGTTGGAGTCATCAGCACGTATAGAGTGGAGGCCAGTCTCCACTGGCAAGGATGGGAATCATGAAATTGACTCCTCTGGTGTTTGTCACTTCCTGGTTGATAAGTGGCCAGTCAACATATCAGCACTTCCCCATACAAATAATACACTTCTCACATGACTGCCATACAGGATTCAGTTTCAGCACAAGCTAACACAGAGGAGCTAAACTCATGTTCAGCTGCTGCCTTAACTCATGCACCTTTTCTGTACACATTGTACTTATTGTATTCAAATTCTGCAGCCCTATATCTGAGTAGCACTACGTTTCTGATATCCCTACAATGCCCACATTTGATGACTTAACTGATACTTCAAATTCATCAAATTTACTATACTCTTAGCTTTAGTGTATAAGAATGCATATGTATGTGCCAGTTTATGCTCGTAGTAACCCAAAACAGCCCATATATTTGCTGTTCCTATGAGGACCCTCCCCCAACTCAGCAGGCCCACAATCCCCCACTGCTTGTTTTCTAGTCTGCTGTATGTCTCAAGAGAAGCAGTGCAAGAAACAATTTTACCCCTACTCATAGATGACATAAAACTATTAGTCTGTGTATCTTCAAAACTACAGTTTTCTTGACCCACCTGACACTGTCTTGATATCATCAGCAAATATTCTTACACCCCTTTTATTAAAGTGTATTCCATTCCTGTAAAAAACGGTCACTCCTGTTAACAAGCAGAGACCATGCAGAATAAAAATTCTATTCTGTGAGCCTTACACAATATCTCCAGGGCTGAATTAATTGACAAGGCTCTCATAACATCCGGGCAAATTCCAGACACTTTCACCTATTCCATTTATCCTTTTTGCATAATATATTTCTCATTTCCCTGACAACTGAGTCATTCACAATAGCTTCTTCCCCTGGGAGATGCCTCTGTATTATCTAATGTGAGAGTGTGAGCTCTAGTACTTAACTGAGCAGCTGAGTGCTTAAAGGGTAACTCATTTTAATTCCTTCAAGACCATCAACACTTTCTTCAAGTTCTGATATTTGCACATCAGAATGCAGAATACACACTTAATCTTCTTACACTCTTTGTAACTTAAATCATTTTGTAAGGGTCACACAACATCATATAAATACAGTTGTACCTCTATATAACAAAATCGATTGTTCGCTTGAAAAAATCTGTTAAGCAGAAATTTCATTATAAAGAAATATGACCTTTTCAACAATGAAAAATACTGTAATTCGACATTCAGAAATATAGAAAAAGATGGGATATAAATCAGAAATAAGTGGAATGAATAAATTTTCCAACATTTTAAAACAATTAATTTATTAATATCTTAACATCATATTAAAAATGACAAATTACTTGATGCACACAATATATTAGTACACTTTTAGCCCTCATTTTCATCCAACTTATCATCGATATTGTCACTAGTTCTTTGAATACTTTCCAAAATGTTGGAGTCACTCGGATATTCAGCTACCATGACATCCTTATCAACTCCTAATGATTCATCAAGAACAATTTTTCCACTCATCAAACCTCTCGCTTGGAATTCTTCCCAAGATTGCTGAATATCTTATAGTAGTTCATCTCTCTCCTCGCTGTTAATTGGCATTTTAGCAAAACCTGCTTTTAACAATTCTTAATCGTTGTTTCCATCATATCTTGACTACACACTTTCGCAAACTCTGATATGCACATCTGCAAATCTATAACAGAATCTATAGGTGGTTTCTATTCTCAGTATGCACCTACGGTAATGCATTTTCAAATTCTTGATAATGCCTCAGTCCATTGGCTGCAGTTTAGACAAGGTATTTGGAAAAAGTGAGCTTCACACTTGTAAGTTTTGAAATTACCAAGTGAAGGTGGGCAGTTGTCGACAATCAATGTGATTTTACTATTTTCTTTTGACATCTTTCTAATTAAATTTAAAATCCACTGTCCAAAATTTTCACATGTCACCCAAGATTTTTTTGTTGTAGTCCAACTCTATAATGACTTTACTCCTTTGAAACATCAGGGTTGTTTACTTTTGCCCTATTACCAGCCATATAACCAACTAAGACTGTAATTTTCTTCTTACTATTTTTACCACCTAAACATTTATCACCTTTAAAAGTCAGTGTCTTGTTCGGCAAGATTTAAAAAATAGACCTGTTTCATCAACGTTGAATGTCTTTGGGCTCATAGTTCACTATAATTTTTTTCAAAACTGTTTCTTTCCAATGGGTATAGTCTTCTTCGATTACAACTCCACTTTCACCAGAAAAACTCTTTCACATAAGCCATGGCACTTTTTAAATTTGTGCAACCAACCAGACTGGCTTGGAATGTTTTATGTCCTAGAAAAGATGCATACTCCATAGCTTTTTCTTTTATTAATGGCCCTGATATCAGCATGCTTTGGTCTTGAATCAACTTCACTCACTTAAAAATGGCTTCATCTACTTCATCATACAGGCATAATTTTGCATACTTCTGACTGGGTCCCGTTTCCTCAAACAGTTTGAGAATCAAAACATAGTTTTTCAGAATGGTTGACACATACAGGCAGGGATACCAAATTTTAAAGTGATTTCATCAATTTTTTAACACCCCAATTTACACTATTAGGCACTTCCACTTTTTCCACTACACTCAAGAATTTCCTCTTAGACATTGTTAGGTTACTTCCACAGCGGCTAAAACAAAACTGATTTAGGGGCCACTTGAACCTACCATAAACAGAGAAAAGTGAAATTTAGTGAAGTGTGGATGACTCATTTCTGCAAAACAACATATGAATTTCTGGGATAAAGGAAAACCATTCTCTCCTTATTCTTTAATAGGATGCTTACAGTAGAAAACAGATTGACCGGAGCCAATGTCCATGTCAGGTTATGCCTTAATCTTTGCCAATGACTGTGGATACATAGATAGCAGCTGACCAACTCGACTTCTCGGTACAGTAGCTTTCTTCTTGCTTTCTAAAAGATCAGCTCTGTTGCCTGAAGGCCAGAGGTGAGCAACGGTGAAACCAGGTCTCTCAAAATCAGTTTGTTATATGAAAATTTTCTTCATTACAAGGAAATTATTTTCAATGTAATGACCAAGGGGAAATAAAAAAAAAACATTCACCATATGAAAGTTTGTTAAAGAGAGGTCCAACTGCATTTGGAAGATACCTTTTCTTTCTTTCCTTATTATTCACACAGAGTTGAAATATTCCTTTGGAAAAAAAAGATTGAGGCTGGAAGAGATGTACATTTTTATACATACTTATTTTTTGGATAAATTTCAGTGCTGAATTAATTATTGTAATTTTTTTTTTTTTTACGTGCTGCAAATTTTATTCACATGCAACTCAACCTTTTTAAAGTGGATTTCTTTATGTCTTTTTTTTTTGCTAAACCAGCCAAATTTTCACTTTAATTCTAAATTCAAATGAACTTACTGAAAATTTTTAACAAATGATTTTTTTTTTGAAAACCTCAAACACAAAAGGTATTACGACCTATAGTACTCAGCACATGATTTGAAGGCTGAGAAGACAAAATATACTTGTGATAACAGAACTTCGATTTCTGTAGATTTAAAGTTTTGGGAGGTTGTTCCAAAGTGAATGGTGTAATTACAGGTGCCAATTCAGAAGAACGCCCATGGAAGGCAACAGCAGAAACTTCTATGAGACAGAGAGAGTGGATAGAGTTCATAGGACATGGATCATTAACACGTTCACTGCCTATATAGATAAGTATCAAAAGGTGCTGAAAGTGATGTGCTGTCACATATGAGTTCAAAAGGCACTTATGAAGTGTGCTGTTACATAACAGTGGTCATCTGAGCGGTCAATGAACAAGTGCCATAGAAGTAAAGGCACATGAAAATTAATAACTTATTCAAATATTAGCACACTGACTGGACTCTTTGCAGTAACACTTGGTTTTTGTTTGGAGATTTGGCACACAGTTATTTTTTCTTTGCTTGTGTTGATATTAGTTCATGTACATGAATAAACTTTTATAAAATTAAGATTTGTTCTGATTTACAGTTCAGCACATAGCAAAAGCTTGGAATTCATAACTAAAAGTGAACACTTTTAGTTATGAATTCCAAGCTTTTACTTTTCAGAAATTATTTACCAACTTCCCAGAATGCTCAGGATATCAGAATGTTAATGTTTATCAACATTCCAAAATTATGGTACATTGGATGCACTCTCTTAAATATAGGTAGCCACAAATATGTTAATTTGGCTGTCCTCTTTGTATAGTATCTGCAATATGGAGGCTTTGGGTCTCTATTCCAGATGTGGGAACAATATTCCATGGTTGAGCAGATCATGATTGTAAAGAGTGACTAACTGTTTAGAAGAAAATAATTATTTTGATTAATCATGATGTAATTATTAAATTTAATCATTAAATAAAAATTGTTTAGGAAAAAATTTCAATTATTAAAATCTCTCAATTACTAATCATTTGATTATGCCCATGATTAACACCAACCAATCACCTGCCTGTGCTTAATCCATGCATGCATGAGTGAAGTGAAGTATGTATCCGCAGACAGTAATTAAGTACATGTGCATATATTTTAGTCAGATATGCATAGTATTGGCAGTTATATATATTAATTTAATGTCTGTTAAGCAAATGACTGTATTTTATAATTTTTTTGGCTGCAAAATAAACAGGCATCTCGGCTTACATAAACAAAACCTAAAAAAGAAAGTTTCTAAGAATTTTTACAGGAACGTGAACACAATTTTTGAGTTTTTAGGAGTCACTGTTACCCACAATTTACATAAATTTGCATCACATTGAAGAAAAAGGGCATTCACCTTACATGCTAACTGTGCTGTGGTTGTTTTACCAACACCAGGAGGACCTGACAGTAAAGCAGCCTTGAAGGATGAGCCATCATCTTGAGAACCAAATCTAGCTAAAAATTTACATAAATACAAAAATGAAAATAATTAGCTTAATAAAAGCAATTAAAAGAAAAAAACTAATTTTTACTTAACAAAACCAAAAATAATAAATTCAATAATAGTATTATTGATATTGTTTAAGCAGCATGGTGCATAGGAAAAAATAAATTGAAAGAAGTAAAACATTTCTACCCATGTCTGAATGAAATACCTGTTTATTTCCAAACAAAAATAAACAGACATTCAGTAATATGCTAGTCACTGCAAAAACAGAAAATAAACAGAAACAGACTTAAATGATCATATGTTAATTACATCATTAAAAAGGTAACTATTGTCAAGAGTAAAGGAAAGGTGACTACAGCGATCTCAGAGTTTTTATATTCTATACGATAAGGTCAAATGACGTTTTTAGCAACAGCAAATTCTAAATGAGACGCATTCAGGGAAGTAATCATAGAAGCCACTAGGCTTTTCATACCAACTAAGAAATATTGTTTAAACCTCAGACACAAATAGATGTGAGATGAACTAACGAGATTTGTGGTAGAAGAAAAATGCATAGGATGCATATAAATTATCAGGTAATACAGAATCTACAGTAAATATAAATTAGTCTGCAATAGTCACAAAAGAGGTCAGGCAAGCTAAGGCAGATCATGAGAAGGCTCTGGAAAAGAATACAAATATAAACAGCAAATACTTCTTTACATGTTTAAATACTAGAAGGAAGGGAATGAATCACATTGATCATCTTGATATAAACAGTTTAACTATTAATGATTCACTCAGGTTGCCAACAAACTAAATACATATTGTGCATCTGCATTCAAACAGGAAGAATTCTTTAGCGAAGGTAATGTCAGAAGTTTATCAAGCTCTAAAGGGAAACTAAATGATTTTATGATAACCAAGAGGAAAGTGTAAGAGAAACTGTTGAAACTAAACACAAAAAAGTCACTTGGGGAGGTGGATGGTATCTATCCAAACACGAAGCCTTAATTATGAGAGCATCTTTGGATTCAGGGATGGTCCCAGCGGAGTGGTGATGTGCACATGTATCCCTAATTCACAAAGAGGGATATCAAAGAGTGACGTGAATAATTACAGACCTGTTAGTTTAACTTCTTTTCCAGTGAATAATGGAGTCACTGGTTAAAGAAGTAATGCAGGACCAGACAGGAATGCAGTTATATTGTAGGCATGGCATGGATTTGTTAAAGGGTTATCTGTTCTGACAAATTTGACTGGATCATGTAATGTAGTAACGAAGGAACTGGATGCAAAAAATAAATAAAAATTTAAAAAAAAAAAAATTTTTTTTGATATCCAAAGAGTTCAGGAAACCTTTTGATACTGTTGCACATAAAAGACTGCTGTGCAAATTTCAACAGTGTGGCATCATAGGCAGGTTACTGCTTTGGATAAAGAGATGGTTGAATAGGAGAGGACAATGTGTTTATCAATGGACACTGCTCTATGTGGAGTTATTAGTTGGGTCCTTCCAGGCTTTATTGCTAGGCCCATTGTTGTTTTCTACCTTTATTAATGATATTGATGAAGGTATATCAGACTTGATGTCTAAATCTGCAGATGACAAAAAAGGTTGGCTGGGTGGTTAATCACAGTAATCAAGTTATGTTACTGCAACAAGTTCTAGAAAAAATTAAACGGATGGGCTGAGAGCTGGTAGTTGACACTGAAACATTGACAAATGCAAGGCATACAGGTAGCAGTAATCCCAGACTAATACACCAAATGTGTGGTACTACAATTAAGATAATGGAAAATGAAAAAGACCTGAGGATAATTGTGCAGTCAGGCTGCAAGACAGCTCACAAGGTATTGTCAATGACATACAGGAATACTGCTAGCAGGGATAAGGATGTGATTATTCCACCATACAAGGCAATGGCTAGGCTGCACCTTGAGTACGGCATACAGGTCTGGAGGCTTCATTTTAGGAATGATGTAGATATTCTGGAATGGGTGCAGAAAAGTGCAATGTGGTGAGAGGAACAAAAGTGTGCTCTAAGAAAGGCTTCAGTTCTGCAAATTGTAATGTTTAGAAACTAGGCCCTTGCAAAGAGATGTGATTGTGGTGTTTGAGGATTTGAATGGATTGAGCAAGCTCAATGCTGATGGCATTTTTTCTCTTGCTCAAACTTTCATTCTGTTGCATAAATTGGTAATGCGAATGAATTTAAAGAATTAGACAAACTACTGGAGATGGAAAGGTGATGTGGAAAAGTTATTTATTTATCTTCTTTTTTTTTTTTTTTTTGGCCAATGCTCTATAAGTTTGTTTTTTTTTAAATCATTTGCCACTACTAATACTAATCATATATTAATTACATGAAGCTGAAATTAAAAGTTAGATCAACAAAGTTTAGATTTGATTCTGGATTAAATTCAGGGAACGAGTACTTTTTGTTATGGTCACTACTTACTGTTACAAATAACAGAAAACCACAGATTTAATCTATGTGATCTAAATAACCAGTTATCTAAATAACTGTTTTTTCAGTATATATAGCTTTGAGGGCTATATATACTGCAAAAGTTTTATAATCTTGTTACTGCTGGTGTATAATAACAGTAATGCAGATAAGATTGTTCTAAAAAATGTCATAATACAAAGTGCGTTCAAGTTATAAAATCTCCAAATTTACTTCTCACAAAATAATTTAAGTGCATGTGTGTGACTGCTTTTAGTCTAACTGAATATTAGTACTGAATGTTTTCAGAAGATGGCAGCACAATTCAGTATGTCACTTTGATAACAACACCCTAAACAGTATACTATATTTATAATACTTAAAACGATGTCTTTCACCCATCAAGAAGACACACACACACAAAAAGACAATCGTGTCAAGCAATGCTCACACAATATACTGCAGCGAATGGATCTTTTCATCAATTGTCACGATGGATGATGCACGGGTTCCACTCTTCAATCCAGAAACTAAATGTCAGTCTGTCCAATGGAAACACACTAATTTGTCACTGGCCAATAAAGTTCCACATTGCTACAAGTGCAGAGAAAATGATAGCTGCTGTTTTCTGGGATATTGATGAAGTAATACTTACACATTGTGCACCCAAGTGCATTACAGTAACAGTAAACTTATACAAAGAAGTTCTGAAGAAAAAGTTCTTCCCAGCGTTTCAAAAAAATATCTACACAGACTGAATCACATTCATTTCCATCAGGACAATCATTCACACCATCGTTCTGAATGATTTGATGTTAAAACTAAGTTTTAACCATTCAGATTTTAGAATTTTGCAAATATAATGGTGAATTAGCAATGAGAGTAAGTATACATTTCAGATATGTCATCAAAAATCAAATCAAACCTTAACTGGTCTATTTTTTAAAAAAATTTTTAAAGAAAACAACACCAAGGTTATACCACATTCTCCATACTCGCCTAACCTTTCACCTAGCGACTTCTGACTGTTCCCAGCAATGAAGGATGCTCTTCATGGCAGAATATTTCCAAGCTGAAAAGCAGCTGCTTCTGCCATTTACTAGTTGGCCGAATGTACAACGAAAGAAAGCTCTGCTGTGGCCTTTAACCTGGAAGAACAGGTGTGAAAAATGTGTGCATCTTCTAGGAGACCATGTTGAAAAGTAAGGCAAGTGCCACCTCTGTACCTTGTGTAATTCAAGAGAAATAAATTTGGAGACCTTGTAAGTTGAAAGCATATCTTATTAGTCATAATTCATTTCAAGGTTCAATCTTCTGGTTCAAAGGTGGTAGTACAGTTAACTCCTCAGCCTTTGAGCAATCTCTAGGATCTCCTTAGTGGTGGGAGTGGGGGTTGGGATAGATGGTGAGCTGCATCCTTGTTGTTGAAGCGGTTGCTGCCAAAATGTTTAAATCTGTTTTAATTTAGGCTAAGAGTATTTTTAAAAACGTTAACATGGCTGTTTTCAATACACATGCCCTTTTGCAATTAATACTGTTAATAGTAATAATAACACCAAACAGAAGAAAAGGAAACAAGCTTACCCAGTATCAACAACAACGACAAAAAAAAAAAGAAAAAAAAAAAAAGAGTTTAACCTGGTATCTGGTATTAGATCAAGAAATTTAATATGACAGGCAAGTGGTATAAGTTGGGATTATATTTCTGGTTCTGGGTGCCACTACTTATGTTTTCTGCAAAAACAAATCACAATGAAATAAATGAAATTTACAAATTTGATGTTAAAACGAAGTTTTAACCATTCAGATTTTAGAATTTTGCAAATATAATGGTGAATTAGCAATGAGAGTAAGTATACATTCCAGAAATTTCATCAAAAATCAAATCAAACTTTAACTGGTCTTATCTTTTAATTTTAGCTATATACATGCAATTAATATAAAATATAGTAATTTAACTCTATTCCTATTTATTTGCTGTCTTTGCAGTCACTGACGAAGTGGAAGTAAAGTACTGTGAAATGTCTGATTGGAAATAAACATTTTAGGCATTCAGTTCATGTGTATGTTTAAATGATTTATTCCTTCTTTCAGTTTAATACAAAGAAGGAATAAATCATTTAAACATACACATGAACTGAATGCCTAAAATGTTTATTTCCAATGTTTCTCAACTCTGTTTCTCAACCTTTTAGTTGTTGCAGCACACTTTTCAAGACACTAAAATTTTGTGGCATGCTACAATCACCATTATACTCGAATATAATACTATATAATATCAGTGTAAAAACACCATAGACAACTCTTAAAGGGAAAACTACAAAAGTAGTGTAAAGGGCATCATTTCAACTATATCTCATAATGTGCTCATCCTTCACAACGAGTTATCATGTTGCAAACATGACAACCCAGTTGTGAAGATTCCTCCCACAATATGAGAGATGCCAAAAGGTGTACATGATAATGTTTAAGTAAGACTAAATGCAACTGGGCATAATATTTTTAAGAGTTATAATTATCTATATAATATCGGTGTAAAAACACCATAGACAACTCTTAAAGGGAAAAACTACGAAAATAGTGTAAAGGGCATCATTTCAACTTTATCTCATATAGCAATAACAGGGTGCCTGCCCACCCACTGACGAAAGGCCAAAAGGCCAACAAAGCCTTGATATGTTGCCGTCTGGGTGATGGCGCCCACTGAGAATAAGTAACAATAGCCTTTTCTATTAGTGAAGCGTTACGTATTCGAGGTAGTGCAATACATGGTAACTCGATGTGAAAGACAGGCACAATGAGAAACAGTTGAAATGATGCCCTTACACTATTTTCATAGTTTTTTCCCTTTAAGAGTTGTCTATGGTGTTTTCACACCAATATTATAAGGATAATTATAACTCTTAAAAATATTATGCCCAGTTGCATTTAGCCTTACTTAACCATACATATTACATATCCACATATATTATATATTTATAATATATACAGTATACATAATACATATCTATCTATATATATAGTCGGATCTCTTTTAAACGAACTTCCATATAGCGAAATTTTCTATGTAGCAAACTTTTTTGATCCCCCCCTCCGGTCATTACATCGAAAATAGTTTCTGTATAACAAAGAAAATTTCCATATAACGAACTGATTTCGATAGACCTGGGTATGCATTGTTCGCACCACTGGCCTTTAGGCAATAAATCTGATTATGTAGAAAGCACAAATTAAGAGCTAAAAGGATTAAGCATTAATCCCTTTAGCTTTTAACAGCTACAGGGTTTAATTCCACGAATTAAGAGCTAAAACATTTTAAAATTTAATGGTGCTGTAAAACCCTGCAGGAGGAAATTGGCCAAACATGGCATGGGATAGAAAAAGATGTTTGAAAAAAGTTTGGGAGAGGCCTTTACCCAGCAGTCGGTCAGCAATGGCTAAAAAGAAGTAAAACCTATACAACTTATATATTACTATGCTGGGAAGTCCCACTGGTCAGCTATCCACAGCCATTGGCAAAGATTAAGGCATATTTCTGATGTGGGAATTGGCTCTGGTCAACCTATTTCCTACCGTAAGCATCCTATTAGAGAATTAGGAGAGAGTGATTTTCCTTTATCTGGGAAATTCATCTGTTGTTTCGAAGAAATGAGTCATCCACACTTTCACTAAATTTCATCTGTTGTGTTAACTACAGGTGGTCCCTAATTTCAGCTTTGTTTCAACTGCTGTGCAAGTAACCTTACAGTGTCTAAGAGAAAATCTTTGAGTGTAGCGTGAAAAAGTGGAAGTGCTTAATAGTGAAGATTGCGCCATTAAAGAAAAAAAAAAAAGAAATTGCTTTAAAATTTGATGTCCCTGCCAGTAGCGTGTCAACCAATCAGAAAAACCCCATTTCGATTCTCAAACTGTTTGAGGAAACAGGACCCAGTTGAAAGCGTGCAAAACTATGCCTTTGGGAAGATGTAGATGAAGCAGTTTTTAAGTGGATAAAGTTGATTCGAGACTAAAACATGCCAAGCCAATATCAGGGCTATCAATAAAAGAAAAGGCTATGGAGTATGCATCTTTTCTAGGGCATAAAACATTCCAAGCAAGTTCTGGTTAGCTGGACAAATTTAAAGAGCATCATGGCTTGCTCGAAAAAGCTATTTCTGATGAAAGTGGAGTTGCAATCAAAGAAGACTATACCCATTGGAAAGAAACAGTTTTGAAAAAAATTATGGAGGACTATGAGTCCAAAGACATTTAACTTTAAATAAACGTCTATTTTTTAAATGTTTGCCAAACAAGACACTGACTTTTAAAGGTGATAAATGTTTAGGTGGTAAAAATAGTAAGGAAACACTCTTGGTTGCAAATATGGCTGGTAATAAAAAACTGAAGTTAAGTAGTCATTTGTTTTTATGAATGCATTAATAAATTGTTGTTAGAAAATTTATTCATTCCTACTTCTTTCCCATCTTTTACTATATTTCTGAATTCACAGTATTTTTTATTGTTGAAAAGGTCATATTTGTTCATAACGAAATTTATGTATAACGAATTTTTTTCAAGGGAACAATCGATTTCATTATATAGAGGTCTGACTGTATATATACACATATAATCACAAACTGGGAGTTATTTCTGTTGGGACTTATGTAGCTTCTGACTTACGTTATGTTAGACAGAATACGAGAAGCGGTGAAAGGATTGGCACCAATGAAGTCAACTATAATAACCAAGGCTATGAAACACATATCAGTTTTGACAGTACAATAACATTGTGTTTTTTCTTCCTTTTATGTTTTCTTTTTTTATGTGCCACTTCGGCTACTTCACCACTGTCCCCAGATAATGTAATTGAACTAATTAAAAATGTATAACTATTTTTCTTCGTTCTTCTGAGGATATTGTGGTCTTTGTAATTTTGGCATATCGGGGATATAGTAGCAATATTATATTAGTCATTCTCGAGTTCGTAAAACTCAACTTATGTAAGAAGACCTGCAACGTACTCTTACTTATGTCAGGGACTTAGTGTATTTTTGTATTAACCGGGAAATCGATTATCTGGGAAATTTTTTTTACCATCTATCCCGGAAAATAGAGTCTACTGAATATAAAAAAAAATATATACAGTGGATTTCCAGTTTATTTGGGCCACTGGTTAATCGGGGCAGCCATTTATTTGGGGAAAATCTTAATAAACAGAAACCAATCGAGAAAATAGCCAGGGTTTACTTCGCTTAATTGGGACAGCATGCCATTTAATTGGGGCAGGAGACCGCAGCACTGGAGATTACCATACGATTGTCTCCGACAGTACCACGTGGTTCAGTCAAAATTCTGGAGGTCACAACCATAAAACAATAAAAACAATTAGCAGTCACCTGTTTATTGGGCTTTTCTGTTAGCGAATTCTATCAAAAATGGACAGTAAACTCGATCTTACTGAATTTGAGATAATACCGACAGCTGAAATTCTGTGGGTTATTATGGTGAAATGTGTTTACACTTCCATGAAATCTCCAATCATATAAACAAATTAATTTTCAGAATCTTCTCTTCATTCCTATTTTTAAAGCTTTGTAACTCGTTACTCCATTCTCACTTGCGTGTATCGTGTTACTTGCCATTCTCACTTGCGTGTATCGTGTTACTTGCAATTTGTGTGTGCCGTGTTCTTTGTTATTGATTGCTTATCTTTTTACTGTTTTAAATTTTAACCCCCACCCACAAATGTCAGTGAACAGAAATGTCAACTAGCTAGTATGTACATATTACAGTATGTATTTATTATTCCGATTGTCACATATATTCTTCCGATTTTCACTTATCATTTAATTTTTTAATTGGTAAGGTAATAAAGAGTAAATTGGTGATAATATATCTTTACTTTTATAGCCTGTGGATAATATTCCCCCTATTTTCTCTAATTAGAATCGCTGGTTAATAAAATTAAAATTCAATTCACAAACGTGATTGCAATGACCGGTGCGTACTACACATCTTATAGTGAATGGTACTTTACTATAGTGAGTTTGTCGTAACGTGATTTGATTGTACAGTGAACTGTAAGGGGGGGGGGGGGTACATTGTATTTTTAACTATTTACGTGAAACTTCGGATAATTGGGGCAGCCGCTTAATCGGGCCAAAATGCACTAGTCCCGATGTGACCCAAATAACCGGAATGGACTGTATATACATTATAATCAGTGAGACGGTTGGGTTTGATGGAGGCACACAGTTTTTTAATATGAGGATTTATTGTGGATAGGCTTCCTCTCAGCTCCTCTTCTACTGACTTTAATCTCTTTCTTTTATTGTTTAATCTCGTTTAAAGCAGAAAACCCTGTTTCACACAAGTGGGAAGCTGAAAACTGCAATAAAATTCTAATTGCCTTTTCCTAAATTCGTGGAAATTCATTTTGAATTTTGATCCAAAATTTGCTAATATTAGTGTTATTAAAGTGAATTTCCAGCAACTGGTCACTACGGATCTCAACCAATTCTTCTTCCTCTTGCAAATTAAGTTCTAATGTTGGAAGGTTTCTTGTTGCAAATGGGCCTTTTACCCACAAATATTTTTTGGTATCAAGGGATGGGAAGTAATGCTCAATTTTTGTCTTTAACAGCTCTAATGTTTTGCTTATTACATTAATTATTTTAGTATAATTCGTTTTGCAGTCAAGGGAAACATTTCTAAATTTTTTTTCATTTACATAATTTTTCCATATACTCAACTGTTCTTTAAAGGCAAGCAACTTGTCAGTAAAAGTGAGTAAAATTTTCCTCTGAGTCTTGCATACTGATAAATTTATTTAGCTGCACGAATAAATCTGCCAGAAAAGCTAATTTAGGCACTAAATTTCATCACTTAAATAATCACAAATTCCTGATTGCTCCAGTGAAAAAAATGAGCATGTCCTCATGCAACTCATCCACACACTTAAGTACATTTCCTTTTGATAGCCACCAAACCTTAGTACGCATTCTTAAAGAAAAATGATCAGACTCCAGTTCCTCACATAATTTTCCGAAAATACGTAATATTTGTGGTCTAGGTTTTAATATAATTGACCATTTTAACTGCTTGATCAAAGTTTTTAAATCGGGTACAACTGTCTTTGCTACTAGAACTTCAATGTGTATAAAACAGTGTATTATTATAATATTTGAATTGTGCTGTTTTACTAAGTTTACAAATCCTTTTAGTGCTCCTGTGATCGTGGGAGCACCGTCAGTACAAATGAAAACACTCGACTTCCACAAAGCAATAACCACATTTTGTAAATAATTATTCATTACTTCGAAAATACCTTGGCCGGTTATCCTTTCAGTGAGTTCTTTACAACAACAACAAAAAAAAAACTAATAATTGTGTCGTTTTCGCCAAATCCTGACAAATGCTATTAATTGGGCTTTCCTGCTAATATCTGCAGAATTATCTACTTGCAATTAAAACAGTCGCCCAAAATTATTAATATGTTGAACGACTTTTTCTTCAATATCATCGGACATTTCTTTTATACACCTGCTAATTGTGCTGTTCGAAAGTGGTACTGTCATTATTTTTTTCCCAGCTTACACTCCCAAAATACTTTAATGATTACCCGACATGCTGGTAAAATCAGACTTTCAGCAATCAAGTGGGATTTTTTTTTGGTCACAGTTCAGCTACTAAATAGCTGGCTTCTTGCACTTTATGAGATATTTTAGCCATATTATAAATTTCTGTACCCTGCTTTTTAGTAGAGGCCTGCAGTCTTTTAAAATACTCCATAGTTTTGGACGATAAATTCTTGTGTTTTGTAGAAAAATGAAGCTGCAATTTGCCTGGCACCATTGATTCATTCGACAATATTAAACCACATATAAAGGTTGAGGACAATCTTGGGTACTAGTATGAGAAAATCCCATCGTTATCATATTTACATGTTTTCTTTTTTGATGTTGGTGGTTGCTCATTTTTGTTTTTGTTATTATCAAGTTGCCTCTTCTGATTTTCTTTCACTAAATATTTATCCACTGCTAATAATTTCTAAAAAAAATGTGTTACTTCTAGAAACTAATACAGTTAATTGAAAATAACTGTTCTATATGAATTAACTGAATAAGACGTTTTAGAGATAAAAACACAAAAAAATTTCTTACTATGCTGCTTACAAGTTGCACTTATACAACTGCAAAATACACTGCAGGGAGTCTGGGAGAGATTCTCAAGTGATAAGAATGACCGAATAAAGATGAACAATTCTAGTACTAGGAATTAAAAGGTGAAAAAAAGTGAACAGATCAACTACTAGAAATGAAACGTGATGTCACATTGACCACCGGAAGGGGCTCGGATCGGCACAGGGTAAATAAACAATTTTTTTTTAAATTCATTTTTATTAAAAAACTTGGATTTATTAATTTTTTTTTATTTGCATTTTCTGTAGCACACAGGTTGAGAAACACTGGTTTAACAAATAAAATACTTACCAGGAGGAGGAGGTTTCTTCCCACCTGAATGTCTTTTATGCCACATTAATAACCACTGCATTAATTTTTTTGCATTGCTTTTTTCTCCTTGCTGTCCTATTAACTGTTTAATGGTAGTTGGTTTATATTTATCAACCCACATTTGGAAGACTGGAGCATCACTAGTTTTGGCTGCTTTCATAACTACATTTTCCTCTACCTAAGTATGCAAAGTTTAAGTATGCTGAGTAAAGTCTGTAATACTGGAAACGTTCAAATGAAAAATTAAATGAATAAGGGGTCAATGCTAAATTTTATCAAAAAAACCTGGAGGATATACAGCTAAGATAAGGTAAATTCACGACTTCACTTAATTAAAAGAAATAAAAGCAGCATAATTTGTATATTCTATATGTATTTGTGTCAAAGTTTAACATGCAAAATTATCCACCTTACGATGTCATTTGTTTCCAATGGAATGAGAAGGAGCCTGGAAAGTGGGGTGCTGGGGATTTTAAGGACTGCTGGGAGTCATCGTGGAACAAGTAAATACATCGGTTGTGTTAGATAACTAACAGTTAGAATAGGTGCACGTATACATGCATGCACACCAATGCTAGGAGTAAAGTATATAAATTTGATGAATTTGAGGTGCTGGTCAAAACATCAAAGGCAGATACTGTTGGGATATCACAGACATGGTGTCACAGAGATAAGAAATACAGAACTGGAATTTGGGGAGTACAAAAAAGATATAAAAGGAGGAGGGATCAGGCTGTTAGTTAAGGAACACACAAAATCTAAGGAAGTGCATCTAGTTGACATGGGTGGACAGAGCAGTTTTGAGAGTAGAAGTGTGTTATAGGCCTAATGACTCTGATGAGTACAACAGCTGTACAGAGAAATAGTGGGCCAGTAAATCAAATTGTCTTATAATGGGGGATTTTAACTTCCCAGATATAGACTGGAACTTGTGGGTTGGCCACACACAACACTAGCAAGACTTTTGTGGATTTATTGGATGATTGTTTTCTAAAGCAGCATGTTCGAGAGGCAACCAGAGGGAGTAATACTCTTGATCTGATTATCAGCAGTGATTATTCATGCATTAAGAAGCTGCAGATAAAGGAACCACTAGTTGGCAGTGATCACAGTGTACTAATGTGAGATTTACTCAAAGATGTAACTACTATCAGGGATAAAGGGAAGGGTTTTTGCTTTTGTAAAGGTGACTACAGTTGTCTCAGACAGTTTTTAAATTCTATACAGTGGGACCAACTGATGATGTTATCAACAGCAAATTCCAAATGGGAAGCATTCAAGGAATTAATCTTGGAAGCTACTAAGTTTTTTATACCAACTGGATGCTGTTGTTATTGTTGGAGTGGGGTTTAATGGCCAAATTGCACCTGTTACTTTGGTTTAGAAGTGACTGGATACATTATAGGAAATAGGTCTAAAAGTGACTATAAATGTTGATCATTTTCAGGTAAGTAAAATGTTCTAAGAAACTGCTACAATCTCCAAGTATATGGGTTAGTTGCAGAGGTTTTTGTAAGTTAAACAGTGATTTGAAAAATGAAATTCTAGCTGAATGGTAATGTGCACACTCAATTAAATTCCTAATGCATGTAGGATCACTGATAACCAAATCAAGAGTTTTGCTTCCTTTTGTTGCCTAACCTGTTGCTGTAGAAAACAATCATCCAAAAAATCTACAAAAGTCTTGCTAGTATGTGAGTGACCAACCCACAAATTCCAGTCAACATCTGGAAAGTTAAAACCCTTTATTATAAGACATTCTGCTTTACTGGCCCACTATTTCTCTGTATAGCTATTTGGTATACTAATCACAGTTATTAGGCCTAAAACACACCAAATTGACTCGAGATTGCACTGGTCACCCTTACTGATTTGATGCACTGCCTTAGATTTAATATACTTCTTAACTAAGAGCACAACCCCACCATCCCTCCTGTCCTGCCTGTATACATTGTACTCTCCATATTCAAATTCAGCATCCCATATTTATGAGTGACACCATGTCCCTGCTATCTCTGCATTTGATGACTTAATCAGTACTAAAAAAACATCAAATTTATTTACAATGCTCCTAGTAAGAGTGTACGTGCTGGTATTTTTATAGCGGCCTTGTCTCCAGACACTGCAATTTGTAGAACTGAAGCTTTTCTAGGTAAGAGCACCCTTTTGTTCCCTTCACCAATCTGGTTGCTCTTCTCTGCACCTGTTTTGGAAGTTCTACATAATTTTGAAGTGAGACTTTCAGATGTGTATATAATACTCAAAATGCAGCCTAACCATGGCCTTGTGTAAGGGGATAATCAACTCCTTATCCCTGTTAGCAAAGTTTCTGACCATTACTGACAAAAAGCCCATATCACAAGAAAAAAAAAAAAAAAACCACCATTCCCATTTCATCCATCCATTCACTCCAAATGTTTGTCTAGTTCTGCCTTGAACTTAATCTGAGCAAGAGGAAGAATCCCATTAGCAGTGAGCTTACTCAATCCATTGAAGGCCTTATACACCTCAATTAGATCACCTCGCAGGTGATCTAATTGAGGTGTATTCTCTAGTCTCCAGAAGCAGCAATTTGCAAAACTTAAGCCTTTCTCAGTAACATCAACCCATTGTTCTGCTCACCAATCTCGTTGCCCTTCTCTGTACTCGTTCCAGCAGCTCTACATCTTTCCTAAAATGAGGCCTCCAGACCTGTATACAGTACTCAAGGTGATTGTCTCCTTGTATAAGGCAATAGCCTGACACCATGTGTCAGGCTATTGCCTTATGCAAGGAGACAATCACTCCCTTATCCCTGAAAGCAAAATTCCTGTATACTATTGACAAGACACCATGAGCTATTCTTGCAGCCTTTTTGCACTGCTCAGAAAACTTTATATCTGACTGCACAATTACCCCTAGGTCCTTTTCATTCTACATATACCCATATGCAGTACTTTACATTTGTCAATGTTAAACTTCAGTTGCCACCTCAGCCCATCTGCTCAGCTTTTCCAGATCCTGTTGCAGTAGCATACTATCATTACTGTCATTAACAATCCTGCCAACCTTCGTATTGTCTGCAAACTTAGACATTAACCCTGATATACCTTCATCAAGGTATATCAGGGTTAATGTCTATCAGAGTGTAATATCAGGGTCAGG
The DNA here is from genome assembly GCF_048544385.1 of Mastigoproctus giganteus. Lineage (NCBI taxonomy): Eukaryota > Metazoa > Arthropoda > Arachnida > Uropygi > Thelyphonidae > Mastigoproctus > Mastigoproctus giganteus. Next base: position 72,527,667 of record NC_143580.1, read on the forward strand.
CACGGAAATTGAACTTGGCCTGTTATAACGTACGATCACTCATCGGTGAAGACAGGATATTAGAGCTGGAAAAGGAATTAGAAAATGTGAATTGGAATATCATCGGTTTGGCTGAAACAAGAAGAAGAAATGAATCACTTATAAGTTTATCAAGTGGAAATCTGCTGTACACCAATGGAAACAGTGAAAGGAGTGAAGGTGGAGTTGGGTTTCTGGTCCATAAAGATTTTAAAAACAACATTTTGGAATTCAAAAGTACATCACCAAGGGTGTCAAGACTAATATTCAAGATTTCTAAGAGGTACAAGCTAAAGATTATAATGATTTATGCACCAACATCGAACCATGATGATGAAGAGGTTGAAGAAATGTACACTGAAATTGAGAGTCTTCTAGATGAGCAGAAAACCCACTACAGTATTATTATGGGGGACTTCAATGCTAAGGTTGGAAAAAGGCAAAACAGCGCAGAAAGAGGAATTATAGGAAATTTTGGAATTGGTGAAAGAAATAAAAGAGGTGAAAGACTTGTGGAATTTGCAGAATCTCAAGAACTGTCAGTAATGAACACTTTTTTCAAGAAAAGGGTGAACAGAAAGTGGACATGGAAGAGTCCAAATGGATTAACAACTAATGAAATCGACTTCATCCTCACTAACAGAAGATATATTGTGAATGATGTTACCGTCCTGAATAACGTAAATGTTGGAAGTGATCACAGAATGGTAAGATGTACACTTGATATAGATGTAGGAAAGGAAAGGAAAAAACTGACTCGAGTAAATAATACAAAGGTCTTTGAAATAACAGAGGAGGAGAAAAAGCAGTATGTACTGGAACTTAAGAACAAGTTTGAGCTTCTGCAGACTGCTCAGCACCAAGATATCGACGAGGAATATTACAGCTTTCTGAAAGTGATAAAGCCCAAGAAACCTATAGGGAAACAGAAATCCAAAGAAGAAAAAATTAGTAAAGAAACACTTGTCATGATGAACCAAAGACGACAAATGAAGAGCAAGAAAAACACTGACAGGGAGAAAATTGAGTATACTGAGTTATGCAAAGCCATTAGAAAGAGACTCAGAGAGGACATAATAAGATTTAACACAAGAAAAGTAGAACAAGCATTAAGGGAAAACAAAGGATTTAAATCAGCAGCCATGAGCAGTAATACAGAAAGACAAATGATACTGAAACTGAAGAATAGCGATGGTGTACTTATAAACAGCAGAGAAGGCATAATTCAAATAGCAGAAGACTACAATAGAGAATTATACAAGGAGCGAGGGAATAATACCAGCAGTGGGGAAGATGGATTGCAAAGTAGCAACACATACGACATACCCGATATTCTTCCTGATGAGGTAGAACATGCATTGAAGAAAATGAAGAATCGGAAAACCCCGGGGGAAGATGAAGTTACTGTAGAGTTGTTAAAATTGGGAAGAAGAGACATAACACAAAAACTGGCAAGGCTCCTCACAAAGTGCATTAGAAAAGGTGTGGTGCCTAAGCAGTGGAATAATGCAATCATAGTTTTGCTGCATAAGAAAGGAGATAAATCAGAAATCGGAAATTATAGACCAATTAGCTTGCTATCCCACATGTACAAGTTGTTCACAAGGGTCATTACTAACAGATTACAAAGAATACTTGATGAGAATCAACCGAAAGAGCAAGCTGGCTTTAGGACAGGATTCTCAACTATGGATCACCTTCACGTAATATCACAGCTAATGGAGAAAGCAAATGAATACAAAACACCATTATGCCTGGCATTTGTGGATTATGAAAAGGCATTTGACTCCATACAGCATAAGGCAATGTTTCGGGCACTGGAAAGACAAGGCATAGATACTCCATATATTATGATTTTGAAGAAAATATATGAGAGTGCTACATCCTTTATTAGACTAGACAAAGACAGTAGCAAATTTAAAATCGAGAAAGGAGTTCGACAAGGAGACACAATATCTCCGAAGCTGTTTACTGCTGCCCTTGAGGAAGCTTTCAGAAGATTAGACTGGTCGCAGAAAGGAGTCAATGTGAACGGAGAGTACCTAAAGCATTTACGATTTGCAGATGACATTGTGGTCATAAGCCACGATCCCAAAGAATTAGAGGAAAATCTTAATCAGTTATGCACAGTTAGTAAGGATTTTGGACTAAAGATGAATATGGCTAAAACAAGAATGCCACAGAAAGGGAAATAATGATTGAAGGAGCAGTAATTGAAAAGGTGGAGTCATATACTTATCTGGGACAAGTTATTAGCTGTAATAATGATAAATGGCTGGAAGTCAAGAGAAGAATAAATTTTGGATGGATAGCATTCAGGAAATATAGTCACATACTGAAGAGCAATATCCCAGTTTGTCTGAAACGTAAAATAATGAATCAATGTATACTCCCCACCATGACTTATGGAAGTGAAACTTGGGCACTCACCAAAAGAATGGAAGAGAAGCTAAGAACTACACAGCGAAGAATGGAACGAATTATATTGGGAATCAGACTGTTAGATAAGAAGAGAAACACATGGATTAGGCAGCAAACTCAAGTAAAGGACATTCTTATCAAAACTAAAGAACTAAAATGGTCTTGGGCAGGACACATAGCTCGAAGACATGATGACAGATGGACTAAGAAAATAACAGAATGGTACCCAAGAGGAGCTAGAAGAAAACCTGGAAGACAAAGGCGGAGATGGATAGATGAAATTCATGAGGTTTTGAGTAGTAAATGGATGGCCAGTGCTCAAAACAGAAGGAACTGGAGAGTTGCTGGAGAGGCCTTCATCCTGCAGTGGATTGAAAATGGCTGATGATGATGATGACCTTCATCAATATCATTGATAAATATAGAACAACAATGGGCCCAACACTGAACCCTGGGGAAATCCAATAATAACATTAGTCCATGAAGAGTCCATTGATAACCACTCTCTGCCTTCTCCCACTCAACCATTCTTTTATCCATTGTAACAACTTGCCCTTAATGCCATACTGCTCCAATTTGTATAATAGTCTTCCATGTGCCACAGTATCAAAAACAAATTTCTTGTAGTCAAAAGTAGTTCTGACTACAAGAAACTTTGGTAATTCACTTCATAGGAACAGAGTTTGTTTTTTCACCTGGCTAATAATCCCCTCACATTTAGAATCACTAGGATGAATTGTTAAAATGACAAGCATTATTTGAGAAAAATTGTTATATTTCAAGTTTCCTTCAGCACTTGTCAGTACCAAGGACCACTCCATATCAACCCAACCAAGGACTACTCTATATCAACTGTCTTATTTCATAAGTTTCTGGTAGGTTTCCACCCTAAAATTGCCAGAACTGATCCTGAAAAACAGCCACTGCTCCACCTATTTCATTATCTTCAATAATACACTGGAGGGGATTGCTCCAGAACCTCTTTTTTGTTTTTTCCTTGCAAAAATAGCACTTGACACTATTATCTTCACTCTGATTGTCGTTTGTTGTTTGTTATTTTGTTTTTAGGAGCATTTTCAACTAAGGCCATATTGCTCCATGGATATGCGATGGTCATTCCCTGACCTTTCCGCATCCTCCGTATTTGGTGGTGACGGGCTCGAACCCTGGTCTAATCAAGAAGCATGTGATACGCACTGCTGCTCCTTCCCACCTGGCTACGGAGGCACCTCTTCACTCTGAAATGTAATGTCTATTTTTACATTTATTTATATGCACTGCACACTGTTCCTATGCTATTTGTTTGCAAATGTCTAATTGCATCACGTTTTCCACCACTGACCGGACTGGAAAAAAAAAAAAAAAAAAAAACAGAAATGAATGCATGTCTTCTTAAACACTACACTGTATTTCTATGGCATCTTAGTGAAGGACATTATTAAATCAAATTATAATTGCATGTGATAAAAAAAAAATAATTTTACATTTGATAAAAAAATGCAACTTATACTCAGTGATATCATCATTTTGTGCATTCCACATATTTTTTGCAACACAGACTAGCACACTTGAATTTTATTCATTAATAAGAGATGAAAAACAAAATAAACTCAAATTCAGAGAATTATTTTAAAATTTAATGATAAAGCTGTAGTTTCACTTGTTTTTTTTTTTTTTTTTTTTTGCAAAAAAAAACCAAAAAAACTATGCTTTGAGCAGGAGAAGAGCAGAAAAAACAGAATATCCATTGTAAATCCAGAGGTGGCAACATTATTATGGGAACGTTCTGACTGCTTTAAAATTGCATCCTTATTTGCTATTCGTTAATTGATTTTATTACCACAACTTGCACAGTGCTGAAACTTTCAATAAAGTTTATGTATATCTTCTCTGAAAATAAAATGGAAACTGAAACACTCTAAAAAAAAATTTTGATAACAATGGCCACTGTACCAATTCACAACTGTAATTCCATTTTATGTCACACTTACATTGTTAAAGTGATTCGGTGAGAGGGGGGAGCACATGTGAATGTCTTGTAAATTGATGTAATGAATGAGCAGCTGATGTGCTCCCTGCCAACTCTCACTTGGATTTCGCTCGAGCAGAAATGGTAACTTACGAGGGGATATCAAAAAGTTCGTAACCTTACCTAGAAATAATAGCCCTAGAAAGGTGAAACTTCATAGGAACTTTAATCCTTTTCTATGTACTCTCCATGTATAGTAACACATTTCTCCCGTCTATGGATCAGTTGTTTAATGCCTTGATCATAGAAGTCCATACTTTTTGCCTGAAACCACGATTCCACTTCATTGATGACTTCCTGAGATGAATCAAAGCCACTGCTTTGACATGTCTTTTAGTCTCCGGATCATACTGGTATACTCAGCATTGGTCATTTGTCATCAACTGATCAAAAAAGTTCTCAACATCTGCATTACACAAATCCAACAGTTGGTGAGAACACTGCATTCGACATTGCTTCTGCAAAGGCGTCAGCAATCTCGGAACCCATCGTGTGGAGACCTTAGACATGCAGATGGTCATGTAAAATACTGTGGCAGACCCATAACTAATTCCCACTGCATTTGCGATGAAATGAATTGTCACACGTCTGTCATTCATCATCAGCTGCTCAACCTTTGCAACCGTCTCACCGTCTGTGGATGTTGATGGCCTGCCTTCTCTTGGCTCGTCAAAGACAGTTGTACAACCGTACTGGAGCTCCCGTTTCCACTTTTTTACAGTGGTCACAGGATGGACAATTCTGCCTATACACAGCTTTCATTTCTTCGTCAATTTCCTGAGCTTTCTTTCCCTGCAAATGCAGGAACTTGATCACTGTTCGATACTCCACTTTGTCAACCATAGCCTCCTTCCTCAGATTCTGGGCTCTACCTCTGGTGTACAATCACCTACAAGAATGAAATTTCACAGGTTAGTTATTGAATATGTAGATAACTTACATTAAAAATGGCATCTTCCTACTGATT